>NC_066583.1:311436900-311786900 GCF_024323335.1 Lathyrus oleraceus
TTCTTAATATGATTTATTTAAGAGTGTGATTCTTTTGTGAATAATATTTTTAAAGGATTTTGAGGTTTCCTAAAAATTAAAAACATTTGGGTGAAGACTCTTGATCTAAACTTGTATAAAAGCTCTGTCAGTTTGTTGTTGAAGGTTTACGGGATGATCTTGTAAATGCTCAAGTCTGATTTTAGTGGAACTCTCGGGGAAATTATTTTGGATATATGAATAAGCCAAGTGGTTAGGTTGAACCTATATAAATATCTAGTGCACTCTCTCAGTCTTTTTATTTTTTTATTTTTCCATTATTTATTTTCTCTACAATGTGTATCTCTATTCTTCTTCATCTTACATCTATCATTCTACTTCCATTTCTCAGCTTGTTTATCGAAACTCGTATAAATGTTTTCAAAGATAAAAGTTTTTATAAATTAATCACTAATTTTAAATATCATGATTCACCCCCTCTCGTGTTTGGAGTCACTTGTTCAACAAATGGCATCAGATCTATTTTCATGTTTATCAAACTAATCGTCTAAATAGGTAGGAATAATTTCAAAATGATTCACTAAACAGACCTCCTTCCTTTAATGGAGAAGGGTATTCTTTATAAGAAGAGGATATTAGAATCTTCATAGAGTGGATGAATTAAGATATTTGGAAGGTTGTGAAAAACGGTCATTTTGTTCCAACACATCAAGTTAATGGTGTGGTGGAAAAAAAGATTGAGAAATTTGGACCAAATAAGAAAAAGAAAAAGTGCAATGCAGTTTGAAAGCCAAAATTATTATCATTATCGCTCTTGGTATCAATGAGTTTTCACGTGTGTCTTACTGCAATACTACAAGAGAAATGTGAGGCGCCCGTCAAGATGCCCATTAAGATACAACTAAGGCAAAAAGGGTTAAGATGAACACATTGATCCATATATATGAGCTCTTTAGAATGAAGCCTGAAGAAAACATTCAATACATGGAAAAATGTTTTATTCACATTGTGAATCATATGAGAACTCTAGGTAAAAAAAAATTAAAATGAAGATTTAGCTAACAAAGTTCTTAGATGCTTAAACCAAAGTTGGAAATCTAAATTTACTATGATTTACAAATCTAACGCATTGTCTTTTATACATTTGGCTACCTTGTTTGAAAAATTATAGAAACATGAAGTGGAGCTAAAAAGACTATATGAGAATGAAGAAGGCGACAAAAAGAAGAAAAGTATTGCACTAAAAGTTACAAAGGCCAAAGACATTAAGTCAGAAGATGAGGACTACCAAAATCAAAGTGATGTAGACGTGGATTTCATGTTTCGAAAATTTGAGGAATTCCTAGGGCATGAAAAAAAAACTCCAAAATTCCAGAAGCAAAGTAAAGAAATATCAACCTTCATTTCTACTTGATTCATTGCGGAAAAAAATGTCACATAAAGGCAAGATGTCTGCAGAATCAAAGAAAGTCTAAAAGGTACAAAAGACCACCAATGATTCAGAGAGAGCTTACATTGCATGAGATGATAACAACATGGACCCCTTCGATGAATCTGAAAAAAAAGTAACAAATTAACCACGAATAAAATGAGGTAAATAATCCAACTTCTAATTTTACTTCTAATGAATTATTTCGAATATGTAAAAATTTAGATACAGATTCAAGTAAATTAAAACACATTATTTCTACTTCTAAGACTATTATTTCTTCCCTTGAAAAAGAAAATAACAATTTATTTGAAGAAATAAATAGTCTTAGAGAAAAAAAATATTTTAGTTCAAAACTCTTCCGCTTCTTATCGTTCTCGTGAGAAAATTGTTGAACCTACCAAGTGTGAACAATGTAATATTTTGAAAAATAAAATTGACAATTTACATAATACACTTGATAAGTTTACCGAAGGAAGAAATAACTTGAATCTTCTTCTAGGTAATCAAAGAGCATCTTATAACAAAGTCGATCTAGATTATGAACCAGATAATATTGTCAAAAGTTTTAGAAACATATACCTTTTAATAAGATCTCTAAATGTAATACTCTTAAATGTAATTACTATAAGAAAATTGGCCATGTCGCTTTATTTTGATTTGTTACGAAAAGTCATAAAAGTAAAATTGGTTATCCTCCTTCTCATTTGTATAAAAAAATATCTTGAAAATAAAATGACAAATATGTATGTTTCATCTTACTTTAATGATTATAATTCTAATTGGAAACCTAGAAATAATATGCATGTCACTGATAGAAGAAGACCCAAAACGGTTTGGGCATGAAAGGTCAAAAAGTTAAATTGTGTTGCAGATATACCTAACAACTTAAATTCAAAAGGTTATATTTGAAGGGAAACCGGGATATAAAATGCAGTGAAAAATGAAAACTTGCCTTAGTTACTGTTGATGCAGAATCATAAGAACGATCACAAGCATTAAACAACAACGCCTCTAAGTAGTCCATATAGACAAAATGTCTTCAATCACAATGCTAACTACTATGAAAAACGTATTTGAGAGAGAGAGAGAGAGAGAGAGAGAGAGAGAGAGAGAGTACATACAGGGTTTCACAAATCGAATTTCTTCAAGTGAGAAAATTTAGCATAAGAGTTCTATTTATATACCTGCTTATGTAGGATGCAAGATGAACAAGCCCACTAAAGTGAACCTTACCTTATGGTGTATGGTATTCCACTTAATTGTACCATACCTTTCGGTGTTCCGTATTCCATTTATGTACATCGTACCTTACGAGTGTTGTATTCCATTTAAGTACGTTGTATCCTATGGTGTTCCATGATTCTCTAATTAACTCTAGTGCTTTAGAAGACCACAAAATCGAAAGCTTCACTTATTTATTTCATCTCTCATCAATTTGTCCTCATGTGTGTGACCCTGAAAGTTCTCATGACATTGACAATTATACTAAATGACACATTTCATATAATAAACAATGAATGATATCCAACAACATCTCACTACTACCCAAGTGTAGCGGGGTATTCGTTACCTTTAGATTTATTGACTAAATCAAAAGTAAACCATACAAGTCGAGTCGCCACCGCACTTCTATTTATCCAAAGGAATGGTTAGAAAGTGAACAAAAACCTAAAAGTTTTATCGAATCAAAAACTAGTAAAAATGTCAGAGATCGGGGTAAGGGGGTTGGTTATGCAATGAGAAGGTTTTAAGCACCCAAAACATCCTAGGTACTCCTAGGGAGCCCTTTTCACATTTGTTGTAAGGTTGGTATTTTGTGAAAATTTGTTTGTGCAAACATGATTGAAGAGATGAGAAGAGAATATACAAGTTATTTACATTTTGTGTTTGGATGGATAAACCCATTGCCTACGTACCATCTTAAAAGAGATTAGGATCAAAACCTCAAAATGAGTTGGTGAATTGATTGGTCCAAAAGCCTTAAGGTCTTTTGTTATCCAAGGGAGAAAACTCAACCTAAAACCACAAATTCACCATGTGAGGATAACTTCAACATGCTAGTGAGGGGTTAACCCTATAATAAGCATGGAAGACTCATTGTCCATCACTAAGGATATAGGTGAGTATTACATCTACCTCAAGGATAACTCAAACCTAATAGCTAAAGGTTATGAAAAAGTTTTGATTAAGAGAGTGGCCATTGAAACCACAAAAAGGTATTTGAATGAGTGGTATTTACCAATGAAAAGTATTTATAAAATATGGTCAAAGTTGATTTAAAGATTCAATTCAAAATAAGTGTTATGAAAAGAAAGTTTGGAAATCAAAAGCATAAGGCTTAGGTTTCTAATGTTTGAAAACAAGTGTTAATGTTTGCACAAAAGTTTTGGCTTGGGTTAGAGTGGAGGGAAGAAGAAGAATGGCTAAAGTCCTAAACATACAAGAGATGAAGGATAAGAAACAAGACCACAAATGGAGTTCCTCTCTTGAGATCATATTGATGATCCAATTAGCTCCCATCCTTTGGAATATGCAAGCAAAATAATTGTAAGCTCAAGCAATCAACATAATCAAATAAGCTCTTATAAGATCCCCAACGCCTCTTGTATCTTTCACTTTGGATGGTCATGGCAATGATTCTTCAATTTGATCTCTCATAGGATCCCCTAGCACAAAAGCGCACACACATCAAAGAGTCTTATGAAGCAAATCAAGAATGGACAAGAGTGAGTTTAGAGGTTTGGTCCTTCTAATCCATCTTCAACAGTAAGGTCCTTTTACTCCAATTTTGCATAGGGAATATCCTAGAAACTAAGTCCATTTTGTCCATTTCTTTGCATTTGGTCCACAACAATCACAACAAAACACAAGCACAATAATATATACACAATTATGTGCTCAAGTGAGCAAAAGGCAAATTGCATTAACATAAACATGTGCTCAAAGGAGCAAAGGAAAAAGCAAATGAATAATATGTACAAGAATAGTAAATTGCATAAATGTAAAGGGCAAGAATTAAATGTTAATAGTTAATGGTTAGTGCTAATAGTTAGTGTGCCATAAGGCAAATTTAGCGCTATGTTAAGCAATCATAATTGGACTTATGTAGAAGTCACAACTATCTGAGGCCGGTCAATAATAATGTAGGCAACAACACAAGTTAGAGGTCTTGATTAGTAAATCAAACTCCAACAACTTGCCATGCCAAAAAGAAGATGAGAAATGATCTTGTATTGATTTAGGTCCTTTGCATGATTTAGGAAGCAATCTATCCTTAATGCAAAGTCATTCACTTGATCCATGATCAAGATGAATTAGATTTGAATCAAGGAAGATTAAACCTCCATGTATCAATGCTAACCATCAACCTTTAACTCATTGATCAAAAAGAAGAAAAAGAAGAAGAAGAAGAAGAAGATGAAGAATTAAAGTGCATTAAATGAAATAGTATGTATTAATCAACAAGTGTTGACCAAAGATAGAGGAGATCAAGGTCAAACAATAGAAAACAGAAGCAAAATGAGAACTAGAAGTCAAGAAACAAATAAAATATTTTTGGCATTTTTAATATTTAAAATAAAACTTGAATTAAAAAAGTAAAGAAAGGTCAAACTTCAAACTCACTTCAAATCAACTTTGAAGAGTCCAAGTGAATTATCCCAAGTTCAACAAGGTCAAACAAAGTTTGACAAAAAATTTCAGCATTTTTAAAAGTCAGAAACTATTTTAAATCAATTAAAAATGCATAAAAGTAACCTAATTGAACTAAAATCTCAAATCAATTAATAAATTGATGAGAATATTTTTCATAGATCTATCATCATTCAAAAAGGTTAGAAAAATATTTTTTGTATTTTTTGGATATTAAAAACTATTTTAAATGAATTAAAAATAAGCAGAAAAGAGAAAATTACTAAAAAATAGCAAATGATAAAATAAAAAATATTAAAAATTATTTTCAGAAAGTAGAAATTAAAAGAGAAATAATGCAATTGGTCTCATATTTTTTGGACCAATAGTGAAGGAGATATGAATTTTTAAAATGAAAAGGAATTAAAAGAAATAAAAGGAAATTAAAATCAGAATTTAAAAATGATGGAAAAGCGTGGACCGTCTGATGCACTTTCATTAATTGACGTGGATCATCACGTGGCCAGGAAGCGCACGCTCACCATACACCCTAGTCAACTGAATCACATAGTGCCTTAAAATAAGTCATAACGTTGGAAAGCCGGGATTAAATATGGAAACGCAAATGGATGGCTCAGATTAAATCTGGAGACCAGACAGTGGCCAGTGCCACCGTCTTCTCCGGCCAGCTCCGGCGAAGGTTCAAAAGTTGCAGAGGAAAAAATGTGCATGAAAAGCCACGATCCAGGTATCAATCGAAAGTTGGGATGATGTACATCACCCCTGTACCAACCAAATCCACTCTAGGTTTCTACATTAAGAGAAATCAGAGATGGAATTTCTGTGGTGTTCACATGAACTTAATGGATTTTGAAAATTCAAGGCTCAAGAATGTTGCCTCTATGCAGAGGACTTCAGATCACACAACAATAGCAAGAAATAACCAATATATGAGTAGATTCGAAGAAATTAAAAGCTGAGTTAAACCTCTGATTTGCAGAGTTTGGAGTCACAATTCCTTGGTGCTAAAGCTTGCAGTACACTTTATGAATCAAGGTGATGAGGTTTAGGAACTTTTAGATCTAAGAAAACAGTCGAGGCAACTGAATTCTAGATCTGAAAATTGAGAGAAAAAAGAGAGAGTTCCTTTGGTGTGAGGGTGAGGATTCAATTGCAAAGCATTTAGGGCGCCTTCAAGTTGAGAAATTATGAAGCCAAGGCCTTGTATTTATAGATGAAGGAGCTGCAAGCATGATCAAATCGTGTGCATGGGAGAAGAGGGCCTTCATGCATGGGCCTGTACAGGCGCATGGAGGGCCCAATTCTGATTGGAATGGAAACCTTATATCACAATTAGATGGAATGGACGTGCAGAAGTAATGTAATGAGCTCATGCAATGTGCTTTCAATAAGTTTCCAAAAATGCACTAAAAAGTTCCCCTCTTTGAAAATGATACTTCCAAGAGTAACACATAGCCTTATGGGTAATGGTTGGAAAGCTTGTTGCATAAGGAACAAATGTCATGTTGATCAAAACTCCATTTGGGCCTTGGAAATTAATGAAAATTGAACTTGAAGTGTAGGGTGCAAAACATGCATATGTGGAATTTTCAAATTTGGCCAAAGTTCAAGCCCTTCTGTCTCAATGATGAAAGCTCCAAATGACAAAATCTTCAACATGAAAGTTGTAGATCTTTTCAAGGAAATCAATTTGGACTTAATTTTGCATCATTTGGATTTTTGATGAAGAAGTTATGGGCACTTGAAATTGGACTTTTTCACATTTCAATGCATTTGGTCCAAAGTGACCTATAATGTTTTGCATTATCACATGTATTTCTTTTGAGATTTTTCAATTTTTCCCAACATAAAATTTGAATTATACATCTTAAGCTTTCCAATTCATTTGATCCCACCTCCAAATCATGAAAAATAAATGAGTTTTGTCCTTGGGAAGTTGACCCAAAATTAGGGTTTCAGTCAAAATGACCTATAATGTCTTGGAATGGATGATGACCTTCCAAGCTTCAAATCATTTTTTGATGAACATGAAAGTTGTTAATATGGTCCTTAAGAACCTTTTTTCTCTTGGGGTCATCTCCATTTGACAAACACATTATAAGTTAGGTCTCAGTGTAGTTCAAAATAGTCAGATGAATTGACTGATCAACTTCTCAAGTCCAAAACTCATATCTTGATGAATTGATGATTGAGGGCACTCAAATAAATTCAAATATGCATGAAATTATGAATTAAAGAACTTCCCTTGATTGTATTTGACCATGGGTTGAGGTTGCTTCATGAGCAAGGCACAGTTGAAGAACAAATGAATTAGGGTTTCCTTGGGAAACAAGCATCAAACCCTTTGGTTTGCTTTGATTAAAATGATGATTTGAGATAATTGGGGGGCATATTTGATGGATTAGAGCTTTGAGAACCATATCCATGCTTGCTTTCATCTTCAATTGGCCCTATCAATGCACATAGGATCTCCTAGAAGCTTTTGACCTTGTGATTGCACAAGCTACAAACAAGAGATGTTAGTGACACATTTTTGTGCTTTTGGTTAGTGAATAAAAATGAGAAAAGCAATGATATACAATTCAAGCATGCTTGGTGATCTCAAACCACTAACAAGAGGTCCCACCCAAAGGCAAAGGAGTCAAGATGTTATGATCCTTGAGGCTATGCAAATGCAATGTTATGATGCCATGAGGGATCTTAGGGTCAAAATTAGGGTCTTACACCAAGTCACGAAAATGTCATGCGATATGACAAAACCTTTATGTGATAATGTTTATGTGCATAATTACTCCTTTGCCATTATATATATATATATATATATATATATATATATATATATATATATATATATATATATATATATATATATATATATATATATAATTAACAACAAGGCATAAACTCTGTCACCCCTGTCTAGTTCAATATTGGCCCCTTAGACATTTATCATGTTATGCATGATAGAAAATTTCATCTAGGTCACTTATGTTCCTCATCATAATTTATAGAGTACCCATCAACCATCTTGATAGTCATCCTATTACGGAATATATTTGATCGTTAATAAATTACTCGAATGCATATCTAGGATTCTTAGTGGTTTCTTGTCGAATGGTGGTATATACCAGTATCGCGTTGAGAATAACTTATGACACTTGAACAACATTCTAAGTAGAATTATCATGATGAAGAAATATAGTATAAATATTATTCATAATATTCATACATATGTGAAAACTAAATAAATTTTTATTCATGATCTATGAAATATGGTCATTGCTTTATCCATATAACAATCTTAATGCTTTAATATTATCCCACTTAACGGTAAAGCTTGACTATAGATACTTTAAGAATATTGTCCTAATGTTTGATGAGATCTTAGGATAAAGTCACACTTAATATTTCACTAAACAAACTAGTTACTCTAGAGACTTCATTATTCTAGGAAAAACATAAAAAAATAATTATTTATTATATTATTAATAGATAATTCGATATAAGTATCAAGTTCAATATAAAACTATTGACCTCTAGGATTTACACTAATAATATTGATAGAGGCTATTCAAAATATATGACTGAAGAAACAAATACGTTATCTTATATTACTCACATGAGAGGATAATTTTCTCCTTATGATAACATCAAAGGTAAATATGTTGGAGTTGAGCATACTGGTAAGAACTGTAAATCTATTATTGAGTTGTTCTGATTATTAAAATTTTATAACACAATTTACTTAACTTTAAGTAAGTCATGTGTCAAATGTAATAAAGTATCATATTATTATTCTATATATAAGGTCTTTAAAAACTCTAAAATAAAATATATTCTTTCTCTATTTAAACTTTTAGGAAAGACCATGACTATAGAAGAATTCATACATGTTACCCTTGTTGATCTAGACCATTTTGTAGTAGAGGTAGAATTATTTGTTTGTGTAGATATTATAAAGAACACTCTTCTAGAAGATAAAGATAAAGATCGAGACAAAGACTATTCAAAGCATTTATCCAATTATGTGCTTAAGTTGATTTTTTGTAAGAAAAAGGACGTCATTAACCAAAAAGGGGGAGCTTCAATATTTTCTTAGGTTAAAAATCAAATGAAGACTTTCTTAAAAACATGAACTTAATGAATCTCAAATACTAAAGGAAATCTAAAGCTCTACTTCACTGAGGTTCCTTATATTTCACGTGCCTTCCTCCTTTCCAATAATATGAACTTTCCACGACACTAAGAACTTGGTGTGAAAGAGTGTGGATTTATGTGTTATGTTCTGTAGGTATAACCATCAAATGGGTTTGATGATGAAAATTGATGGCAATCATCAAGTAGCCTTTAAAGAAGATAAATTCATAAGTCAAACAAATTTTTGGATGTTGAAAGCTCTTTTCAAGAGTTATTTATGACAACTAACAAATGGGGAGTTGATTGTAATTGTCCAGTAAGCTCTTGATGATGACATCTGATCAAGAAGATACTTCAAGCCTCATGATTCATATAATTCAAAATCCACTTAAAGTGTTAATTAATAATTGAATCAAGTAGAGGATCTTGAAGTTTGAAAGAGAGAAAGTGCGAAAACTCGCCTGGTCCTGCGCTTAGCATCTTACATTGACGAGTTTAAATTATAAAAGGTCAAAAGTAAGTTTTGAAGTACTAAGGCAATCAACACACACACACGCCCCCCCCCCCCCACGCCCACGCCCATGCACACACACACGCACACACACACACACACACATGCACACGTGCACGCACACGCACACGCGCACACACACATGCACACGCACACGGACATGCACACGCGCACATGCACGCGCACACACCCACACGGACACACACACACATGCATGTACACGCGTACGCGCACACGCGCACGCACACACACACACACACAAGCGCGTAAATGGAAGAAATTTGGAGGCAGAAGAAGGAAGAAGTTTGTCTAAGTGCGTATAGGGAAAAAGTGAAAGAACTAAGAGCATTATATATCTTTAAAAAAATCAGGCGTCACCACTTTTCACCACGGTTGGGATTCCAACCGTTGTTATAAGTAAATTAAAAATAATTAAAAAAATAAAAGTGATGGTGTTGGGATTTGAACCAATGACCAGACCCCACTTATCACCACGGTTGGAATTCCAGTTGTGGTTAAAATTGATGTTGTACTACTATTCACCACGGTTGCTATTAAGGACCATATTAAAAAGTCTTTTAATAAAATAAAATAATGTAGGTGCCTAAATATAACATATTACTATAGTTGTTTAAACGGTCGTAGTAAGATGATGTTACCAAATGTATATTTTTTCGTAGTGTGTATAGAATTGATTAAAAACTTTTTGTAATCAATTAGAAATGTCAAATTATTTCCTAATCGATCATGGACTTGGTCCAATAGATTAAAGCAAGGTGAAATACTTCTTAATTGATTAGATAAGTTATTAAAAAATTAAATCATATATCCCTTTTAGGGATTTCTTTTATGGATTGCATCTTTTTAAACCTTTTCATCGATATAACTATGTGTTAATCGATTAAATTAATTAATTTTTTCCATGAATCATTTTCTCTTTTAGCCATTTCTTTCTACATAAAAGATGCTTCTCTTCGGTTCATTACACAAAAATTTTCTTAATATAAACCTTTATATTTATATTACTCTCTTTGGTTTTGAAATTGCATTTACACAAAAATTTATATATTGCTTAAAGACTGAAAATCCCTTATAAGAGAAGATTATTAAGCTAAGCCTATATAAAAGCTTTGCCTATTTGTTGTTGAAGGTTCCTGGATTGATCATGTAAAAGCTCAAATCAGATTTTAGTGGAACTGTCAAGATGAAAAACGGATACATGAGTATGTCAAGTGGTTAGACGGAACGTGTATAAATATCTTGTATATTTCTTCCATTATTTTATCTCTCTATCCCTTTTTATTTTTTCCATTATTTTATCTCTCTATCCCTTTTTATTTTTTCCATTATTTTATTTCTCTCGGTTACATATGTTTCTTCTTTTCCATTTCCTGCCTATCATTTTGCTGCCATTTCTATTCTTGTTTATCAAAACTAATAAAAACGTTTTTAAAGATAAAAGTTTTTATAAATTAATCATAAATTTTAAATATCATAATTCACCTTTCTTGTATTTGAAGTCATTTCATCACTAACGGTAGTTTTTTTAATTTTATCATAATCTAAAAACAATAAAATTTACATAAAGGAAGAGATAGATACATTTGGGCTATTTCTCATTAGCGAATGTTTAACGCCTATTTGCATTGATCAATATCCTAATCTTATGGTGTTTTACTATTCTTGCCCTTTATTTGTTTGGGTTTTTATTTTGGTACAACCTTTTCAAATAAGTTGAAGCATACCTCATCATGTTGTTTATTGATGTTTAGGTTGTTATCTTCTGCACCCTTAATCACCCTTCATTGTTGGATCAATGGTCTTCCAATATCAACGTGACACTTTCTTCTTGTTTCATTTGAATCACACAAAAGAATCTTGTTTGAAGGTAAAACTTCCCCCTTAGATGTGAACTTATTATAATTTTCCACTCTACTTTCCAAACGATTTGTCTGCAAATTACAACAATTATCCTATTTATTGAATTGACAATGTAGGATGATTTTTGGCTGCTGCTAATGACACGAAGTTTCTACTCTATTCTAGATCAAGAAATAATATCTCAAATACATGTTCATTTTTTGCTCATTATTACAAAAGGTGTTAACGGAGAGAAATCAGTTTTAATTTTTATCAATCTGCTGCTAAGGCTTATTCATCAATTCCAGATATTGAAAAATAATAAATTTCTAAGATCTTTATGATGTTGAATGCTTTCTCTGAAAGTTTACTTTCATGGAATATGTTTTATACATGATTCTTGCATTTTTAATGCTGATGGATTTTCAATGTTGTGTAATGACGGTAGAAATTATAGTGTTGGTAAAAAAAAGAGAAATTATTATCTACCTATCATAAAAAGTTGAATAAAGTTGTCAATAGAGGAAATTATTTGGAAAACTTCTTAAATTATTACGTTGTTATTGTGTTTATATTTTTTCTAACAATTTAATCATGTTATGTGATTGCAACTTTGTTTGATCTTTCTTATTAGAAAAAAAATTATACTCTATGTTGGTTGGAAAAATATTTTGTTGCAATTTTTTTTTTGACTCCAATGTTAACTTTTTCAAGTGGAGTGAGACTTGACTGAATGAAATTCGATGGAAGAATTCATTTTTCCTTCTGGAAAATACAAGTAAAATATGTTTTTATACGATTAGGATTACACAAGGTGTTGAATGAAAGTATTTTCAACATTGACGACGAGAAGTGAAAGAAATTAGATTTGAGAGCTTCAATAAAATCTACATGTCTTTAGCTAAGAATATTCTTAAGAATGTTCTTAGTACGTCATCACCCAAAGAGCTTTGGGAGAAACTTGAAAGGTTATAACAAGGAAATGGTATTTCAAATCGATTATTGTTGAAGGAGCAATTTCATGGCTTAAGTATGGATGAAAATACAAAAGTACCTGATCATTTAAATATTATAAGGTATTATTTATGAATTAGAAACGATATGAGTCAAGACTAATGATGAAGATAAATATTCGAGACTCATATGGTCTCTTCCATCCTCTCATGAGCATAGGAAACTTTGAGTGTTGAAAAAGTTACTAGTAAAATTATTTCTGAAGAAAGAAGATTGAATGGTGAGGATAATACTTCATAAAGATCAATGTTTATTTTTAGAGGAAGGCCTTATGTGAAGAAACACAATGAAATAGATGTGATGTGTTGGAATTGTGGAAATATTGTGCATGTAGAGTATAAGTATTTTGATGGGGCAGTATCAGAGAAAGATTCAGAGTCAAATGCTAGCAATTTCTCCTTTGCTATGAGAGGTGATGATATTTTTTAAGAATTGAGAAGTTTGTCCTCATGAAATTTCCGATGTCATGGAAAAAATGAGCTACTACTATTGGGTTAACAATTGGGCTTTAATGCAAATTGTGTTGTGAGATTATGTTGCTGCTTGAAAAGTTTCAGGTTGTATTTGTTAAAAAGTATATGAATGTCTGGTATCCCTATGAGGGTAGAGTATACTCAGAGGCCTTTGTGGTTAAAGGTGGTTAGGGGTTGTTCATGTTGGTGGGATACCCTATTCGTTGATGTTTTCAGTGGTATGGAGAGAGCAAACTCACACGAGGTGAGAAGATTTGTATTATGTGTGTGTGTGTGTGTGTGTATGTTGACGATATATTGATTTGTCCTTTCTCAACCCTAAGGTTGAGATATTTATAGATACTTATGGGCATGGGTATATGGAAGTTATTTCCCTTCCAGTACTAAATCATGGGCAGGAAGGAGTTATTCCTTCTTTGACCCATTCTTCTAGTTCATTATAATGGGACACATCATCTCCCACATATACTAGGAAAGTGGGAGAGAGTTCATGTGGACTAAGTCGTATTGGGTAGGAGGTTACAAAGATTTGGGCGATTTCATGGCCCATTGTGGGTGGTTAGTGGCTTTGTTGGGCGCCTTTCCCTCTGCCCCTTGTTCTGCTTCCTCACTTTTACTTAAGCTACCCCTCATTAGGGTCCATTAAAAGTATATCACTACACAGTAAGGTCGAAGTTATTAAATAAATCTTTCACGTCCTTAATATTCCTTTGTATAGATCCCTCAAAGGTTGGTTTCTCTTGAAGAGAGTTTTAAGTTGATTCCCTTAGGCGAGACTTTATGTTGTGTCCCTTAGGCGAGACTTTTAAGTTAGATCCCGCCCAAGGAAACTACAAGTCCTTCAGGCGAGGCGTTTAGATAAGCCTAATTGATGAACTCCAAGTCCTTCAGACAAGGTTATATATTGATCCTAACTGATGAGACTCTAAGTCCCTCAAGCAAGGCGATGGACCTCTTGGGAGAGACTTCTATCAATCCCTCATACAAGACTTTAACTTAAGTATCTTAGTATATGCTTCAGTCACGTACCTTGGGAGATACTTTTAATTTGGATCTTGCCCGAGGAAACTTTAAGTCCCTCAGGAGAGGCGTTTAGATAGTCCTATTTTGATAGGGCTCTCAGTCCCTCAGGCAAGATTATATATTTAGCCTCAACTAATGAGACTCAAAGTCCCTCGGGTGAGGCGTTGAACCCCTAGGGTGGAACTTCTATTAAGCCCTAAAAGTAGACTTTACCTAAAGTCTCTTAGACTCGACTTCAATTGTGCAACTTGGGATAGATTTTAAGTTAGTTTCGCCCCGAGGAAACTTTAAGTTACTCAGGAATGGAATTTAGATAAACCTATTTGATGGGACTCTTAGTCCCCCAAGAAAGATTATATATCGAGCCTCGACTGATGAGACTCCAAGTCCCTCAGGTGAGGCATTGGGCCCCTTTGGTGGAACTTATATCAAACCCTTAGATAAGCCTTTACTTAAAGTCTCTTGGGCAAGACTTTGATCACACCTATTAGGATAGACTTTAAGTTAGTTTCTTCCTAAGGAAACTCTAAGTTACTTAGGAGGAGCATTTAGATAAGCTTGTTTGATGGGACTCTCAGTCCCTCGGGCGAGATTATATATTGAGCCTCGAATGATGAGACTCCAAGTCCCTCGAGAAAGGCGTTGATCTCCTTGGGTGGGACTTCTATCAAGCCCTCAGACAAGACTTAACTTAAAGTCTCTTGGACCTGACTTCAATCGCGTCCCTTAGGCGAGGCTTTAGGTGAGGTAGTCCTCAGTGGATAGTATGGTCATGTTTCCCTTAAAGGCGCAAAATATCTTCCCGTGGAAGTCCAACATATTCATGGATTGCCTTAAGAGGCGACAAGGATCTTCCCGTGGAAGTCCAACATTCATGTATTGTCTTAAAAGGCGACAAGGATCTTCTCATGGAAGTCCATAATTCATGTATTTATTTAAGAGGCGACAATGATCTTCTCGTGGAAGTGCAACATTCATGTATTGCCTTAAGAGGCGATAAGTTCACGTGAGTTGAGAAGCTCTGTATGCGTGTATGCTGAGGGTATATTGATCTGTCCTTTCTCAATCCTAAGGTTGAGATATTTATATATACCTATGAGCCTGGGTTGAGGGAAGTTATTTTCCCTCCACTACTAGATCATGGGGAGGAAAGAGTTATTCCGTCTTTGACCTATTCTTCTAGTTCGTTATAATGGGACATGTCATCTTCCACGTCTACTAGGCAAGTGGGAGAGAGTTTTTATGGACTAAGCCCAATTGGACGGGCGGTTACGAAGATCTGGGCGGCTTAATGGTCCATTTCAGGTGACCAATGGACTCATTGGGCTCCTTGCCCTCTGCCCCTTGTTGGCCTTCCTCACTTTTGCGAAAGTTACCTTTCCTTGGGGCCCATTAAAAATATATCACTGCACCTGCCAACATGAAAGTTTAACCATAAGTTTTTACCATGACTTTTGACATATAAAAATTCTTGACGTGATTTACCTTCAAATGAAGTATAATTTTCTTCTGGTGGAGTATGATTGTTTGAACTATGATTCTTAGTGAAAACAATTTAAAAACTCTTGAAGTGGTGTATCTTTAAGTGATTATACTCTTTATGGTAGAGTATGATAGTTCTTTTGAACTATGATTGTCAGCAGAGACAATGAAAATTGATGTAATATTTTTAATTAAGGTGGGAATTGTTGATGTTTATTGAAAATATACATGTTAAAGAAGTCTTACATCATTTAGTTTTATAAAGGAAGAGGAAGTCTAAGACTATATAATAGATTTAAATTCTTCATTACTAAATGCACTGTCAAAAACACTTTAAACTTGTATTTGATTATATATATTTTCTCTTATACTCTTATGTGAGAGTATTGTAAGAGATAGTTAAATATTTGATTTAAAGAATTTAAGTGTATTGGAGCATTGAAGTAGTTGAAGGTATTCTATGTGTTATAATAACTTTCACATAGTATTATTTTTTGATTGTCATATTTTTTTTCGATAGAATTTTCACGTTAAATTCTTGTGTTATTTATTGTTTTTTTAATGTTTATTTTTTCCAAATTAGAATGTTAGGATGGATGCATCATTATCCATATACCTCGCATGTTAGTATATTGGAGTCACTTCTAGTATTTATTTAAAAGTATTCTCCCTAATATAATATTATTGTTTTTGACATCTATGCCATACCCTAGCTAGTAATCACATGAGTACATGTGATAATTTTTTGGATCTTGCAAGAATATAATGACTACAATCCATCTTTTGAAACTTGTGTCCAACCATTATTTTGGATGCTTAAAAAACTCAGTGTTTAGATTTAGACAAATACATACAAGAGCTAGCTATAAAGTTTGCATGTCACGTGATTAAGAAGTTCAAAAGTAATTAATCAGGATTTTAAAATATACTCAGGCTAGGCAATGACATAAGAGTTCAATTATATTAATCAGTCACACACATGTTGTGGTTGATTGCAAATTTTAGCTGAAAAAGCTGGTTATAATATTTTTTCCTGATTATATATTTTTTTTATATCGTGTATACATCTTTATATGTAGAACTAGTTTCTATTCTGAGTTTCCATATCTTTGTCCTTATTGTCCAAATATGATGCCAAAATTATAGGACCACATTAAAGACACTGTCCTAACTTTCACAGATCTGGTGCCTGTTCCCTTGCTGCTAAATTAGATCTACGTATAATTTTTTTCTTTTGGTTTAAATAACTTAATGGATGAAATTTACTGTATAAAATGAATATGCATACAAACTTATTGTATAAATGAGATGTTGAAGATTCAAAATTGTATCTTGTACTTGATGTTTAGATGTTGAAGATTCAAAATTGTATCCTTGTACTTAATGTCTATACATAAATATCAATTTGAGTTAACAAAATGATTCAGGTATAATTTTGTCAGAGTTAGTGGTGCTTCAAAATGCATGCTTCAAATCACTAAATAAGTAGTGGTCCCCCTACACTCAAAACATAATATTTTTGCTTTTTCCTCTTCCCTCCTATATTTGTAATGATGGGATATATTTTTTATTTAAAATTACAATGGATATACCTTTTCATTTTTATGATCATAATATTATAAATGTTTGATATTATTTTTTTTTAATTTGATTGAAGGTGAAAAAAAGTGAAAGGAAATAAAATTTTAAATTTATAAAATGTTATAAATATCTTTATATTAAAATGAAATAATTTAAGTTTGTCGGAGCGCGAAAAAAACCCGGAATATATGAACTCTTGAAAATAATGAAGTCATCACCGAAGTTAATTTTTTTAAAAAGGAAAACGTCAATAAAGTTCTAAAAGAACAATAATATAATCATTGCAATCAAATTCAGGTTCTGGAGTCGGTTATGCGTGAGTAATATATTAACACCCCATGACATCGGTTGTAAACAACAAATATCTTTAATTAATTTTGCGAATAAAAGTGTTAGCCTTAAAGTGTTCTATTCTTCCTAATTATTACGACATATTTACAAGAAAGGAAAATAAATAAAAAATGACTTTTTATTAGGGTGTTTGACAAGATATTGAATCTTGCTTCTAAGTATCTCCCGATGCGATGGAGAATTCAAATTTACGTAGTTCTTGGCAACAAAAACTTGTATATTGGATGATTTTAAATAAAAAAGCTTGATTGTGCTATGGCGGGAAAATGTTTGCTTGAAAAGTGTTTGTTCGCGCTTGGGTAGAAAAAGATAGTTTGTTGGTTGTCGTTGTTTTTAGGTGGAATAAGAGTATTCGACCTTAAATAAGACGTACGTCTTGCATTCATTTACTCGAGGATAAAAAGATATACATTCAATTATTCTCTTTTTAAATTGTCTTTTTAGAAAATAATTTATTTGTCATTATTTTTAAACAGAAGACGAGTATTCGCTCTTAAATAAAATGTACATCTTACGTTCGTTTACTCGAGGATAAATGAATATACATTCATTCATTCACTTTTAAATCTGTCTTTAAAAGGAAATTTACGCTTTATTTAATTGTTATAATTTACCCTTTACCATCTTACGTTCGTTTGCTCGAGGATAAACGAATATACATTTTTATGGGTTTTTTCCTTACCATAATCACCAATCTTCTTTCTCCATCATTCAGCAACAAATAAACTACTAGTACGCGTGGAAACTAACATGAATACATTTTCTAAACATCTCCTAAAACTACAAACAACAACATACATATATTGTTTAAACAAAGCCGAAAACTAATACAATAACATACATGATAACTTACAAGTGTTGGAAATCCACCATAACCTATGGAGAATTTCTATCAATCTTGATGAACAAGATTATTATCAACCACGCAATGACAACGAAAAGAAAAGAATGATTGAGAAAGAAAGAAAAGAACGTTGGAGGGGAAGAAGAATATTTTATGCAGAGTTTTTTCTCTGCTCATAACCTGTGAAAAACTTCTTTATTCACTTTGCAACTGCAAAATTCTGTGAATACAATGTTATGAGTTATTTCAAGAATATGGGTTACTCTCTCTATTTATAGATTTAGGTTAGCTTTCTCCCTAAGTCAAAGCCCAAAACTATAAAAGTCCAAAGTAGTTAACACTACTAAAAATAGGCCTAAGTCGAAATCATATGTGAAGCAATATGCTTTGACACTTCGACACACTAATACAACTTGACACACTAGGCTATTCGGCACATCCTTATTCTGTCGAGCAACCTGTTTCGACACAAAGAATTACAATTCAACACACCACCTAATTCGTTGTGTCTAAGCTATCTACATTCATCATAGCTCTTAGTCTTCTGAGCACTTGGACATGCACTCCCTTCGTCATGATGTATGCAATCTGATTCTCAGTTCTGCAGTGTTCCAAATTCATCTTCCCATTTGCTACCTACTCTTTAAGATAATGGAACCTCATTTTGACGTGCTTGCTTCGATCATGTGCTATTGGATTCTTTGCCAGATTGATAGCTAACATGATGTCGATCTTCATGGTAATTGCTCCATGACTCTTCGTTGTTATCTCTTCGACCAGATTCACCATCCATGTTTCTCGACATGAACAAAGGGAAGAAATTATATATTCTACTTCACACGAAGATAATTCCACTACTGGCTCCTTTCTCAAACTCCAAGCAACTAGTGCACCACCTAGCATAAACACATAGCCAGTTGTGGATTTTTGATCCTCAACATCACTACACCAACTTGAGTCGGTGTATCCCTCTAGTTTGCATTATTTTCCTTCATCGGCTGTAAGAAACAAAATGCCATAGTCGAGAGTTCCTTTCAGATACCTTAGTATCCTCTTCGCCGCTACTAGATGTGATACCTTTGGCTTCTGCATGAATCTACTCACCATACCTACATTGTATGTTAAGTCAAGCCTTTTGTAACAAAGGTATCAAAGTGACCCAATAAGTCTTGTATATTGGGTTGGGTCTGTTGGTGTAAGCCCTAGAGGCCAATACTTTTGGTACTTGTATCGAATTATTTATTAATAATAAAAGGCTTTTTCTTTATTATGTTTGTTTAATAAAGTCCCTAGAATAGCTAGTCCGCTTAATGTATTAAGTGTGACTTGATCATGAGATCACATTAAACATAAGGACATTATTCTTAAAGTATCCGTAGCGAGCTTTATTGTGAAGTGCGATAACATTAAAGCATTAAGACTATTATGTATATAGACTGATGATCACATCTCATGGATCATGGATAAGGAGTTATCAAGTCTTAAATATAGATATGAATATTAAGAGTAATATTTGTACCGGATTGACCCGTTATGAGAATACTATATAGAAAGTTATGCAAAGTGTCATAAGTTATTCTTATGGTGATAATGGTGTATACCACTCTTCGACCTGAAACCACTATGGACCCTAGATGTAGAGTCGAGTGCTTTATTGCTGATCAAACGTTGTCCGTAACTGGATAACCATAAAGACAGTTGATGGGTACTCCACGAAGCATGCTGAGGGACATGAGTGACCTAGATAGAATTTTCCCATCCTGCGTAACAGGATAAATGTCTATGGGCCCAATATTGAACTGGACAAGGATGACACGGTCTATGCCTTGTGTTCAATATAGACATAAGTACAAACGGGTAATTATACACATAAGTATTATCACATAAGGATTTGTCAGATCACATGACATTTTCGTGTCTTGGGTAGCAGTGATGTGTTGCTAGATACTGCTCACTGTTTATTATGTTAAATGCGTGATTTAATATAATTGTCAACATCGTGAAAACCTACAGGGTCACACACAAAGGACGGATTGATGAGAGATAGAGTAACTAAGGAACACCGTAAGGTACGGTGCACTTAAGTGAATTGTAGAATATCGTAAGGTACGGTGTACTTAAGTAGAATACGAAATATGGTAAGGTACCATGGGCTTAAGTGATTTTGGGCATATTATAAGATATGGGCCAAAATACACTTAAGTGGGCTTTTAGCTTGAAGCCCACACAAGTGGTTCTATAAATAGAACCCTTGTGTAGAAGCATTCATTGCGGTTGCATTATTTTCGTTTTCTCTCTCTCTCTCTCTCTCTCTCTCTCTCTCTCTCTCTCTCTCTCACTCAAAGCCTTCATTTGTACCAGCTAGCACTGAGATTGAAGGAATCCGTTCGTGTGGGCTGAGTAGAGACGTTGTCATCGTTCAACGTTCATGATCGCTCCTTGGATCTGCATCAAAGGTTTCAATTGTCACAAGAGATCTGCACCAAAGGTTTCAACCGTCACAAGAGGTAAATATTCTATCACTGATCATGACCATTCGTAAGGATCTCTAAAGGAGAAATTTTAATTTCCGTTGTGTTTTGGACCGCAATTCTCCTTCAGTGGTATCAGAGCCACTTATGAAACCATGAATCAGATAGTTGTTTATTTTCTGTATTAATATGATTAAAAGACAGAATGAATCAATTAATTAAACGGGTAATTAAATTTGGCATCATGAGTGTACAAGTTGGATGATTGATGTTGACTATGCTTCGGAACCGACATTAGTATGGTGAAGCAGCGATACATCGATTGTCCATAGGTTACACAATTGAGACCGATCAACTTATATATGATATAAGTAATCCTAATGCAAAGTACGGTATATATGATATATTATTTCTATTTCGTTCATTCAAACACTAAATGGTTGTTTTCCTTTGAGCGATCAATGGTCATTTGCTTCAGAATCTGACATTAGTATGGTGAAGCAATGACCTGTTGATCAATCATACTGAATCAACAATCGAGGTGTGTTTGACGGTCTGAAATTGGTGCATTAGGGTTAGTGATGGCGCAAGGGTTGTGCCGTCAAGGAGTTGTGGATTGAGGGCTTGTTGGAACACGTCTGCTGACTGTTTCAAAACGCTGGTTTTTTGGCCGCATGACGATCGTCATGGACCTATGACGATCGTAACAAGCTAGAAGTGACGGTCGTCACATGCTTTGTGACGGTCGTCACATTCACAGATCCATAATTCTAGGCGTTTCTGTTTTTTGGCCGCGTGACGTTCGTCATGGGCCTGTGACGGTCGTAACAAGCTGAACGTGACGGTCGTAACATGCTTGTGACGGTCGTCACATTCACAGAGTCAGAATTCTCGGGGTTTCTGTTTTGTGACTGCACAAGAGTTGTGTTGATTCAAAACGATATCGATTTCAAATGAATTGTTCATTAAAAATTTAGGACAGGGGTGCTGCCCCTATAACCCCACAAGGGGCGCTGCCCCCTTGACCCCCGTCCGCTGATCGGTCAGTGGACCCCCGGCTAACTCGGCGTAGTGTGATCGATCGCCAAAATTTAATTTGGTTTTAATTAATTAAAGGAATTAAAATTAATAATAATAATGTGTTTATTATTATTGTCTTGTGGTGATCGGTTATGGCCTTAGATTTCCTCTATTTTGTTTTGGGTTTTTAAAATACGACCTGCGTGTCGTGCCTCTCCTTTTAATCTCTTAATGTAACTTCTTTTCTCATCTCAATCCCTCGTATGTAAAACGAGTTTCTTCTGTAATGTAATGTTATGAAGAAAGAGAAGAATTCAATATCAAAAGAGGGTAATGTTATGAAGAAAGAGAAGAATTCAATATCAAAGGAGGACAATGTTATGAAGAAAGAGAAGAATTCAATATCAAAGGAGGACAACCTTGAAGATATTGCTTGGAGAAGCTTAGATCGTTGTTAGGTTAGCTTAGGTTCTCTCATTGGCTTGGGAGAACAATTGCACTAGGGGCCATAACGGTTTCATTATGTATGTTGATGCATGTGAATGTATGTTGATGCATGTGAATGTATGTTGATGCATGTGAGAGATGATTTATATGATAAATAAGCCGGTGAGATCAGAACAATTACAATTCCCTCAAATTAAATATTGAGTTTAAGCTTTCCAAGTTTTAGCACTCATCAAGACTAGTATCGGATAATGTAGGTTTCGCCTACGCGAGGTGCATGTTCTATATTAGTAAGGTGCGATGGGATAATTATAATATCCAACTGCTAAGACAATGGGTCAAACTTAACTAAACAAATTATAATAATATTATATATGTTTGCTTTCCAAGTTTTAGCACTCATCAAGACTAGTATCAGATGATGTAGGTTTCGCCTACGCGAGGTGCATGTTCTATATTAGTAAGGTGCGATGGGATAATTGTAATATCCAACTGCTAAGACAATGAGTCAAACTTAACTAATTATAATAATATTATATATGTTTAGAAGCAAGAGTTGGGAATGATCCATATGATGGATTGGAATAAGGAGTTATTCACCCAACTGAAATTTTCGAGAGTTGTATGAGATACAATTGGAAGGAGTTCCTACCTAAATAACCTAGTTTTGTGTAATCCGCCTACGCGGACTTAGAACAAAGTGAAATATGGATCTCGACCCACTAGAAAATCTTCCAACGGGATTTTCCGAATCAAATGATGATGGTCATTTGTTTTGAGTAAAATAGTGGGAGCATATTTAATTGAAGGCCTAATTAAATATGTTATTGATACTTATATTTTCATTAATTCTCATGTAGATTACCATGACAACAAACACCTCTAACAAAATTTTGCGATCAATCCTTGACAAGGAAAAATTGTCTGGGACAAATTTTCTGGATTGGCACCGAAATCTGAGGATTGTCCTCAAACATGATAAAAAGCTGTATATCTTGGAGAAACTTGTTCCTGAAGAGGAACCTCCTAGTTCTGCACCTAAGGCAGAAAGAGATGCTTATAAGAAGCATGTCAATGATGCCAATGAAACTGCTTGTCTCATGCTAGCTACCATGAACTCAGAATTGCAAAAGCAACATGAGAACATGGCAGCGTTCGATATGATCGAACACCTGAAGATGCTCTATCAAGAGCAAGCAAGGCACGAGAGGTTTGAAGTTTCAAAAGCCCTTTTTCAAGGAAAGTTAGCCGAGGGAGCCCCTGTAAGTCCCCATGTGCTCAAGATGATTGGGTATGTGGAAAACCTTGAAAGGTTGGGTTTTCCCCTCGGAAACGAACTTGCGACTGATGTGATCTTTCAATCGTTGCCAGATAGATTCAGTCAATTTGTCAAAAATTTTAATATGAATGATATGGACAAATCTCTTCCTGAACTGCTAGCCATGTTAAGAACTGCTGAGCAGAATCTGAAGTCAAAAGGGAATTCCATTCTGATGATCGGAAATGGAAAGAGACAGAACAAAAGGCCCACCAAGCAGGGTGATAAAGGGAAAGGCAAGGAAGTTTCCAAACCTAGACCCACGGTTGCTGCTTTGAAGCCTAGTGGAGGAATAGCAAAGGCAGACACCTGCTTCCATTGCGGTAAGACCGGACACTGAAAGAGAAACTGCCCAAAGTACCTGGAAGATACGAAGAATGGAGTAGAGACTTCAACTTCAGGTATTTTTTGTTATTAAAATAAATTTATCTACTTCTACATCATGGGTATTAGATACTGGATGCGGTTCTCACATTTGTACAAATGTGCAGGGGCTGAAAAGGAGTAGAGATTTGGCAAAAGGTGAAGTTGACCTATGAGTTGGCAATGGAGCAAAGGTTGCTGCTTTAGCCGTAGGAACTTATGTATTGACTTTACCTAGTGGTTTAATAATTCAGTTAGAGACCTGTTATTATGTACCTGCAATTAGCAGGAATATTATTTCCATTTCTTGTTTGGACAAGTTTGGTTTTTCATTTATAATAAAGAACAATTGTTGCTCAATTGATTTGAATGATATATTCTATGCTACTGCACAAATGAGCAATGGACTATATGTCCTTGATCTCGAAATGCCTGTTTATAACATTAATACTAAAAGGTTGAAACCTAATGAGTTAAAACCAACTAGGTAAGAATATTAAAACTCTTCGATCAGATCGAGGTGGTGAGTATTTAAGCCTAGAGTTTGATGACCATCTGAAAGAGTGTGGGATCCTATCCCAACTTACTCCTCCTGGAACACCCCAATGGAATGGTGTATCTGAGAGAAGAAATTGAACCTTGTTGGACATGGTCTGATCCATGATGAGTCACGCCGATCTTCCAAACTCCTTTTGGGGACATGCACTATTGATAGCAGCTTACACACTTAACTGTGTTCCATCCAAAAAGGTTGAGAAGACACCATATGAGATATGGAGTGGTAAGTGTCGCATCCTGCGAAAAATCAACCGGCGAGGCTCGAAAATAAAACGCACACAGAGCCGCCACTGCGCGTTATTTATCCCAAGATAGGGAAAGGAAACGCTCAGAGAAACCTGGAAAGACATGGTCTCGCGACCAGAGAGAAAAGGTTCGGGAGTCGGTTACGCGAGGGGAAGGTATTAGCACCCCTCACGTCCGTCGTACTCGACGGGATCCACGTTCTAAGAAAAGAAAAGGTTGCTAAACATCACACACACACACAAGGGAACGCAGGTGGGGTTAAGAGAAGGGAGCTCGATAAGGTATCGCACCTTATGCCTACATATCTTGTCTGGAACAAGAATCAGAGCCTCTGTAGTTCGGCTTACGCACGCCAAACAACACAAAACATACAAACAAGCAAGGGTGGCAAACATGGAGCCCGACAGCCAATCACTGGGCTTACGTCGGCATCCGAACCAAAACACACTCAAAACGGCAAACGAGGAGCCCGACAGCCAATCACTGGGCTTACGTCGGCATCCGAGCCAAAACACACAGTCATATAACAATTAAACACACGCAAAAAAAGAAAAAGGTTGCCCGGAGTGGTCTCGCACGACCACCTGCCTACATACCTTGTCTGGAACAAGGATCAGGGCGATGTAGTTCCCCTGAAAGGGACTAAATTGCTAACCAGAAACCGGGGAAAAATACACAACTAGGGAGCTGAGACTCGAGCCTAACGTTGTCATGCATCGTTAACCCTAAGTTCGGTTTTCTATCCTACTTGCATAAGCAAACTAACCTAACCAGGAAAGAAGCTAGCACACAAGCATACAATCATATATCATCAAATGAGAACAGGTATCTCAAACAAGCATGTCAATCAGATATCCACATAACACGCACTATAGCCAAACAAGGGGGCTCAATCAATCAGGTTTGACTGCCTAAGCAATCGTCTGTACAGGCTGTGTTTGCTCTTAACCTTGCCATTACGAGGCTAAGGTGAAGCAGATGAAAGGATGAAGTGAGGATCAGACCTCACAGCTCATATCCCTAACCAGGGAGAGCTGACAAATGAGCATGGGTCCAGAATGGGGGAACCCTTCTATACTCGATGACTCTGACACAACAGATCTTGGGCTTTTGATCTCAATGCTACAACCATGTAATGGGAGCAAGGAGAAGACTCAACTGAATAGTGGGGGACAGGTTGCTTGTCCCTACCTTCCACCAATTGCCTTACTTGAAGGGCTTTTCCTGCTTGGGCTTGAAAAATAAACATACACAATCATTGCCTCTTAAGGAGGACTTCAGACATTTATTTGCCCGGCCCGGTAACAGCCGGGTCTCCAGACTACATGAAGTCAAGAAGACTTACCTCAATGCCAATTGCTTAAGCAAAGCAAAGCAATAGTTCACAAGGAACTGAGCAACTAAAGTACCTGGAAACAGTCAAACACAGTTAGTACTCAATCAGACAAACTATACAGCAAACAATCAAACAGTTTAAACAATACAACACAAAGCAAGCTCAAGGCTTAAGCCCAAGCTCCAACACCTACAAAACAATGTTATGTTAGTGTACAAACATCCACAACATCAATTAAAACCAACTTGTATCATTCTCCATGTACATTGCTTTTTTGATCCTGAAAAATCAAGCAAATATTAGCAACTAGACCACTAGGCCAAGCCTAGGGTCCAAAAGCAAGAAAAAAGTTAAAACAGCAAGGTATCCACCATCCAACATCAAATTATCATCAAACAAGAGCAAACATCATTGGTCTCATGTTTATATCATCCATCATGCTCAATTCATGCACAAAACAATCCATATGAGGTCAAATGAACCACCAAGCATACAAACAGAAGTATTGCATTCAAATCCCTATCAAAATAAATCCAAAAATTCTCAAATTAAATACACCTAAACAGGGGATAATCAAGGTCTACCATGTCAAATTTGAGCTCAATTGGGCAAATGGAACCATGTCAATGAAAATCAACAAAAACAGACACAATTTCATGCTTCAATTCACAACATCAATGCATACATCCAATTCAAAAATTCATATCTCATTGAAAACAAAAAAGAAATGGATGAGACCAAAACAGGGAGGTCCTAAAATGTGTCTAGTTCATGCATATCAAATTTCATGGCCATACAATACAATGTGAGCATTTCCCAATCATTCTACCAACCTATGTCATATGAGCTTGCACAAATGATCTCCAGAAATGAAAAATCATGATCAAATAGAAAATGCAGTGAAAAATTCTACAAAAATTCATACAACATCACAACATGCCAACCAATCATCATGCAAAATTTCATTCAATTCTAACATGTATAGGTCACTCAAAAAAATCCTGCAAGTTGACATAATGAGGTGTGACACAAATTGTCACACCTAAGTTCCAGAATTTGCTGCTCTCTAACCAGGTATCCAAAATTCATGAAATTTACATATAAATAATCCTCAATGAGTCAAGAACCACCACAAAAATTTTCAAGAATTTATTTTATGATATGAGTATTTCATGATCAAATTGCAAAAATGTATCAAAAATGGACATACATTGGAAAACCCTAGGTCAAATAAAATATTCCCCAAGCACAACTTTGACCAATAGGTCAAAAAAAACCTACACTCACCAAGGAAGCTATAGAAAAAATTTCCATATTTTTTGGATTTTTTTACTATTTTTTACGATTTTTTAAAGTGTTAGTGAATTTTTTGGAATTTAATTAAAATGAATTACTTAACTTCCAATGGCATATCTGTAATTTTCAGGCGGGAGCGGGAAACTTCCTGTTTGAAAATTCAAACAGGAATTTGGATCAAAACGCATCCTGGCTTCATCTTCCCCACGAAACATTTCCAGAAAATTAAAAAAAAACGATGAACATCAAAAGTCAAAAGAAATGGACATGCATATAGTCGTTGAAC
Source organism: Lathyrus oleraceus (assembly GCF_024323335.1). Taxonomy (NCBI): domain Eukaryota; kingdom Viridiplantae; phylum Streptophyta; class Magnoliopsida; order Fabales; family Fabaceae; genus Lathyrus; species Lathyrus oleraceus. The sequence goes on from NC_066583.1 coordinate 311,464,580, forward strand.
TCGTCTTCTCAAGCACATTCCAAATATCCAATCTATTCGTCCTAATTGTTCCTCTATCACACGAATCAAGCAACCTAGGGTTTATATTCATACTTTCAAATCGCGATTTCTCACACTACAGGCAATCATTTTCTAAACCACAAACAGCATCAAAACCTACATTTCATGATCTTTCTAACGCCTATAATTATGAAGCATTTGGTGAGATTCGAATTTTGCTCAAACCTGGAATGGCAGTGCTCGAATCGTTGTTCTTGGAGCTCCATTTGTCAAAACAGCAACAGTAGAGGGATAGGGAAGGTGAATGCTACGCTCCGTTTCAATTTCCTCCACTCCTAGTGCGCACGGTTTGGATTTGCCATTGATGAGGTGAAATTGGACAGCCACGATACAGTGCTCTTCTTCCTCCAATCTCCCAAAACAGTCCTAGAGGATGATGATGTGAGTCCAATGCAACAAAAATCGTGAGATTTGGTTGAAGAATGAGGAAGAAACTTGAAATTGAAGCTTTGTGTTCTTGAGAGAATTTTGAGAATTTGGAGAGTTTCTAGATCCAACTTTGGGAAATGCAACTTTCTGTTATGATTAGCAAATGATTTGGAATATATATGTTGGCTTAATCCTCCACTAATCATGTAATTAGCATTTGGCATAATTAAGTGAAATGGTAATTTTTGCAAATGAGGGCAAATTGGTCAATACACAATGACAGCACATGCCAGCTCACAATTGGTTCCAACATGTCCAAAACACCATATGTGAAGTGTAGAAACAATTCCCATTGCAATTGGTTGCTTAAATCTCATTTTCACTATGTGTATGTAAAGTATCCATTTTTAACCATTTCATTTTTCATGCCAAAACTCAAACCATGTGCATTAACCATGAAATGAATATTCAAACACACTTAAAATGCCATTCCTGAGGTGTTGGAAAAAGTCCCATTCAAAAATTCCCAATATTTTGACTTTTGGACAATTTTGCCCCTGGTCCAATTCAGCTGTCCAGTTGAAAAGTGACTTTTTGCCTTGGCCATTTTTGAACAAATCCAATGATGCACCCTCAAAGTACATGTCAAATGGAGTTTGTGCATATAAAGAACTTGCAATTTGGACAAACCATGTGGAAGTTATGGCCTCCTGATTACGGTCTTTTCTGAAATTCACTGAGCCATATCTTGCAAACCACACATTGGATTTTCAAGTTCTTGGACTTTTTGGAAAGGTGAGAACAAGATCTACATCTGTCATGTTGAACAATTTTTCATTTGAAGCTTCCTTGGACTTCTGTTTTTGAGGTCAAAAACTTTCCATTTTTGGAAACTTCAGCTACCAGTCACTTGCTATTTTTGGCAGTTTTTGTCCTGACTTGATTTTCTTCATTTTTAAGCTTTGCAATGTCATTCAACACTTGTTCCAACATGAATGAAGTGTATCCAACTTGTTTCCACCTCCAAATCCACCAGATCATGTACAGTTGACCACAGTTGACTTTTCATCTGATAGATGAATCTGGCAATGCATAGATCAATTTGAACCCCAATCTCCAACTGAAATGGCTCAAGGGTGAAACCCTAGCCTCAATAATCACCATATAGTCACAAAATGATCCTCATCTCCTTCATAAACCCCATCTCCTGATCCAGCCCTGATTGGCCCAATACAACTGATTAGGGTTGACCAGTGGTCAAAACCCTAATCTCAAGGAATGAGCTTCAATCTTCTGATGACATCCAATCATGATGATGATGATGCATCAATTCAAACAAGATGAAGACCAATACCCTTGGAGATCATAAAACCCTAATTCACAGTCCAATCCTCAGATGGCCCATGATCAGTCAAAACCCTAGCTTGCACCTTCTGACTTCCTCATCTTCTGATCAAGACTTGGGAAGATAGCTTGCACTATGTAACCACATGTTATGCAATATGAAATGCCTAATGACCTAAAATGATATGCAAAAAATGTTAATGCTAGTCCCAAGAGAGGAGGGCAAATTTTGAGGTGTTACAGCTGCCCCTATTCAATCCACTGTGAACCTGTCGATACGAAATAGCCTCGGCTTTCGGATGATCAGGATGAAGAGTGATTGAATACCAAGAACAGACGAACAATTTGTACTCTGATGGGATAATAATTAACAACGCCTGTCAGCATCGGCGAAGAAACAAACTCTGAACGTCGACCTGGATACCAAAATAAATGGTAACTCAGGGATAACCATGGCCTGAACACCACACATCCACGCGGGATTCTCAACTCTTCTTTTTCTTTTGCTTTTCTTGAACCCCGAAAATTTTCTCTGCGCAAACGATCCTCAGATCTCTGCATTTGAACCCCGGAAAATGCCTCAGCACTCCTTCTTTGCCAAAATAATGAACCCCATCTCCAGTTTGAACCCCAGTCGCCTGACGATAACTCTCGATCGCCAGAATGAACCCCGTTCTCCAGAAAATGTATCCACATTTCCTTTTCTCCATTTGAACCCCGTCTCCAGAAAATGTATCCACATTTCCTTTTCTCCATTTGAACCCCAGAAAATGCCTCAGCATATCCTTTTCTCCAATCTCCCGTGATAATTCCGCTGGCAACGTCGGAAATAACACCAAACCACTCTGAGGGCGACATGTCAGAGGGTACACCTTCATAAAGAAGGTAACATGTGTAACTCTTCCTCAGAAGACACCTTTAACGACCTCCATTGGCCTCAGCCTGAGTCTACGGTGATACATGAACAGAAGATAATCCTGCGGACTTCATCCTGGATATAATCTTCAACTCCAATCTCCATTTGAACCCCAGAAAATACCTCAGTATCTCCTCTTCTCTGATTGAACCCCGATCTCCAGAAAATGTCGCAACATCTCCTTTTCTCCATTTGAACCCCGGAATCGCGCTGATCGCGTAACGTCTTCTGATATCATTTCCATCTCTGTCCGACAGAAACATTTCCTCCAATATCGCACTACTGGGGAACACTGCTGATCTGACGTCATGGTACCACACTCCTCAGAGCAACACTTTCACCATCTGTCTCGCACGACAGAAACCTCCCCCAGAATCGTACTACTGGGGAAATACCTTTGGTCAAACCATGAGGCTAAACTCCTCGGAGCAACACCTTCACTGTTTGGCAAGAACCACTTCTCAAACGGTAACCACGGCTTGAGACTAGCTTATGCTTGCAATGATGCATGATTGATTTTTTCTGCGTAATGCTCCATAAACATGGAAATGCCACGCGATTATTCATTTTTCTATGCAATATGCCATGTTATTTTTCATGATGAATGCATAAAAAACAAAAACATCCCCCTCAAGGGACCCTTCTGGGGAATACGAGACACTCTGCTGAGAACTCGCCACCACTCGGATTTCCACCCTGTTGGGGAATAACGCTGCTGCGGGGAATAAGGCAACCCTTGCTGGGGAATACCTCCTTTGCACCCAACCCTCTCGAGGACCTGCTGGGGATAAGCACCACCAGCACTCTGTGGGGAATACAACAATCTTTGACTTGCTGAGGATATCAATACTGACTCCGCTTCGGGAAACCCTCACAGATACCTGTCGACTTCACTGGGGAAATTCTCACAGAGACTCTGCTAGGGGAATAGCAATCTCCAGACTCATCTGGGGAAACATCCATATATCACCTGCTGAGGATAACCATCTTGACCCTGCTAGGGAACCGCATACTACTCCGTTGGGACAACCCATGCAATCCATATGTAGAATCATCTCAGCTGGGGATGCAAAATCTGTCCGCTACGGGAACTTGTTCAATCCACTGGTAGGATGAACACTGTTGGAGATATATTTCATTGAAACCCGCTCCCCTCGGGGAATAGCAACCTTCTGGCTTGGCTGCTGAGGAAACATCGTTGTAAACCTGCCGGGGACAGCCCTCTTGACTTGGCTGGAGAAGTCACAGACATTGGATCTGCTGGGGAGCTAGTCCTATAACTCTGCTTGGGGACTTAGCTGGGAAATGAGAATAGTTGGTATAAAAACACCCGTCAACTCGTCGAACCATGGTGTCTACCTCCAATACTCATATCGGCTTTCCACTTTGGAGAACTCCCAGACTCGTCTGGACCTTTTCTGCTCCATCATTTTGTATTCCAAATTGCTCCGCGCTCGACGAGAAACGTACTCCTGGGATTTATACAGAAATTTCAATTTTCCGACTTTGAAGAGTCTTCTTGGTTAATTTCAAGGGTCGTCGGACGTCTCTCGTCGCCTCTTCGTCGCCTTCCTTTGTGCACTCGTCCCCGATCGGACTCTGTGGGGAATTACATACTTTCAAGTCTTTCGACTTTGAAGAGTCTTCTTGATTACCATCAAGGATCGTCGTACGCCGCAACGTCACTTCGTCGTTTTTCCATTCATTAGTTCCTGAGCGAACTCTCTGGGGATCTTTTACAAAGCTTCCACATCACAACCTGCAAGTGAGTGAAAATATCTAACAGTTCCTGCAAAACAGATCGTTAGATAAAACCGTGCCCCAGGCGTGTCAAGATTTCAACACTTGGGTCACTCAACCTTCCAAATAAGATTTCAAGCTTTCAATCTTATAAACATGCATTGGAAGGAAACCTGTATGTCTTAAAATGCAAAGATTCTTTATCAAAATAATCGGATGTTTTTGCAATCAAAGCGGTAATGAAAGACAAAAACAAAATTATTTGACTGAATATGCATTTTATTGATTGGAAAAAATGTGTGGCTCAAATGAGCAATACAAAGGAAGCAATTCCTGAAAAGAGGTAATTGCGCACAAAAGGAAAAGTCTATCCTGATGGCAATGTGAAACCCGTAATCTCATCGAGTTCCAACTCAGTTACACCCCATATGTCCTCAGACTCTCCATGCTTTCTGCCTTCTGAACAAGACGATTCCGACTGATCCCTACCGGGTATTATCCATGATGCTTCAACCAAAGCGCAAACGATCATGCTGGACGCAGTTGTTCGTTTCAATCCCTCTTTTGCCTGGACCGCCCTTTCGGTTTTCAGTCCACCGGGATACCCTTTTTTGCCCAAGTCGCCTTTTCAGGTTTTCGACTTGCCGGGTGTACATTTTTCATTTTATCCCTAATTTTTGCCCGAACCCTTTTCTGTTTTTGGTTCGCCGGGATGCCCATTTTTGCCTGGACTATTTTGTTCTTTTCGTCCAGCGGGTCTATTATACGAAGTATTTTTTAACTGCGTCCGCATTCACAGGGGATGGAAAATCTTCGCCATCCATGGTCGTTAGCAACAAGGCTCCGCCAGAGAAAACCTTCTTGACCACGAATGGACCTTCATAATTCGGTGTCCATTTGCCCCTACGATCGTTTTGAGGAGGAAGGATCCTTTTCAACACCATATCACCCACGTGATATACCCGAGGTCTCACCTTCTTGTCAAAAGCACGCTTCATCCTTTGCTGGTATAACTGCCCATGACAAATGGCTGCTAGCCTCTTTTCCTCAATCAAGCTCAACTCTTCATACCGGGTCCTTACCCATTCAGCCTCTTGCAACTTCACGTCCATCAGGACTCTCAAAGAGGGAATCTGAACCTCGACAGGTAATACAGCCTCCATCCCATACACCAATGAGAAAGGAGTTGCCCCAGTAGATGTGCGTACCGACGTTCGATACCCATGTAACGCAAACGGCAACATCTCATGCCAATCCTTGTAGGTTACCACCATTTTCTGCACAATCTTCTTTATATTCTTGTTGGCTGCCTCAACCGCCCCATTCATCTTCGGACGATAGGGAGAAGAATTGTGATGCTCGATCTTGAATTCCCGGCACAACTCTGCCATCATCTTATTATTCAAGTTAGAACCATTATCAGTAATGATTCTCTCGGGAACCCCATATCTGCAAATGATGTCTCTCTTGAGAAATCTGGCCACGACCTGCTTCGTCACATTCGTATAAGAGGCTGCTTCTACCCACTTGGTGAAGTAATCAATAGCCACTAATATGAACCTGTGCCCATTCGAAGCTGTAGGCTCAATCTTTCCAATCATATCAATGCCCCACATAGCAAACGGCCACGGAGACGACATTAAGCTCAACGGATTTGGAGGCACGTGCACCTTATCAGCATAAATCTGGCATTTATGACACTTCCGCACGAAATTAAAACATTGGGCCTCCATTGTCATCCAATAATAACCCGCTCTCAGCAACTTCTTTACCATTGCATTCCCACTGGCATGGGTACCGAACGATCCCTCATGAACTTCTTTCATCAATTGGCTTGCTTCACTATCATCAACACATCTGAGCAAGACCCAATCAAAATTCCGCTTATACAGAACCCCATCCTTATTCAGGTAGAATACCATGGCTAATCTCCGCAGAGTCTTTCTATCCTTCTTGGATGCTCCCTCAGGATATTCTTGCGTCTCAAGATAGCGCTTGATATCATAATACCACGGCTTCTCATCATCAGGCGCTGTATCAACAGCAAACACATAAGCCGGTCTATCCAGACGTCCGATCTCCACACTGGGGAACTGATTCCACCTCTGCACCTTAATCAAGGCAGCCAGAGTAGCCAAAGCATCTGCCAAAGGATTCTCCTCTCTGGGCACATGATGCATCTTCACCTTGGTGAAAAACGTCAACAATCTCCTCGTATAATCTCGATACGGAACCAAATGAGATTGATGCGTATACCATTTTCCGTTAACCTGATTCACAACTAGAGCTGAATCTCCATATATAACAAGGTTCTTGATCCTCAAATCAATCGCCTCTTCAATACCCAAGATACAAGCTTCATATTCAGCTACGTTGTTGGTACATTCGAATGTTAGCCGGGCAGCAAAAGGAATGTGAGATCCTTTCGGCGTAACCAAAACAGCACCAACACCGCTTCCATTCACGTTAACGGCCCCATCAAACATCAGAATCCATTCGGATTCAGGGTCAGGCCCCTCCTCCGGGATTGGTTCCTCGCAATCTTTCGATTTGAGAAACATGATGTCCTCATCAGGGAATTCAAACTTCATCGGTTGATAATCATCAATGGGTTGCTGGGCGAGGTAATCAGACAATACACTCCCCTTGATCGCTTTCTGAGAGGTATACTGTATATCATATTCTGTCAAAATCATTTGCCACCTCGCAACCCGCCCGGTCAATGCTGGCTTCTCAAAAATGTACTTGATCGGATCCATCTTGGAAATCAATAAAGTGGTATGAACCAACATGTACTGCCTTAGTCGGCGAGCAGCCCAGACCAAAGCACAACAAGTTTTCTCGAGCAGTGAATATCTTGTTTCACAGTCGGTAAACTTTTTGCTAAGGTAGTATATGGCATGCTCTTTTCGACCAGACTCGTCATGCTGCCCCAATACACACCCCATAGACCCCTCGAGGACTGTCAGGTACAGAATTAACGGTCTTCCCTCCACAGGAGGCATCAGAATCGGAGGCTCCTGCAAATACTCTTATTTTTTCAAACGCCGCTTGGCAATCATCATTCCACCTAACCGTTTGATCTTTTCTCAACAATTTGAATATCGGTTCGCACGTGGCTGTTAAGTGAGATATGAACCGTGAAATGTAGTTCAATCTACCTAAGAAACCACGAACCTCCTTCTCTGTTCTCGGTTCAGGCATTTCTTTTATTGCTTTTACTTTTGCAGGATCAACCTCAATTCCTTTCTCACTTACAATGAACCCCAGCAGTTTACCGGACCGCACTCCGAACGTGCACTTATTCGGATTCAACCTCAGTCTGAATCGTCTCAGCCGGTCAAACAACTTAGCCAAATCAACCAAATGCCCCTCTTCTGTTTGGGACTTTGCTATCATGTCATCAACATAGCATTCAATTTCATGATGAATCATATCATGAAACAAAGTCACCATAGCTCTCTGATAAGTAGCACCGGCGTTTTTGAGACCGAATGGCATCACCTTGTAACAAAAGGTACCCCATGGTGTGATGAACGTTGTTTTCTCCATATCATCTGGCGACATCTTGATCTGATTATAGCCAGAAAAGCCATCCATGAAGGAAAACACCGAGAATTGAGCTGTATTGTCTACCAACACGTCAATGTGAGGTAATGGAAAATCATCTTTCGGACTAGCTCTATTCAGATCCCGGTAGTCCACACACATTCTTACTTCCCATCTTTCTTCGGGACTGGCACAATGTTCGCAACCCATGGCGGATAGTTAGTGACAGCAAGGAAACCAGCATCCCACTGCTTCTGCACTTCTTCCTTAATCTTCATCGCCATATCAGGTCGAGTTCTGCGCAACTTCTGCTTCACTGGAGGACAATCTGTTCTCAACGGTAGCTTGTGCACAACGATATCGGTATCCAACCCTGGCATATCTTGATAAGACCAGGCAAAGATATCGACATACTCTTTCAATAGCACCACCAATCTGCCCTTAACACTTTCCTCCAAAGCAGCCCCGATTTTCACCTCTCTTTTGACCTCGTCGGTACCCAAGTTCACGACCTCAATCGGCTCTTCATGCGGCTGAATCACCTTCTCCTCTTGTCTTAACAACCTGGCTAATTCCTCCGGCAATTCACAATCTTCTTCGTCTTTTTCTTCAGCAAGATAGATCGGATTGTCGAAATCATATAGAGGCGTAACAGGATTGTTATCAATGAGATCCGGAGAGGAATCGCATCTGCATGAATGTTGATTCATGCATTGCTTTAGAACCGGTGTGAGAAATTTAAAAAAAGGAAAAATGAAAACATTGCCATTTTTATTTGTTTTTATTTTTTAAACTGCAAAAATAAATGAAAAACAGGGAACACCGCTTTTGACTGAAAAACATCCTTTTATTAATGATGCAGAATTTTGCAAATTATGACATGAGGTGGCCCTTACAATGAACCATTACGTGTCGGGCAACACGTAAGGTTTGCATGCAAATAAGAAAGAAACAAGAAAAATATTACTCTTCGAGGAGAGTGACCCGGATGATTTCTTCGGCCTTCCAGTTGTGGATTTCCATCCCTGGTTCGCACGACGTTATCCATCGGTCCATGTCACAGTCGCTGTCAATATCTTCACCCATCATGCAGATGTGGTCCGGATCCAGCATTCCGGCACTCGTGAAAGTTACAGACGTACGACCCCCTCTTCCTCGTCCCAAGCCTCGGCCCGGTTGATATCCAACCCCAAAACGGTCTTTTTTCTCAGGGACCTCCATTATTCTGCCCCAGCCTGGAGCCTCTCCGCTTTTGACTACCTCAGCAGCCTGCTTATAAGAAGCGATGGACGGTTTCTCTTCCTCTTGCTTGGCGAACAGGGCATTCTCCACCTTAACAGTTTCAAATGACTGGCTAGGCGTCTCCCATATTTCGCCGTCCATCTCAACATATTTGAAAGAAGACAGGTGGCTGACAAAGATGTCCTCCTCTCCGCAAACAGTAACGACCTGGCCTCCCCAAACATATTTCAGCTTTTGGTGCAAAGTCGACGTAACTGCTCCCGCAGCATGAATCCATGGGCGACCCAACAAGCAACTGTAAGCTGGTTGGATGTCCATAACATAGAAGGTTGACTTAAACACCTCCGGGCCAATCTTTACTGGTAACTCCACCTCCCCGAATACGGCTCGCTTTGACCCATCAAAAGCCCGCACAATTAAATCAGTCGGGGTCAAAATCAGCCCATCACAATTAAGCTTTGCCAGGGCTTCTTAGGCAACACATTCAAAGAGGAACCGGTATCAACCAGCACATGCGAAAGCACGGCTCCCTTGCATTCCATCGCAATGTGTAGCGCCCGATTATGGTTCCTTCCATCTACGGTCAAATCCATATCAGTAAAGCCCAACCCATGGCTAGCATGCACGTTGGATACGACCGTCTCCAATTGGTTGATTGTGATTTCCTGAGGCACATAGGCTTTCTTCAGAATTTTCAATAAAGCCTCCCTATGACCCTCAGAACTCAACAGCAGTGAAAGAATCGAGATCTTAGAAGGTGTTTGCTGCAAGTGATCCACCAATTTATACTCCGACTTTTGATGATTCTCAGAAACTCTTCAGCCTCATCATCAAATTTGTTATCCGACCCCGCAGGCGCCGGTGTCATCACAGGAGTATTACCGCTATCTGCCACAGCCTTCCCCTTTGCCCTGGCTAAAGCCTCGGCCTTTTCCTTTTTATCTTTTTCTTCCTCCCCCTCCTCAAAGCATCGGGAGCAAATAACCTTCCACTGCGAGTGAAACCGCTGGGACCGGCATTATCCACCTTTAGCACGGTGGTTTCACTAGCAGATTGTTCTTCCAACCTCTCACCATTACAATATACCTCTCCCCCATAATGCCATGGCACGGCATCCTCTTTGTCGTATGGAATCGGCCCAGGTACCGTGATGGTAACTGGAGCCTCCTCCACCAGGTTAGACAAATCAACCGGGTCATAGAAAATGGTTATGGTGGAGACCTCCTCCTTCTTCCCTTCAGACTTCTCGATCACAATCTCCCCATCGTCCATCAGCCCCTGGACATGCTTCCTCAGAAGCTCACAACCATTTGCAGAAATAGTGCACTCAGCACACTCAAACCCGCAGCCCGGGTAAACCCCATTTCTTAACAACTGCCTCTTGACCTCAGCCAAAGGCGTCTTCAGCTGATCAACATCAAATAGCCCAACTCGACTTTCCTCAGAAATTGCATTCACCCCCCTCTGACCATGCGCAGGCATGGGATTTGCGTTGACATTGGGAGATGGCGCAAAATTAATGGCTTTGGAATCCACCAGGTCTTGAACTGTGTGCTTAAAAGCTTTACAGTTCTCAATGTTGTGCCCGGGCGCACCCGAGTGGAATTCACATTTAGCATTCTCATCATAACTGGCTGGCCTTTGATCAGGTCTCAAAGGTGCCAGAGTTCTGGTCTGCACAAGGCCCAAATCCTGCAGCTTCTTAAACAAGAAAGCATAACTCACTGGAGGCCTATCAAATTGACGATCCTGCGCTCTGCCTCGGATCTGATAACCAGCCCTTTGTTGTCTCTGCTGAAAGGGTTGTTGTCTTTGTTGCTGTTGCTGCTGTTGTTGTTGTTGCGGTTGTGCTGAATGAGACTCAGCAGGAATTGTTACTGCAGCATTGTGCTGGAAGTAACGGTCCCTACTGGGTCCGCGTTGAGCGTACACTGCACTGGTATCTCCCTCTTTCTTCCTCTGTCCACCATTGTTACCAAACGGCTTTTTCGACCCTGAAGAAGAAGAAGACGCACCCTGAATTTTGCCCAGCTTTAACCAACTCTCTATTCTTTCTCCAGCTACCACGATATCAGAGAAGTTGGTAACAGGACACCCCACCATTCGTTCTGCAAACGGCCCCTGCAGGTCCCCATAAACAAATCCGACATCTCCCTGTCCACCAGAGGAGGTTGCACCCTCGCAGCCAGTTCTCTCCATCGCTGAGCATACTCCTTGAATCCTTCGTTATGCTTTTGAGACATACCCTGCAGCTGGGTACGACTCGGAGCCATATCAGCATTAAATTGGTATTGCTTAAAGAAAGCATCTCCCAAATCTTGCCAGCTTTTGATATCGGACGATCTCAACTTGGTGTACCATTCCAAGGAGCCTCCAGACAGGCTGTCCTGGAAAAAGTACATCCACAGTTTTTGATCCGCGGTGTATGCTGAGATTTTGCGGACAAATGCCTGGAGATGAGTTTCCGGCAGGAACTACCGTTGTATTTATCGAACGCAGGCGCCTTGAACTTCTGAGGAATCACAATTCCCTCCACCAATCCCATGTTGGACATGTTTACCACCCCAGGCGTGGCATAGCTCTCAAGCACTTTTATCTTCTCAGCCAGCAGCTGAATTTCCTTGTTTGAGGAGGAATGTCATAAGGCACAAAAGGCTCATTTCGCATAGAGAACTGGTCAGCCTCTCTATCTTCCTCCTGATCTTCGTCAAAACCATAAAACGGAGGCACAAAGTTGTCTTTCGTATTCTGCCCCGTTGGCCACCAACACCACCAGCATTATTCACCAGACCAACTGTTGTCCTCTTCCCACCATCACGAGATCCTTGCCCCTGGTTGGAGACTCCATCCAGGTTGACCCCACTGCTCACAGCAGAAACCCGCTCGAGTTTCTCAACCTTATCTGCGAGAGCCTTCTGACCAATGGCAAAACCTTGCATTATATTGATCAGTTCGTTCATTTTCTCCTTCAGTTCCAGCATATCAGCACTGGGAAGCTCCATGAGTCTGGGAGTGTTTCTTCTTGTGTAATATCGGTGAGGGCGAGTTGAGTGCAGGGGTACTACTCTTCGAGCGCGAGCAATGGTTCCTGTTTACAAACAAACACGTTAGTAATAGTCACCTGCAAAATAAAACACAAGTTATCATGATTAATGCATGTATGCAGTGTCTATCCATATGAAGGACACTTTGTCTCTCGCTCCTGGCATCATCGAGACAAATAATAAGCCGGCATCAATATTCTGATTAGCAGTGTTTGATTTTGTCGTGCAGATCGGAGATATGTGATTTAGCATGATACCCCCAACCATGTGTGCGCTCGTGAGAGTGCATACAGCAAAGCAAATAAAGCTTGAAAACCAATCACTGAATGAAAAATCACCATCACATAGCAAAAGTGCACAATCAGTGCAATAGTCATACATCAACCAGATAAGGTCAGATACAATCCTCCAGAATTGGAAAGAAATACAGACAAGTGAATTCCGTCAACAAGCCTGACGGTAATTCACAACAAAAGAAAGATCTAACTGGATGAGGGTCCCGCAGATGGCCCTATCTCGCCCTCCATCCTCGCGAACTCTGCGGCGAACCTGAGCTCTATGTTCTCCTGCTGTAGTCTTCCAACTTCCTTCTGATGAATCTTCATCTGTCTGAAGTAGTGGTCTCTCTCAGCCATATAGTGATCTCTCTCTGCAATGATCTTTAGCTTCTCTGACTCCTTGCCTTGCAGCTTTGCCTCCCACTCAGCAATGAGACCCCTGACTCTGTCATCTCTCTGATCCCGGACAATGATCTGCCTCCTCTTTTCATCTTCAATCACCTTCGATGCTCTGAACAGCTTCTCCTTTGTGATGTCGTGCTCCCGGTTGGACGATGCTAAAGCTTGGCTGATCTTCCCATAGTAGGCTGTATCCATCTCGAAGCGTTTGGCCTCCAAAGCATGTCGCTTGTCTTGATCTTCCATCTTCACTTTGATTTCCTGATTAGCTGCCTGAAAATGAGCAACACTTCTTTCCAACTCCGCTCTCTCTGCAAGTAACTGGTCTCTGGCCCTCTTCATCTCAAGGAATTCTTCCATGCTGACAGAAGAACTTGGACCCTCAATCCTAGGACACACTGAGTCACCTCCAGGGAACGGTAGAAATGTAGACTCAATCCTCTTCCGCAACCAATCCTCAAATAGTGGAAAATACCGGCAGTTGACTTTGCCATAAGGAACCTTACCCCTCCTCTGGATATCTCGCCATTCGTCCAATACCTGCCTCAGCTTGGTCTGGTTACCATCAATCGGGAAATAGAAGGACTCCTGAATCTCTCGCCCGAGAGGAGGACCCTCTATAGCAAACCCCATCTGTCTCCGGAGAAGCATCGGGTTGTAATTAATGCAACCCTGAACTCCCACCAAAGGCACATTAGGTAAACTCCCACAACTGCATATGAAGTCCTGACCAGCTAAACCATTATGAGTCCAAGCAATGTCATCAGCCCGCAGACCCATCAATCAGGACCACTTGACACTAGGGTCAATCTGAACAAAAGCACCTCGGGAAGGCAAATACCCCATGAACCATCTAAAGAGCAACTGAGAGCAGCATCTGACCAGACCCCCACGCCTCTTCTCATTCCTGTTATGCACTGAATAGTAGACATCTCCAATCAGGGTAGGAATAGGGTTTCTCTGCATAAACAATCTGATAGCATTATGGTCCACAAAATTCTTCTGGTTAGGAAACAACACAATCCCATAAATGCTCACAGCAATCAGAGCACAGACCGTCTTCCAGTTACCCACAGCAGCATGTTCCTTGGCATTGGCCTCCAAGAAACTCAAATGAAACCCGGGTAGCTTTCCTTTTTCCTTCAAACCTTCCTTGACCATTTCCGGACTCAAATAAAGAGCACGTGAAATTCCAAGGACATCTGGCTCTGCTCTGGTGACATGAAAAGGAATCTGATCACGGATCTGAATACCCAAGATGCTAACATAATCCTCCATCAAAGGTCCCAACAGATAGTCTGGAAATACAAAGCACCTCAGCCCCGGGTCATAGAACTGAAGAAGAGTGTGGATGGCGCTCCTGTCGCAGTCAGTGAGTCTGAAAACCATCTTCAGAATACCGCCGTATGACTCTCTAAACATTCCCACATGGTCAGGAGTAATCAATGCTATCATATCCTTGAGCACACCAATCTCTGGATCAAAGAAACTGTAAGCAATGTTGTTCTTCAAACCGGTCCTCATACTGGAGTAGAAAATCTCTCAACCAGAATCTCGATCAAAAGTGTCCCTGCATATGGGTAAACATGGGTTAGATGCAATTAATGCAAAATGTAATGATGCTGATGAATGAATGCAATGCGTTGCCATCCTCCAAGCCATCTGATCATTTGCACTGAATCTGGGCTCTGAACTGATCATAACCATCTGAGGAATGTACAATCCCAATTCTGACCCACGGGTTCCGAAATAAACGGAAGACAGATACATCATCATCACCATCATCACCAAACCATATCCGAGTAGACACATCACCCCTATCTGAATCGGCCCGGGGAACCCGAAATAAACGGATCCCCACTGATAAAATATCTCGGCCCGGGGAATCCGAAATAAACGGATCCCCACTGATAAGTCACGGACAGCACTCCGGCGTCACGGCAATAAATGACCATAAATCCGACTTATAATTATGTCTCTGAATCACAGATCAAAAGTCACCATCTGGAGGCTATCTGAACAAACATCTGACAGAACAACCCTCCCCTCACAGGTAAGTTCTAATCAAGTCATCCTAAGGCGGATAATGGTCTCGACAATCGGGCGGAGATACTCAATGGGTTTGCCCTTTCGGGTGTGCCATTGTAGCTCCCTTAAAATCGTCTAAACCAAAGATCCGGGAATGATCGGTCACCAGAGTCAACAACTCAAATGGAGTGACTCAAACAAAGCGGAATATCCACAGAGATGAGCACTATCAAGTGAGCCTCGTCCGGCTTGTGGCACATCACGCCGCCAGGCACATGTTGACTTAACATGAAAGAGGCAACGTGAGACCACACTAGTCCTAGGTGTATACTCGGGCCTGGGTTTTAGCCCCACTCAGAACACCCACCCCAAACAACAGAACCACCTGCAGAGGAAGATGGCAACATGACAGTAATGATGCATGCACATATTTAATGCAATTATATAAACAAGGGTTAGTATAATAAATGCAATAAATAAACATCACAAGCAACCTAAACTAATCCTAGAACGCTAGGAAGGACTCGCTTAGGGACGATGGACCAGCACAGGTCTACATCAGTAAGTCCCCAGCAGAGTCGCCAGCTGTCGCATCCTGCGAAAAATCAACCGGCGAGGCTCGAAAATAAAACGCACACAGAGCCGCCACTGCGCGTTATTTATCCCAAGATAGGGAAAGGAAACGCTCAGAGAAACCTGGAAAGACATGGTCTCGCGACCAGAGAGAAAAGGTTCGGGAGTCGGTTACGCGAGGGGAAGGTATTAGCACCCCTCACGTCCGTCGTACTCGACGGGATCCACGTTCTAAGAAAAGAAAAGGTTGCTAAACATCACACACACACACAAGGGAACGCAGGTGGGGTTAAGAGAAGGGAGCTCGATAAGGTATCGCACCTTATGCCTACATATCTTGTCTGGAACAAGAATCAGAGCCTCTGTAGTTCGGCTTACGCACGCCAAACAACACAAAACATACAAACAAGCAAGGGTGGCAAACATGGAGCCCGACAGCCAATCACTGGGCTTACGTCGGCATCCGAACCAAAACACACTCAAAACGGCAAACGAGGAGCCCGACAGCCAATCACTGGGCTTACGTCGGCATCCGAGCCAAAACACACAGTCATATAACAATTAAACACACGCAAAAAAAGAAAAAGGTTGCCCGGAGTGGTCTCGCACGACCACCTGCCTACATACCTTGTCTGGAACAAGGATCAGGGCGATGTAGTTCCCCTGAAAGGGACTAAATTGCTAACCAGAAACCGGGGAAAAATACACAACTAGGGAGCTGAGACTCGAGCCTAACGTTGTCATGCATCGTTAACCCTAAGTTCGGTTTTCTATCCTACTTGCATAAGCAAACTAACCTAACCAGGAAAGAAGCTAGCACACAAGCATACAATCATATATCATCAAATGAGAACAGGTATCTCAAACAAGCATGTCAATCAGATATCCACATAACACGCACTATAGCCAAACAAGGGGGCTCAATCAATCAGGTTTGACTGCCTAAGCAATCGTCTGTACAGGCTGTGTTTGCTCTTAACCTTGCCATTACGAGGCTAAGGTGAAGCAGATGAAAGGATGAAGTGAGGATCAGACCTCACAGCTCATATCCCTAACCAGGGAGAGCTGACAAATGAGCATGGGTCCAGAATGGGGGAACCCTTCTATACTCGATGACTCTGACACAACAGATCTTGGGCTTTTGATCTCAATGCTACAACCATGTAATGGGAGCAAGGAGAAGACTCAACTGAATAGTGGGGGACAGGTTGCTTGTCCCTACCTTCCACCAATTGCCTTACTTGAAGGGCTTTTCCTGCTTGGGCTTGAAAAATAAACATACACAATCATTGCCTCTTAAGGAGGACTTCAGACATTTATTTGCCCGGCCCGGTAACAGCCGGGTCTCCAGACTACATGAAGTCAAGAAGACTTACCTCAATGCCAATTGCTTAAGCAAAGCAAAGCAATAGTTCACAAGGAACTGAGCAACTAAAGTACCTGGAAACAGTCAAACACAGTTAGTACTCAATCAGACAAACTATACAGCAAACAATCAAACAGTTTAAACAATACAACACAAAGCAAGCTCAAGGCTTAAGCCCAAGCTCCAACACCTACAAAACAATGTTATGTTAGTGTACAAACATCCACAACATCAATTAAAACCAACTTGTATCATTCTCCATGTACATTGCTTTTTTGATCCTGAAAAATCAAGCAAATATTAACAACTAGACCACTAGGCCAAGCCTAGGGTCCAAAAGCAAGAAAAAAGTTAAAACAGCAAGGTATCCACCATCCAACATCAAATTATCATCAAACAAGAGCAAACATCATTGGTCTCATGTTTATATCATCCATCATGCTCAATTCATGCACAAAACAATCCATATGAGGTCAAATGAACCACCAAGCATACAAACAGAAGTATTGCATTCAAATCCCTATCAAAATAAATCCAAAAATTCTCAAATTAAATACACCTAAACAGGGGATAATCAAGGTCTACCATGTCAAATTTGAGCTCAATTGGGCAAATGGAACCATGTCAATGAAAATCAACAAAAACAGACACAATTTCATGCTTCAATTCACAACATCAATGCATACATCCAATTCAAAAATTCATATCTCGTTGAAAACAAAAAAGAAATGGATGAGACCAAAACAGGGAGGTCCTAAAATGTGTCTAGTTCATGCATATCAAATTTCATGGCCATACAATACAATGTGAGCATTTCCCAATCATTCTACCAACCTATGTCATATGAGCTTGCACAAATGATCTCCAGAAATGAAAAATCATGATCAAATAGAAAATGCAGTGAAAAATTCTACAAAAATTCATACAACATCACAACATGCCAACCAATCATCATGCAAAATTTCATTCAATTCTAACATGTATAGGTCACTCAAAAAAATCCTGCAAGTTGACATAATGAGGTGTGACACAAATTGTCACACCTAAGTTCCAGAATTTGCTGCTCTCTAACCAGGTATCCAAAATTCATGAAATTTACATATAAATAATCCTCAATGAGTCAAGAACCACCACAAAAATTTTCAAGAATTTATTTTATGATATGAGTATTTCATGATCAAATTGCAAAAATGTATCAAAAATGGACATACATTGGAAAACCCTAGGTCAAATAAAATATTCCCCAAGCACAACTTTGACCAATAGGTCAAAAAAAACCTACACTCACCAAGGAAGCTATAGAAAAAATTTCCATATTTTTTGGATTTTTTTACTATTTTTTACGATTTTTTAAAGTGTTAGTGAATTTTTTGGAATTTAATTAAAATGAATTACTTAACTTCCAATGGCATATCTGTAATTTTCAGGCGGGAGCGGGAAACTTCCTGTTTGAAAATTCAAACAGGAATTTGGATCAAAACGCATCCTGGCTTCATCTTCCCCACGAAACATTTCCAGAAAATTAAAAAAAACGATGAACATCAAAAGTCAAAAGAAATGGACATGCATATAGTCGTTGAACTCGTCTTCTCAAGCACATTCCAAATATCCAATCTATTCGTCCTAATTGTTCCTCTATCACACGAATCAAGCAACCTAGGGTTTATATTCATACTTTCAAATCGCGATTTCTCACACTACAGGCAATCATTTTCTAAACCACAAACAGCATCAAAACCTACATTTCATGATCTTTCTAACGCCTATAATTATGAAGCATTTGGTGAGATTCGAATTTTGCTCAAACCTGGAATGGCAGTGCTCGAATCGTTGTTCTTGGAGCTCCATTTGTCAAAACAGCAACAGTAGAGGGATAGGGAAGGTGAATGCTACGCTCCGTTTCAATTTCCTCCACTCCTAGTGCGCACGGTTTGGATTTGCCATTGATGAGGTGAAATTGGACAGCCACGATACAGTGCTCTTCTTCCTCCAATCTCCCAAAACAGTCCTAGAGGATGATGATGTGAGTCCAATGCAACAAAAATCGTGAGATTTGGTTGAAGAATGAGGAAGAAACTTGAAATTGAAGCTTTGTGTTCTTGAGAGAATTTTGAGAATTTGGAGAGTTTCTAGATCCAACTTTGGGAAATGCAACTTTCTGTTATGATTAGCAAATGATTTGGAATATATATGTTGGCTTAATCCTCCACTAATCATGTAATTAGCATTTGGCATAATTAAGTGAAATGGTAATTTTTGCAAATGAGGGCAAATTGGTCAATACACAATGACAGCACATGCCAGCTCACAATTGGTTCCAACATGTCCAAAACACCATATGTGAAGTGTAGAAACAATTCCCATTGCAATTGGTTGCTTAAATCTCATTTTCACTATGTGTATGTAAAGTATCCATTTTTAACCATTTCATTTTTCATGCCAAAACTCAAACCATGTGCATTAACCATGAAATGAATATTCAAACACACTTAAAATGCCATTCCTGAGGTGTTGGAAAAAGTCCCATTCAAAAATTCCCAATATTTTGACTTTTGGACAATTTTGCCCCTGGTCCAATTCAGCTGTCCAGTTGAAAAGTGACTTTTTGCCTTGGCCATTTTTGAACAAATCCAATGATGCACCCTCAAAGTACATGTCAAATGGAGTTTGTGCATATAAAGAACTTGCAATTTGGACAAACCATGTGGAAGTTATGGCCTCCTGATTACGGTCTTTTCTGAAATTCACTGAGCCATATCTTGCAAACCACACATTGGATTTTCAAGTTCTTGGACTTTTTGGAAAGGTGAGAACAAGATCTACATCTGTCATGTTGAACAATTTTTCATTTGAAGCTTCCTTGGACTTCTGTTTTTGAGGTCAAAAACTTTCCATTTTTGGAAACTTCAGCTACCAGTCACTTGCTATTTTTGGCAGTTTTTGTCCTGACTTGATTTTCTTCATTTTTAAGCTTTGCAATGTCATTCAACACTTGTTCCAACATGAATGAAGTGTATCCAACTTGTTTCCACCTCCAAATCCACCAGATCATGTACAGTTGACCACAGTTGACTTTTCATCTGATAGATGAATCTGGCAATGCATAGATCAATTTGAACCCCAATCTCCAACTGAAATGGCTCAAGGGTGAAACCCTAGCCTCAATAATCACCATATAGTCACAAAATGATCCTCATCTCCTTCATAAACCCCATCTCCTGATCCAGCCCTGATTGGCCCAATACAACTGATTAGGGTTGACCAGTGGTCAAAACCCTAATCTCAAGGAATGAGCTTCAATCTTCTGATGACATCCAATCATGATGATGATGATGCATCAATTCAAACAAGATGAAGACCAATACCCTTGGAGATCATAAAACCCTAATTCACAGTCCAATCCTCAGATGGCCCATGATCAGTCAAAACCCTAGCTTGCACCTTCTGACTTCCTCATCTTCTGATCAAGACTTGGGAAGATAGCTTGCACTATGTAACCACATGTTATGCAATATGAAATGCCTAATGACCTAAAATGATATGCAAAAAATGTTAATGCTAGTCCCAAGAGAGGAGGGCAAATTTTGAGGTGTTACAGCAAGAAACCACATATGTCTTACATGAAGATTCGGGGTTGCGAAGTTTATGTGAAACGACAAGTTTCAACTAAGCTTGAGCCCAAATCTGACAAATGCTTATTTGTGGGGTATCCTAAAGAAACAAGAGGGTATTACTTCTACAATTCTTCTGAGGGCAAATTATTTGTCGCTCTAACTGGAGTTTTCCTAGAAAAGGATTTTATTTCTAAAGGAATTAGTGGGAGGAAAGTAGAGCTTGAAGAAATTCAAGAATCACAAAGCATTGATACACCTATGGAGGAATTAGAGCAGGAAACACAAGTAGTTGTGGAAGAGCAACCTGCTCAAGTAGAACAAGACCAGCGTAGGTCAGGCAGGATACGTCACCTACCTGAGAGATATGGATATCTCATAACTGATCAAGGTGATGTATCACTCATGGATCAAGAACGAACATGAGCCTTATGCCTACAAGAAGGTTAGTGGGAGCATGACCGTTTTCTTGGTATTATATGTATATGACATATTACTCATTAGAAACGATGTCCCTACCCTGCAACAAGTAAAGTATTGGTTGGGGAAATGCTTTTCTGTGAAGGACCTAGGTGAAGCAGCCTATATATTAGGAATCAGAATCTGTAGAGATAGATCACAAAACTGCTTGGCCTAAGTCAGAGTACATACATAGACAAAGTGTTGAGATGCTTTAATATGCATGATTCCAATGGTTATGTGTTTTTTTTCTTAAATGGTGGCACTGTGAGCTGGAAAAGTTCAAAGCAAGATACATTTGCTGATTCTACAACCGAGGCCGAGTATATTGTTGCCTCAAGTGCAACAAAGGAAACTGTTTGGATCAAAAAGTTCATTAGTGAACTTGGCATAGTTCCTAGCATTATGGATCCCATTGATCTCTATTGTGATAACAATGGTGCTATCGCACAAGCTAAGGAGCCTAGATCTCACCAACGATCCAAACACATACTTAGGTGTTATCATCTCATTCGAGAGATAATAGATAGAGGAGATGTGAAAATATACAGAGTACCTACACTTGACAATATTGCTGACCCACTGACAAAGCCTCTTGCGCAGCAGAAGCATGATGGCCATACTAGATCTATGGGCATTAGGGGTATGCCTGATTGGCTCTAGTGCTAGTGGGAGATTGTTGGTGTAAGCCCTAGAGGCCAATACTTTTGGTACCTGTATCGAATTATTTATTAATAATAAAAGGCTTTTTCTTTATTATGTTTGTTTAATAAAGTCCCTAGAATAGCTAGTCCACTTAATGTATTAAGTGTGGCTTGATCATGAGATCATATTAAACATAAGGACACTATTCTTAAAGTATCCGTAGTCGAGCTTTATTGTGAAGTGGGATAACATTAAAGCATTAAGACTATTATGTATATAGACTGATGATCACATCTCATAGATCATGGATAAGGAGTTATCAAGTCTTAAACATAGATATGAATATTAAGAGTAATATTTATACCGGATTGACCCGCTATGAGAATACTATACAGAAAGTTATGCAAAGTGTCATAAGTTTTCTCATGGTGATAATGGTGTATACCACTCTTCGACCTGAACCCACTATGGACCCTAGATGTAGAGTCGAGTGCTTTATTGCTGATCAAACATTGTCCGTAACTGGATAACCATAAAGACAGTTGATGGGTACTCCACGAAGCATGCTGAGGGACATGAGTGACCTAGATGGAATTTGCCCATCCTGCATAACAGGATAAATGTCTATGGGCCCAATATTGAACTGGACAAGGATGACACGGTTTATGCCTTGTGTTCAATATAGACATAAGGGTAAAAGGGTAATTCTACACATAAGTATTATCACAAAAGGATTTGTCAGATCACATGACATTTTTGTATCTTGGGTAGCAGTGATGTGTTGCTAGATACACTCATTGTTTATTATGTTAAATGTGTGATTTAATATAATTGCCAACGTCGCGAAAACCTACAGGGTCACACACAAAGGATGAATTGATGAGAGATATAGTAACTAAGGAACACCGTAAGGTACAGTGCACTTAAGTGAATTGTAGAACATCGTAAGGTATGGTGTACTTAAGTAGAATACGAAATATGGTAAGGTACCATGGGCTTAAGTGATTTTGGGCATATTATAAGATATGGGCCAAAATACACTTAAGTGGGCTTTTAGCTTGAAGCCCACACAAATGGTTCTATAAATAGAAACCTTGTGCAGAAGCATTCATTGCGGTTGCATTATTTTTGTTTTCTCTCTCTCTCTCTCTCTCTCTCTCTCTCTCTCTCTCTCAAAGCCTTCATTCGTACCAGCTAGTACTGAGATTGAAGGAATCCGTTCGTGTGGACTGAGTAGAGACGTTGTCATCGTTCAACGTTCGTGATCGCTTCGTGGATCTGCATCAAAGGTTTCAATCGTCACAAGAGATCTGCACCAAAGGTTTCAACCATCACAAGAGGTAAATATTCTATCACTGATCATGACCATTCGTAAGGATCTGTAAAGGAGAAATTTTAATTTCCGCTGCGTTTTGGACCGCAATTCTCCTTTAGGGTCAACATCATCTTCATCTGAATCTTTCAATAGTTATAATCTGGGCTCAGCTAGAGTCAAAGTTGAGTTGCAATCTTGCATCTCAAATATCATGATTATTTCACCTGCATACCTTCTTTGATGCATCACCAAACATCTACCACTCATGTAGAATTCGATGCCAAGGAAATATGAAATGTCACCCAAACATGTCATTTCAAATTCCTTGTTGAGATCACCTTTGAAGTCTTTGATCTCCTTCTTGCAGTTACCTATTATCAACAGGTCATCGATATAGAGACATAGTATAAGCAATTCACTCTTTCTCCTTCTTACATATACTCCATATTCAGTTGTACACTTCACAAATTCATTCTCCCTTAGAAAGTCATCTATCTTCTTGTTCCAAGCTCTTGGAGCTTGTTTAAGTCCATACAGGGCTTTATGAAGCATGTACACCTTTCTTTCTTTGCCTTGTTTCACAAACCCAGCTGGTTGTGCAACATAAACTTCTTCTTCTAAGGGGCCATTCAGGAAATCA
The DNA here is from genome assembly GCF_024323335.1 of Lathyrus oleraceus. Classification (NCBI taxonomy): domain Eukaryota; kingdom Viridiplantae; phylum Streptophyta; class Magnoliopsida; order Fabales; family Fabaceae; genus Lathyrus; species Lathyrus oleraceus. The sequence goes on from NC_066583.1 coordinate 311,488,158, forward strand.
CATTTCACATTGATCTGACATATCTACCGGTTGTTCATGTTTGCTAGACCAACAAGTAATTTGAATGTTTCGATTCTAGCAACAGGTGCAAAAACTTCGTCGAAGTTAATTCCTTCTTTCTGAAGAAATCTTTTCGCTACAAGTTTCTCCTTGTGTCGAGTCACTTCTCCTTTGGGATTCAACTTCATCTTGTATACCTACTTCACGTCGATTGCCTTCTTGTCTTTGGAAAATTCAGAAAGTGACCAAGTGTTGTTGACTTCGATTGACTTCAATTCTTCATTCATTGCTTTCACCCACTTTGAATCTTTCAATTCCTCAGCTGCATTGACTGGTTCGACATCTACGTAGAAAGCATAGTGTACCAACTCAAATTCTTCATTGACCATATCATCTGATGTAATCACACATTCTTGCAACCTTGCAGGCATGTGTCTTGTTCTTTGAGGTCTTCTTGGGCCTGCTTCACCTCTGACTTCTTGTCGAACTTCTCTTTCGACTTCACTAGTTGGTTCATCACATATGATTCTCACTGAATCCTTCTTAACATTCTAAATCCAATCTCATTCCTTAAGCTCATCTATGATCATGTCCCTGCTGGTCACCACTTTCTTGTTCATTGGGTCGAACAACTTGTATCCTCCAATCAAATGATATCCTATCAGGATCATCTGACTTAACTTGTCATCAAGTGTTCTTCTCAACTGATATGGCACATGTCTATGTGCTATAGATCCAAATACATTCAGATAACTCAAGTTGAGCTTGACATCAGACCAACATTCTTTTGGCGTGATTCCTTCTAGCTTCTTCATTGAATATTTGTTCAGGATATATGTTGCAGTCGATATAGCTTCTCCCCATAATTCTTTGGTTAGATGCATGACTTTCAACATACTTCTCACCATATTCATAATGGTTCTATTCTTCCTTTGTGCGACTCCATTATGATGTGGAGTGTAGGGTGGCACTATCTCATGCATTATCCCTTCTTTCACACATAATGCGTCGAAGTCTTTCGATACATATTCTCCACCACCATCAGTCCTCAGAGTCTTAAGCGTTCGACTGCTTTTTTCTTTTGACCATAGATTTAAACTTGGAAAATACCTCAATCACTTCACTTTTCTTCTTGATCAGGTAAGCCCATAGTTTTCGATTGAAATCATCTATGAATGTAACAAATCATATGTTACCTCCAATCAAATCCACTTGAATAGGACCACATACATCAGAGTATGTGACTTCAAGAATTTCCTTCGACCTGCTTCCTGCATCCTTACTGAACTTGTTCTTGTGCTACTTCATCTGCACACATTCTTCACACACTTCATTTGGATCACCATTTCGGGTTTTTAATCCACCGAGACGCTCATTTTTTCCTAAGTCGCCCTTTCGGGTTTTCAACTTAGCGAGCTGTTCTTTTCTTTTTTAGGCGAAGTATTTCTTGACTGCATCGGCATTCACAGGATGAGTGAACTCTTCACCATCCATGGTTATAAGAATCAAAGCACCGCCTGAAAAGGCTATCTTCACAACATATGGACCTTCATAATTAGGAGTCCATTTGCCCCTAGCATTAGGTTTGAAAGACAAAATCACTACTTGAGCATGAGGTCACCTTCTCTAAACACACGAGGCCTGACCTTCTTATCAAATGTCTTCTTCATTCTTTGCTGATATAACTGGCCATGACACATGACAGTCAATCTTTTCTCTTCAATCAAATTCAACTGATCATATCTGGTCTGGCACCATTCAGCTTCAGTCAACTTGGCTTCCATCTAAACACGCAATGATGGGATCTCAACCTCCACGGGGAGCACAACTTTCATGGCATAAACAAGTGAGAAAGGGTTTGCCTCTGTTGAAGTGCGGACAGATGTATGATATCCATGCAAAGCAAATGGGAGCATCTCATGCCAATCCATATATTTTATAACCATCTTCTGAATGATCTTCTTGATGTTCTTATTTGCAGCTTCAACAACCCCATTCATCTTAGGTTTGTAGGGAGAAGAATTACGATGTGCAATCTTGAAGTATTTACACAGAGCTTCCACCATATTATTGTTTAAGTTCGATCCATTATCAGTAATGATCTTACTTGGCACACCATAACGACATATAATATGATTCTTGATAAACCTTACAACAACTTTCTTGGTTACATTTGCGTACGACTCTGCTTCAACCCACTTTGTGAAGTAGTCAATAGCCATCAGAATAAAACGATGTATGTTCGAAGCTTTGAGCTCAATCATACCGATCATATCAATTCCCCACATGGAGAAGGGCCATGGAGAGGAAATAGCATTCAACAATGTCAGAGGAAGATGAATCTTATCTGCATAAATTTGACACTTGTGGTATTTCTTCACAAACTTGCAACAGTCAGGTTCTATTGTCAGCCAATAGTAACCTGTTTCAACAACTTCTTTGCCATAGCATGTCCATTGGAATGGGTACCAAAGGAACCTTCATGGACTTCAGTCATCAATAATTTTGCTTCGTGTGTATCCACGCATCTGAGAAAAACCATATCTAAGTTTCTCTTGTAAAGCACATCACCATTCAGGTAGAAGTTGCTAGCTAATCTTCTCAAAGTCTTCTTATCTTTCAAAGATGCCCCAGGCGGGTAAATCTGACTTTGGAGGAAACATTTGATATCAAAATACCATGGCTTTTCATCTTTGAATTCTTCAACAACAAATACATGAGTTGGCCTATCAAGATGCATCACAATCAAATTGGGAACTTCATTCCAAAATTTCACCACAATCATGGAAGCCAACGTTGCAAGAGCATTTGCCATCCGGTTTTTATCTCGAGGAATATGATGAAATTCAACTTTTGTAAAGAAAGTTGAAATCCTCTTCGCATAGTCTCTATATGGTATTAAATCGGGTTGATTTTTCTCCCATTCACCTTTGATCTGATTCACAACCAAAGATGAATCTCCATAGACGTCGATATATTTTATTCTGAGATCAATGGCCTTTTCAAGCTCTATAATGCAAGCTTCATACTCATCCATGTTATTTGTACACTTGAAAGTCAATTTAGATGTAAACGGAAAATAAGTACCTTGAGGAGTAATAATCACTACCCCAATGGTTCACCACAATCTTTCATCTTTAAGTATAAAATCTCTTCGTCAGGAAAATCATACTGCACTGACTAATAGTCTTCAATAGGTTGGTGAGCCAAATGGTCAGCCAAGACGCTACCCTTGATAGCTTTTTGAGATCGATATTCAATATCATACTCGGATAACAACATCTGCCAACAGGCAATCCTCCTAATTAAAGCAGGCTTCTCAAAAATATACTTGATTAGATCCATTTTGGATATCAACCAAGTAGTATGATTTAACATATACTGGCGCAGACGCTTAGCAGCCCAAGCCAATGCGCATCATGTCTTCTCAAGCATAGAATACCGAGTCTCACAGTCGGTGAACTTCTTATTGAGGTAGTAGATTGCATATTCTTTCTTTCCAGATTCATCTTGCTGACCAAGAACACAACCCATACTCTCATCAAGCATATTCAGATACATGATCAACGGTCTTCCTTCAACAGGCGGAGACAGAGTTAGTGGCTCAAGCAGATATTCTTTGATACTGTCAAAAGCTTTCTAGAAATCCTCGGTCCAATCACAAGATTGATCTTTCCGAAGAAGCTTGAAAATAGGCACACATGTGGCATTCATATGCAATATAAATATTGAGATATAGTTCAAGCGACCGAGAAAACCACTGACTTGCTTCTCAGTTTTGGGCACATGCATCTCTTGTATTGGTTTAACCTTGGAAGGATCAACCTCAATACATTTCTCGCTGACAATAAAGCCCAACAACTTACTAGAGCGAACACCAAAAGTACACTTATTGGGATTCAAATGGAGTTTATACTTCCTCAAACGCTGGAATAGACTTCAATCACTCGATTTGGCAATCATATCATAAACATAGACTTCAATCTTTTTATGCATCATGTCATGAAAAAGAGTAGTCATAGCTCTCTGGTATGTTGCACCAACATTTTTTAAACCGAAAGGCATGACTCTATAATATAATGTTCCCCAGGGTGTAATGAATATGGTCTTCTCCATATCTTTAGGTGTCATCTTGATCTGATTATAACCGGAAAATCCATCCATAAACGAAAAGACTTTGAATTTAGCTGTATTGTCTACCAACATGTAAATGTGTGGCAGAGGAAAATCATCTTTTGGATTGGCTTTATTCAAATCTCTATAATCAACACACATGCGTAAATTTTCATCTTTCTTAGGAACAAGCACAATATTGGCCACCCACTGCGGATATTCGGAGGTCACAAGAAAACCAGCATCAATCTGCTTCTGCACTTCTTCTTTGATCTTAACTGCTATATCAGGATGACTTCTCCTCAACTTCTGCTTGACCGGCAGACATTCTGGCTTCAACGGTAATCTATGCTCCACAATCTAAGAATCCAAACCAGGCATCTCTTGATAGGACCAAGCAAACACATCAGAATATTCTCGAAGAAGATCAATCAACCCCTTCTTAACTCCTAGACATAGTTGAGACCCAATCTTGACTTCCTTCACATCATCTTCAGAACCCAAGTTGACTAATTCAATTTGCTCTTCAAACGGATGAATGGATTTTTCCTCATGCTCAAGTAAACGCGATAATTCATCAGATGTTTCTTCATCATCAATCTCTTCCTCATCTTCAAACACAAGGAAATCAAAGTTTGGAGAGGGAGTAGGATCATTGTATTCAATGGGTTTGAGAACCAACCTGCATAATGATTTGATATTTTGATTTTAGGGAAATGCATTGCAACCAAATATTATGCAGATGGAAGATTATTATTTATTTATGTTTTTTTGTGATTACCATTTTCAGAAAAAAGCAAAAAGGTAAAAATAAAAACATCATAGATGTGGATGAATAAAATTATCTTTTATTTATGATAATCAGAAAATGCCCAACAATGTTCACTTCTCCCTTAGGCATAGGAGAAGGATTTATCTTAAAAATAAATGAAAACAAATGACTTAGAGCGATGAGTAACAGTAGGAACATCACCAACAACCCAATTGTTGCAAGTCTGGCCATGCATCACAAAATTGACGCAAACTTTATCTTCATCATCACTGTCTTCAATCACGGCAGCTGAGTGTTGATCATTCCCATGAATGAACCCTCCATTGCAGAAACTCGATTGCAGAACTTTAGTCCTGATGTTGAACGACCCTGGTTGAAATCCCAATCCGGCCATATTCTTGTTCTCGAAAATCTCTACCATACGACTCCATTTGTCAATGCTGCCAGTCAGAATTGTCTCCTGTGCATCTTTCAAAGAAGACATGGGTGCCCCAGTTTTCTTTATTTCATCAGCAATAGACAAGGCTTGGAACGGCGTTCCAACCTCCTCCTCAGCTTCAACATATGTAAAAGATGACAGATGGCTCACCAATAATGCCTTCTCTCCACCAACAACGACAAGCTTTCCATTCTTCATAAATTTCAGCTTCTGGTGTAGAGAAGACGTCACAGCTCCTGCTTCATGAATCCATGGCCTTCCCAACAAGTAACTGTAGGCCGGATGGATATCCATTACCTGGAAAGTAATTTGGAAATCACTCGGGCATATCTTAACTGGAAGGTCCACTTCACCAATGACAGTTTTACGAGAACCGTCGAACGCTTTAACAATCACGCCGTTGTACCTCATTGGGGTGCCTTGATAAGAGAGTCTTGATAAATTTGATTTTGGAAGCACATTCAAAGATGAACTAGTGTCAACCAACACATTGGACATAGCGTCCTCCTTACAGTTCATTGAAATATGCAACGCCAAATTGTGATTTCGGCCTTCTTCAGGAAGCTCTTCATTATAAAAGCTCAGGTTATTGCAAGAAGTAATATTGGCAACGATGTGGTCAAACTGATCCACGGTCACATCATGCTCAACATAAACTTGCTCTAGAACTTTCTGCAGCGCCTCCCTATGCGCTTTAGAATTCATCAAAAGTGACAACATGAAGATATTTGACAGAGTTTGGAGCAATTGCTCTACAACATTGAAAAACTCACTTCTTTTAATCAACTTTAAAACTTCATCATCATCGTTAGCATTCAATTTACTGGATTCACCAGACTGACACATTGAAGCACTAATCAGATTCATCACCGGAATCTCTGCCCTCTTACTTGCGGAAACTTCTTTTATTTCTTTTGGAAAAACTGGACCAAACACACGACCACTACGGGTCACTTTGCTATATCAGCAATATTCACCACGGATTCTGCAATTGGTATAGGAACCTCTTGACCATTCTCAATCATTGTGGCATTGTATTGATATGGCACAACTTTATCGGATGTATACGGAATAGGGACCGCTAACCGTATAACCAACGACGATACTGATCTATTGACATTGTTATCGTTGCTTCTATCAAACTGAATAGTACTCGCTCAGGGGTTTTAAACACTGGTACAATCAAGTTCATATTATCTATATCTCTTGACTGTTGAATCTGAATTACATTCTCATCCATCAACTTCTGGATATCTCTCTTGACAATCATACACCCACGGGGGTTCACATTGCAGATTACACAACCGTCATGGTCGTGCTCATAGTCATTGATTAAACACAAGGTTCTATGCACCTCCACTAGATATCTTTGGATACGACGTACATCAAAAACTCGGAAATTCCCTGGACAGTCGTCCACCATGTTGACAGAAGTGTTACCATGAGCAAGCAACAAATTAGCTTTCACGTTTGGCGCTTGTCCTCAAAGGACACCATACCACTCTTCACGAGTTTCTGGACCTCATATTTCAATGGATCGAAGTTCTCTATGTCATGTCCAGGGGCTCCCTGGTGAAAAGCACAATATAAATCAGGTTTGAACCACCATGGAAGTGGCTCAGGAATCTGTGGAGGATTTCTTGGTTGAATGAGGTTCTTGAGAACCAAGGACGGGTATAATTCTGCATACGACATAGGAATAGGGTCAAAGGATACCTTATTCCTCTCAAAGCTTTGTTGGTGATTGTTGTTGTTGTTGTTGTTGTTGTTGGTTCTTTGTTGCGGTTATTATTGACGTTGTTGTTGCTAAATCGAGACTGATTGATTGTTGGAATTGTTGGAAAATACAGGAATCGCTGATGAAACTTGTTGTTGATGTTGACGAGGTTGAGAACTTTTTCTGACATGAGGCCTCCTCTGCCTTCCCATAGATACTGAATTAGTTTCTCCTTCCTTCCTCTTGGAGAAACTCCCACCATATTTCTTGTTGGACGATGCTTCTTCCTTAGACAGACGTCCTTCACGGACTCCTTCCTCTAGCCTCATCCCCATGTTTACCATTTCGATAAAATCATTGGGGGCACTTGCAATCATACGTTCGTATTATTACGAACGTACCGTCTTCAGGAATATCTTCGTCATCTCTTTCTCTTCCAAGGGTGGACTAATCTGGGCCGCCAACTCTCTCCATATCTGGGCATACTCTTTAAATGTCTCCTTATCTTTCTGGGACATAAACCTCAACTGGTCTTTATCAGGCGCCATATCCATGTTGTACTTATACTGCTTGACTAAGGCCTCGCCTAAGTCTTTGAAAGTACGGATGCTTGCACTGTCCAAACCTATATACCATATCAAAGCAGCTCTAGTCAATCTGTCTTGGAAATAGTGAATCAGCAACAGATCATTATCAGTCTGAGTAGACATTTTTCTGGCATACATAACAAGATGACTCAACGAACAAGTATTGCCTTTATACTTTTCAAAGTCAGGGACCTTGAACTTCATCGGGATTTTAACATTGGGGACCAGGCAGAGCTCAACAACACTCTTCCCAAACAAATCTTTTCCTCTTAAAGTCTTCAACTCTTTGCGCATCTCGAGGAACTGATCTTTCATCTCGTCTATTTTCTCGTACACGTCTGGACCCTCATACAACTCAGAGTGGTAGATAGTATCCTCAACACAAGGCTGAGCGTGAACAACAGGAGGTGACACTGACATGATCGGGCTAGATGTCGGTAGAGAAACAAATATGGGTGCATACCCTTCTTACATAAAGTTGGATGACATCCCCCAAGGGAATCCAGCAGGCATAGAAGGACCGGATTGTTTGGCAACAACAATGGGAACAATTGAGGTAGCAACCTTGGAAATGACAGACCTCTAGGGAGGAGTTGCAGGAGTTGGTGAAGACTGGTCCTGTGCAGGAATGACAGATTCCATCAGCACCGTTAATCTAAAAATCTCATCCTTCAGCTCTCGGTTCTCTTACTCTAAATGCTCCATGGTCCTTGGTTGATTAGCACGAGTGTTATAGCGGTGAGTCAGCTTGGCTGATGCACAGAAGAAGAACTGATAAGACATCTGGAGGAAGAAAACCTGCTATGCAAATGATGCATGAAATACAATGTTTTTTTTTGTTTTTTTTAATTTCAAGGAACATATGAAGTTCTATTTGCAATATATATAATAAAAACAATTTGATTGACCATAATAATCTCTTTTCATTCATAAAATTTGGAAGGATTATACTGAGTACAAGTTCAGAGACCAAAGTACAAATATAAGAGAAAAGGAAACTATCATCCTAAGGATCCCTTAGCAACTGGGTCAGATGATCTGGCTGTGGGTGCATACTTCCTTCGGACGCATCAAATCTCAGACTCAAAGGATGTCTTCACATGAGCCTTCTCAAGAACTAGTTGATCAACAATCTTCTTCCAAGCACCAGAAGGTTGAGGCATGCTAGAGGAAGATAGACCCTCTAGCTCTCTCTGTCTCTTCACTGCTCGGTCTTCAAGAATCTCAATAAGCGCATCCTTGTCTTTTGAATCAAGCTACAACTCTTCATGCTTTCAGCTCAAAGCATGGAACCTCTCTTCCCACATGTCTCTCTCTTGCTTCATCTTGGCAAGTGCGTCTTTCAACTCCTCTACATCTTGGTTAGGGAGAGTTAATGGCTTAGCCACAACCAAAGACATAGGTCCTTCACAAGCATACATCATCTTTAGCTCTAAAGCTCTCTTCTTCATCCAAATAGTGTAAGCTTCCAAAGCTACACAGTTGCATAGACCAAGCTCGGATCTTCCTTTCCTATGCACATTATGCCAAGCATGCACCATCCTCTGCTTCAAATGTTGGGGATCTTTACCATCTTGATAGAAAAGACCTTCTAACTGAGTGTTATTAGGTTCACCTCTCAAGGGGAACCCAAGTTGACGACGAGCCAAAACAGGGTAGTAGTTAATTCCTCCTCGTGTACCAATGAGAGGCACATTAGAGAACTCACCACAACTATCAATAATATCCAAGCTACTCAGTGCAGAGTCATACCAAACTATATCATCATTAGTGAGACATATAAGTCTTTGAGACCACCGTAGACATTGTTTGTTCTCCAAGAAAGCAGGTGTATGAGGCAAGTGTGAAATAAACCACTTGTACAAAAGAGGAACACAACACACAATAGTCCCACCACCTTTAGAATTCCTCAAGTGCAAAGAGAAATACATGTCACCGAATAGAATAGGAACAGGATTCCCGATCAAGAAGATTCTAATGGCGTTAACATCAACAAAACTGTCAATGTTAGGGAACAAAGCTAGACCATAGATGAGTAACGCAAAGATGGCTTAAAAAGCATCCATACTATCGGCTTGTGAAAAGATAATAGTTTTAACAATGAGGAACTCAGAAGTCAACCCAAGAATACCTCATTTCTTCACCAAGTGAGCATCAATCTCAGATTTCTTCAAATGAAGAGCTTCAGCTATAATATGAGATCTGGGAATCTCCTCCAATCCACTAAAAGGTACCTTGTCAGATACATGTATTCCCAAGATATGGGCATACTCCTCTAATGTAGGCACAAGCTGATAATCGGGAAAAGTGAAGCACCAGTAGAGAGGATCATAGAACTGAACCAAAACGCTCAGAAGTTTTACAACCACATCAGCAGGTAACACAGACAAGATCTTCCCATGATGTTGCTTGAAGTCCAAGGGATCTAATACAAAATATGACAACTTCCTTATCTCTTTCAAATCAAGACATCTGGAACTGTAGTTCTTAGTATTCCTTCGTCCACAGTCCATGGTCTGAAAATATTTGCAAACAAGACCTCAGTTCCCTTGAAATTTATTTTTCTGTGATGAATGTTATGATGCACATGTATGCATGAATGCAACAATCACACACAAGGCAATCACAAACAAAGGTCAGGGAATGGATCAAGTCATCATCAAGATCAATCATCCATTTTGGTGGATTACAGTTTTCACCTTATCCACACTCAAGTTCCATTGATATTGATGATAGTTGATAAGATCAACCAAGAATCAAAGGGTTTGTTGTGAGTCACGAGCATGGAGTCAGGTTAAGAACCATCCCAAAGGATTATACTAAGGATAAGAACCTGTAGATCATGTTCTAAAAAGTTCCCAGAGTCTTAATCCCATATATCAGATATTATAGGTTAGGATGACTGACTTATCAACCCATAATATTCTCAAGAGAAACTTATCTGAGTGTAGTATCGCATAACAACGGTTATCAGGTCTACACCTGAACAGTCTCCACGCTACGTCCTAAATAGATCAAGTTGGGTTAAATGTTCTATGGTCCTCAGCTTCTCAGACCCCAAATCAGAGAAAGTAATGCCTAACCACAAATAACTTATGTGACATTAGTAACTCAAAAAGGCTCTCCACTGAGTAGATAGGTCTCAAGCCAACTTGTTAAAGACTACTCCACACAAGTTGAACATTACTATACCATCCTTCTATCTTAATTGCACTCAAGTTCAGGTTAGAACTTATCTCACCACTCAGAGATTACCAAGCACAACAGACAAATTATATCATACACAAATATACAAACATCAAATATACAAATATATGCACATAAAAAAGTAGGCTAAACCCACTGAGGACTAGTCCCCAGCAGAGTTCCCATTTAATTTCTATAGCGGTAAATTAATGATCATCAAGCTATGGATAAGCTTAACGTCAATAAATTCAGAGTCGTCACCGCGCTTTTATTGCTTCCAGAGGAAAAGGGAAAAGTACGAACAAAACCCAGAGATAAGAAGTTTTTAAATCAAAACTAATAAAATGCCAGAGATTATAGGTAAGCGGGTTGGTTACACAGAGGGAAGGTGTTATCACCCAAAGTGACCTAGGTACTCCTAGGGAGACCTTTTTTATGTGCGCATGTGTGTTTGGTATAAAAAATGTTTGATAAAATATAGAATGGAGAGATGAGATTCATTAATTATATTTTTTGTGTTTGACAATACCTTCGGACTTGTGTCTTCCTACCAACATAAAACTGAGGGATCAAAACCTCGTAGTTCGTGGTAAAAATTTCAAAGTTAGTGAATTGCTTTTAAAAAAAGGGTTTAAATAAGAAAAAGGCACAAAAGGCCCAAAAGTTTGAATGAAGTTGTTAGTTCTTTTTGTCTTTTTGAAATTTTTAAGTCAATAAGATTAAGTTTATTTACGAAATTGATTAAGAAAAGATTTAAAAATTCATTGGCATAAGGCCAAAGTTTCTAATCGTTAAAATAAAGTCTAAGTTTAAAATTACAAGAAAATAAAGTTTTTAAAAAGGGGAAGAGATTTGAAATTTTAGAAGTGGGAGGAGATGAAGAGACTACCCTAAGCATAAAATTAAAAGTTAAGAGTTGAAAAGATCTGACCAATGGGATGCAATCCAACAGACAAGAATGTCATGTAGAAAATCCATTTTCCCTTTGGACTTTGAATCAAGCAATAATCAAATAGAAATTAGTAATATCCAGACATTATGAAGATCAAGGCATCAAATAAAGATAGCCACATCCAAGCATGAATGATAAGTGACTGAAATTTAAATTGCATAAAGTAAATGACTTGAAAGTAAAGCAATATTAATAAGAATTAGTCAAATGTTAGCCAAAGGTTAGTCAAGTGTTAGTGGTGGTTTTCTTTAATTGATTAGGTCATTCTTTGGAGAACACTCAACCAGTCTTTCACAAGTATGAATCCTTAAACCAAGACATCTTTCATGAGAAGGGCTCCAACATGGATAATTTAACAAGTATGCCACTAGCTCTCATGAAAGGAAAAAGGGTAAAGTTTCCATATAATACCATGAAGAATGGGAGACTTACAATCTCACTTACTAGAATGCTATGCCTTTAGGGTCAAATTTAGCTATATGTTAAGTAATCGTAATTGGACTTATGTAGAAGTCACAACTCTGAGGCCGGGCAATACATTTTTAGGTGTTAATGCATGTTAGAGATTTGATATGAAGAACCAAACTCCTAAAACATACCATACATTAAAAGAAAAGATTAAGAGGGATGAACCTATCTCAGTCATACTTGTATTGGTTCATCTAACACAAGGTCATTGGTGAACCAATTAGCCTTTAGACATTAGATATTTCATTGGTCAAATGACGGAATGAGAAAGAATGTGGATGAAGATGAAGAGGGAGGGGAAGATAGAAACACAAATTGACAAAGGAAGGATTTTCATCGAATCAAAACCATCAATTCATTTTGGGAGATGAAATATACATTTCATCAATCCCCAAATCCAATGGTTTTGATCCAACAAAAGTCAAATCAACCTTGACCAAGGCCGAAACAGAATGTCAAACATCACAAGACCATAAAAATAGCTCAACACAATTTTTACACATTTAATCAATTAAAAATTCAATTAAAAATGAATTAAAATACATTTTAATTTGGTAAAAACCTAAAATCTCTTCAAAACACCAAATAAATAGCCAAGAGATTTATCCTAGGTCACACAAGGTCAAAGGACCTTAGACAAAAAGTTTCATGATTTTTCAAAAGTCGGAAGTAATTTTAAACAATTAAAAATATGCATAAAAACATTTAATTCATGAAAAATATCAAAATTAATCCAAAAAATAATTTTAATTCAGAATAAGAAAGAGAAAAATATTTAAATATTTTTGGTGAAAGTCCCATATTTTTTTTGGATAAAAAATGAAATTAATATGAATTAAACAAAATAAAAGGATTAAATATAAAATCAAAAATTAAAATAAAATAAGAAAAAATAAGGGCCATCAGATCTCCCTCATTAATTAAGGTGGCAGATCTGATGGTGACACACATGCGTTTCATGGTGGGCTCAAGTCAACGTGTTGTACGTGTGGTAATGCAAATCAAAGGTCCAAATTAGAACATTCAAACATGATCAGATGGCCAGGAAGTGCGACAACACACCACCGGAGCTAGGGCTCCGGTCATCTTCTTAGGTGACCCCCACCGGACTGGTCCAACTTCATCTCAATGGAAAATGAAAAAACAAGGACACTAATTCAAAGAGAAAATGCTCAGGATCACGAATCTGGTCTCAATTTTCTCCAATTCCGAGTATATAAAAAGATACAGGGATTTGAATTTTAAGGATCATGAATTGAGTTGCTTCGATTTGACCTCAAAGCAACACAATCTTGTTGCCTACATTGGTAGGACTTTAGCCAACCAAAAATCACAAAGAATGGTGAAGAATTGAGAGAGAATCGAAGAGATGAAAATTCTAGAAAATCACCTTCGAGGGAGCTTGAAACTTGCTTGATATTGCTTTCAATTGGCCTTGGCTTGACTTCAGAAGCTTGTAGAAAGTTGAATTGGATCAAGGAAAGGCTTGGATTCTTGGAGTTTCAATCTCAAAACAGAAGGAGATTTGAAACTCGATTTTCAAATGAAAACCTTCAAGATTATCCTCTAATGGTGAGGGTTTGGATTGCAGGTTCAAAGCTTGGGCAAGGTGTCCTTAATTATGATCGATGAGGGTCTCATTTATAGGCAAGGCAATTGCTTTCTACATATTTCAAAAATTGGCCAAAAATAGCAATCTCTCTTGCATGCTTGCATGGGCGTGTGATAGGTCCCTGAAATGATGCAATCAGTTCCAAAATTCCTCATGTGCATTGCTGAAAGTGTGCCATGTGATCATGCAATGGTAATTGGAATGTGATCATGAATTTCATCCAAATGAAGCCTTGTGAAGAAACCATGTGCAAGTCCTCCAATTCTTGGCCAAATGATATTATATTGAACTTTTTGGAAAGGTGAGATCAAGGGAAAAAACTTTCATGTAGAACACTTTTCCATTTGAAGCTCGGATCATGATGGATTTTGAGGTGAAAGTTTCGAAAATCAAACATATTTGAAAATTTTCTATGTATTAAGTCAAATGTTCACTTCTTCCACCTTGAATAACTTTTGCTATGTGTTTCAAATGGAAAACGTTCCCTCATCAAATTTGTAGTTCTTTCAAACCTATTCAATTTGGTTACAAATTTGACCTCATTTGAATTTGGCATGTAGGAGTTATGCATTTAATAAGTTGAGGAAAATCACTTGTTCAATGATAATTACCCAAAATGACCTATAATGTTTCCTCTTGGCACATGCCCTTGCAAGTTGAATTTCAATTTCTTCCAAAATCAAAGTTGGAGAGGATACCTTGAATTTAATCATGAAACTTGAACGGATTTCATCTCATACAAATTGAGCAAGTTATGGTCATTGGAAATTGATCTCCTAACTAGGGTTTAAACAAAATGACCTATAATCTTTCATCATAAAAAATGACTTTCCAAGAAAACATAGCTCTTAACTTAAACATTAAAGTTGTTTGGAATGTCGTAAGGAGTAACTTTTCTCTTGGAAACATTTTCATATGACAAACATTGTAGGAGATAGGGTCTAGTGAACCCCAGATTTTACCAGTTGACTTTCTCTGGTCAACCACCATGAACCAACTTAAAAACTTGAAATTCTCTTGATCTCTTGGACTCATGGAGGATCACATATGTATAATATGATGTAATATGAAGTATCCCTTGAAATATTTGATCAAATGATGAAGAAACTTGCTGAGGAAGTCACACAAGATACCCAGATGAATTACGGTTTCCAAGGCAAACAAGCTTCAAAGTGTTGATAAATTCTTGATCAAAATGATAAATGAAGATCATGGGGATCCATATATGATGTCTAGAGTCAATGTGAACCATATCTTGATTAGTCTCCTTGCACTGAGGGTCTTAAACCCTAGATATGAGCTTGATGAGGCTTTGGTGAAGACATACACTACCTACAAAAGAAGTAAACTATACATTGACATATTTTTGGTATTTGGATTGGTAAACAAGGAAAAAGAAAGTATGATACAATCAAATGTTCTTGGTGATCTCTCCCAATGCAAACCCAATGAATGAGGGATTAGGAGGATGTCGGGTGTGATCCCAAAGCCAATGCATATGATGAGATAGCATGAGGGATCTTAGGGTCAAAATTAGGGTCTTATAGGGTGTAGACTCTCTCTCCTTGAATGATTCATACACTTCTATAAAGCTCCCTGTATGAATATTCTTCTTCAAACTAAAACCAATTATAACCAATCTAAAAAACATTCCACAATTATTCACTATTGATTCCAATACAACTCCTCTTGGTTTTGGCACCTATACTCTTCTTGTTTACCTTATTAATCCTTTGGTTTAGGAAAACTTTTACAATTCTTTCTTTCTTGGTTAAGACACCACTTTTATATCCCGCTCTTGGTTATGACACCACTTTTATTTCCTGCTCTTGATTTTGACACCACCTTTATTTCCTACTCTTGGTTATGACACCACTTTTTATTTTAGTTCTTTGTTCAGACACCACTCTTTCAATTTAAGTATTTGGTTAAGACACCACTTTCAATTTTAGTTCTTATTTCAGACACAACTTTTAATTTTTGTCCTTGGTTCAGACACCACCCTTACAATTTTTCAAATACCACATCAATTTCTTTTCATAAAAGAATTGTTATAATCTATTCCTTAGCAGTTAGGCTAACAACATAAAGCATCCAAACCAGGATCAAACAACTAACGTCAAAACACTTCTAGGATATGATTATAACATTTTTCCCTAAAATCTTACAACAACCACTTATTTTCTACTCCATGAACTACTAAGCTCTGATTTTCTCATTGCACCATGAGAATACGTAAGTACAAGGTTTCAAAATCTTGGCGAGCACATTAATTAAAAACTTATTTTTCTCTTAATTAAAACCAACCGCAAGTAATCTTTGGATAATAATACTCATATGCACAAAGAACAATCAAAATGGTTCCCGTTGAGTAGAACAAATATGAGAGATGCTAATACATTCCCCTTGCATAACCGACTTCTAATCCGCTGTCGCACACGAGTAATTAAAAACTATAGTTTAGGGAAGCGACACTAAAGAGTTGTATCGTAAGGACTCTTGTATTGGTTTTTACCAACTGACAAAAATAATGGAGGTTTTATAAGTTTCGATTAAGATGAAAGTAAATGATTAGCAAAATTTTATGAACTAGTTAATCTATGAACAAAATTTTATGAACTAGTTAATTTATGTTTCGGTTCCCTATGCGGCTTCCATCTCTATCGATCACTATAGTGATTGACAAGCATAAATGGATTACAACAATCATGAATTAAGCAAACATGATTTTAACATACACAATTTAATGACAAAGCTACATCAAAAGAGATTTTAGTTAGGATGCAATCAAACAAAATCAATTAAAACTATTCCATGAAATAAAAAATTAAGCAATTGAATTTCAAAGAACAAAATTGAAAGAGAAACGAAATTGAATTGATAAAAGTAAAAGCCTCGAAGCCTTATGGAAACACGATTTAGCAGATTAACCGTAAGGATTAGTCTCCATCAAATCGTGAATATTGAATAATTAGATGAACAATATCACGGCTGCTACTAGATATAAGGAAATAAGGAATTAGGTTCTACTCCCAACCGGGACGGAAAACATAAAAAACGGCCCAAAATTGGCCCAACAATAATTAATTTCTAAAAGTATGAAATTTAAACTATTTATTCGACTCTTCTAAACTCCAAAGTTTCTTCTGGATTCAACATAAAGTATTTATCTTATCCTCTTAACTTTCCAGTGCCTATTAGAACGCATTGATCCGATTCTCGTAGCCCAAGTTATGACATGTGAAGCAAGAGGGTGTAAGTAGTTGTTTATTCATAAAATACCATACGAAATTAAAATAAATGTAACAATAAGCTAATCTAAGGAAACACACTAAAATAGTAAAAGTAACAAAAGACACTCTAAAATTGTTGCAACATAATAGTGAAAGAATATGCATGAAAATGCACTGATCAACTTCCTTACCCTTTTCTCTTCCCTTTGGGTTTTATTGATATTTTTCCTTTCTCTTAGAATAAATAAAATTCAATGGTGATTCAGTTGTATTTTGAGTGTATAATGCGCTCATGTATTTTTCATGGTGCAACACTATTTCGTTGAATCTTAATTTTCCTTAAGTATAGGTGTATATCTTTTCAAATATTTACCATTTACTCTTAGGATTCGATGATTAGGTGATGATTCTTAGATTTCGTAAGCGTTATTCAAAAAGGCTTGAAGGATATGAAATGAACCCTCCCATTGGGTGACCATTTGCCTAAGGTTTTGTCTTTTTTATCCATGGAAAAAATGAATTTCCATACACGATCTTCTAGCGATAAAGTTTTTGTCTTAACTTTCTTATTATACGCCTTAGCAACTCGCTCCTTCCATCTTATTAACACATCTAAAATAGATAATATTTCTTCATCTAAATCGACTAGTTCATCTAACATCATGTTTCAATAATGTTCGGATGGCATTTCATCTTGTCTTTGAATTCTAGTCGACTGTAAATATATTTTGACAGGAAGGAAAGCGTCGTGCCCATATGTTAGTCAAAACAAAGTGGAATTGTTTGCCTCTTTAGGGGATGTTTGACACACCCATAACACCTGGTCTAATGTATTTTGCCAATTCTTTGGCTTTTTACCAACATGTTTTTTTTATTAGACCATTATTGACCTTATTGTGCATCTTTTTACCAGTTAATACTAACCTCTGGTCAGTTGTTATGATCTCAGGAATTCCAAATCTGTGAATAATATGGCTTTGGATAAAATCTATCACCGCCTCTTGGTCGACATTGACTAGTGGTATCACTTCTATCTATTTAGTAAAATAATATATGCCAACTAGGATATACCTTTGGCTTTTAGATGATGATGGTCGAATTTCACCAAACCAAATTTAAAGTTCATCCCTGTCGCGCCGCGAAAAATACAAAGTCGCCACCAGATTTTATTTATTCCAAAGGAAAGGGAGAATAGAGATAAAACCCCAAATGAGAGAATGGTCTCGCAACCAAGAGCAGATTCATAAGTCAGTTATGTAAGGGGAAGGTATTAGCACCCTTCACATCCATGGTACTCCATGGGAACCACTTGCTCATATCAAATGTGTATGGATGTTATTTATCTGTATGCTGTTTGCTATTGGGAATGAGATGAAAGAATAAGGTGGGAGAGAGAATAAATTTTAATTTAATGTGCTCTCCAAGGATTTAGGCCCTTGTGCCTACATATCCTCATACGTGCAATGAGGAAATCAGAGCTCCGTAGTTCGACTCACAAACAGAACATTTGTTTGATTGTTTTTACTGAACAATATTGACATTTGTATGCTACTGTTCACTTGCTTGCATACTCTGTCATGGGAGCGGAAAGTATTTCCTTGTTTGCGATAAAATGGATACGCGTGGATCACACTCTTGGAGTTAAACATTACTTGCTCGCACATAGAGGCTTAAGTATCATTCACGGTAGAATGAAAGTAACACGTCCTTTTGAAAGGTTTGAAGAGATGTGCATTGAGGCAAAAGATGATTTGATTTGTTGGGGTTGATTTTATGTACGGAGACAAGCATCAGACCCTTGGCTAAATACAGTCAACAATCCAAGAACTCGGGAGTTGAGAGGATAATGTTATCCTAACCACTCATTTTCATCCAAAAAAAGAGACTTGAATTGTGAAAAAGAGTTTGGCAATTCTAATCATTGCAACTTAGAGGGAGACAAGTATATGACCCTTGACTAAGTACGGTTGACAATCAGAGTACTTGGGAGTTGAGAGGACAATGGTGTCCTAACTACCCTTTTTATCCCTCATAGCAACTAGATCTAACTTGTTTGAATCATTAGATATTTTAAGGGGGAAAGTCAAGTGTCAGGTGTAGCGGTAAATTCGTGACCATCAAGCTATGGATGAACTTGACGTCAGTAAAACCAGAGACGCCACCGCACTTTTATTGTTTCCAAAGGAAAAGGGAAAAAGTACGCACAAAACCCAAAGATAAGAAGTTTTAAAATAAAAAATAATAAAATGCCAGAGATTACAGGTAAGGGGGTTGGTTACACAGAGGGAATGTGTTAGCACCCAAAGTGTCCTAGGGAGCCCTTTTTGTGTGCATATATTTTTGGGTATAAAATATGTTTGATAAAATATAGAGTGTGAGGATGAGAAATTTTTGTGTTTGACAAGACCTTCAGTCTTATGCCTACATACCAACATAAAAATGAGGGATCAAAACCTCGTAGTTCGTGGTAAAAATTTCAAAGGAATTAGTGATCGATTTTTAACAAAAAAAGTTTAATAAGAAAAGGCACAAAAGGCCAAATATTTGAATGGGGTTGTTAGTTCTTTTTGTCTTTTTGAAATTAAAGTCAATATAGTTAAGTTTATTTACAAGTTTGATTGAAGGGAAAATTTAAAAAGTTCAATGGCATAAGGCCAAAGTTTATAATCATTAAAGCATTTCTAATTTTGAAATCACAAGTAAAGAAAGTTTTTGAAAAGGGGGAGAGATTTTGAAATTAAAGAAGTGGGAGGAGATGAAAAGACTACCCTAAGCAAGAAATTAAAATTTTAAGAGTTGAAAAGATCTGACCAATGGGATGCAATCCAACAGATAAGAATGTCATATAGAAACCCATTTTCCCTTGGACTTTGATAAGCAACAAGAAATATCCAAGCATCATATAACATCTAGGAATCAAATAAAGATATCCATAATCCAAGCAAGCATTCCAATAGCTAGCATTCTTCAGTATCTTCCAATGTAGCTAATGAAGTATTCTTTGATCAACTCAGAACAAAACATCAAACATAGACAATAATAACAAAATAAGCAATTAAGCACAAAGACAGAGTAGAAGATGAATCAAGGGCACTCAAAGTCTTGCATCGAATGAAAGACATAGTCAAAGATAGCTCAGTCTCAAATGTTGGCATTGGCTAAGTCCTTTAGCATAGGGAATGTTGCCTAGTTCTAAGTCTAGAAGTTCAGATGAAATCCAACAGTCCATCAAATGTTTTTTTAGGGTTTTTGTTGTTATTAAATGTTTTAAGGTCCTAAGACCACAAACAAAACAAAAGACAAACAAACAATATACATAATCACAAGATATGGCTCAAATGAGCAAAGTGAAAAGGACTTGAAACATAAACAAGTTGCATGAAACGTAAATGACAATGAATGATAAAGGTACTTGAAATTTAAAGTGCATAAAGTAAATGACTTAAAAGTAAAGAAATATTAATTAAGAAGTTAGTCAATGGTTAGTCAAATGTTAGTGATGAGTTTTAATTGATTAAGTCATTTTTTGGAGAATACTCAACCATTCATTCACAAGTATGAATCCTTAAACCAAGACATCTTCCATGAGAAGGGCTCTAACTTGGATAATTCAACAAGTATGCCATCAACTCTCATGAAAGGAAAAAAAAGGTCAAGTTTTCACACAATTCCATAAATAATGGGAGACTTACAATCTCACTTACTAGAATATTATGCCTTGAGGGTCAAATTTAGCTCTATGTTAAGCAATCGTAATTGGACTTATGTAGAAGTCACAACTATCTGAGTCCGACAATAAAAATATAGGTGTTAATTCTTGTTAGAGATTTGGTATAAAGAACCAAACTCCTAAAACATACCACACACTAAAAGAAAATGGGAGGGACCTATCTCAGTTAGACTTGTATTGATTCATCTGACACAAGGTCATTGATAAATCAATTAGTATTTATACATTAGAGAAATCATTGGTCAAATGAGGGAATGGGGAATAATAGGGATGAAGATGAAGAGGGAAGGGGAAATAGAAATACAAATTGATCATGAGAGGAAGTTCATTTGATCAATATCATCCATTCATTTTGGGAGATGAAATGTATATTTCATCAATCCTCTAAATCCAATGGTTTTGATCAAACAAAAGTCAAATCAACCATGACCAAGACCCAAATAGAAAGTCAAACATCACAAGACCATAAAAATGGCTCAACATAATTTTTAAACATTTAACTAAAAAATCAAATTAAAAGTGAATTAAAATGAATTTTAATTTGGACAAAACGTCAATTCCCTTCAAAACACCAAATAAATGGCCAAGGGATTTATCCTAGGTCAAACAAGGTCAAAGGACCTTAGACAAAAAATTTCATGATTTTTGGAAAGTCAAAAGTATTTTAAAACAATTAAAAATATGCACTCAAAAATTTAATTCATCAAAAATACCAAAAGTAATCCAAAAAATCATTTTAATTCAAAATATGGAAGAGAAAAATATTTAAAGATTTTTGGTGAAAGTCCCATATTTTTTGGATTAAAAATGAAATTACTAGGAATTAAACAAAATAAAAGGATTAAATGAAAATTCAGAAATTAAAATAAAATGAGATAAAACAAGGGCCATCAGATCTCCCTCATTAATTGAGGTGGCAGATTTGATGGCCAAGTGCGCACTTCCACCAAACATCTTAGCTAACACGTGCACACGCATGGTAATTCAAATCAAAGGTTGAGATTAGAACATGGGAACCAGATCAGATGGCTTGGACTGTGCCAACGCATCGCCGAAGCCCTAGCTCCGGTCATCTTCTCCGGTGGACCTCACCGGACTAGTCCACCATCAACCACCACCAAAATAAAAAGCAAGGACATGATTTTAAAGTAAAAATGCTCAGGAGCTCGAATCTGGCATCCATTTCTTCCAATTCAAAGTATATTGAAAGATACACAGATTTGAAATTTGAGGTGCATGATCTGAGTTGCTTCGATTTGACCTCAAAGCAACTCAATTTTGTTGCCTACATTGGTAGGACTTCATAAAACCAATAATCAAAGAGAATGTTGAAGAATTGAGAGAGAATCGAAAGCTCAAAGTTTCTGAAAATTTACCTTCAGGTTGCTATGATTTGGCTTGGTCTTGATCAGAATTCACTTGGTTCTTCCTCCTCTTGCTTGCAGTGACCAATTGAGATGAAAAAGGCAATGAATCCTTGGAGTTTGAATCTCAAAATAGAAGGTGAAATTCAAACTCGATTTCAAAGAAATCTTCAAGGAATTCTATGGTGTAGGATTTTGGGATCACTTGGCAAGGCTTGGGCAAGGTGTGTGTGAAGTTCTGAGGCAATGCATTGGTATATATAGGCTATGGAATTCAGTTTTGCACCTCTTTCAAATTTGACCAAAAATAATAACATTGGTGCATGGATGCATGGGAATTGATTTGGGCCCAAACCATGATGCAATCCCCCTCTAATTCATGCATAATGAGTACTAAAATCATCACATGTAAGCATGCAAGTATAAATGATCACTTGAATCCGAAACTTGCCAAAACAAACCCAACAAAGGAACCATACACAAGTCCCTTAATTCTTGTCCAAATGAAGTGATCTTGGACTTTTTGGAAAGGTGACATCAAGGGGAACAACTTTGATGCTGAACACTTCTCCGTTTGAATATTAGATCGTGATGAAGTTTGAGGTGGAAGTTGGAGAAATCAAACATAGTTGAAAATTTTCTAAGTACAAAGTCAAATGACCACTTCTTCCACCTTGAATAACGTTTGCTATGAGCTTCAAATGAAAATGGTTTTTTCATCAAAGTTGTAGCTATTTAACCCCTATTCAATTTGGTCACACATTTGACATCATTTGGATTTGGCATGAGGGAGTTATGCATTTTAGAAGTTGAGGAAAATTGCTTGTTCAATGGTAATAGCCCAAAATGACCTATAATGTTTCCTCTTGGAACATGCCCTTGCAAGTTGAATTTGACATTCATCAAAGAATAAAGGTTGAATAATAAATATTGAAATTGATCATGAAACTTATATGGCCTTCCTATTATAAAAATTGAGCAAGTTATGGTCCTTGGAAGTTGACTTCCTAACTAGGGCACATACAAAATGACCTATAATCTTTCATCATAAAAAATGACTTTCCAAGAAAAACTAGCTCTTGATGTCAACATGAAAGTTGTTTTTAATGTCATAAAGAGTAATGTTTCTCTTGTAATCATTTTCATATGACAAAACTTGTAGGAGATAGGGTTTAGGGAACCCCAGTTTTGACTAGTTGACTTTCTCTAGTCAACCTCTTGGAACCAACTTGCAAACTTGAAGTTATCTTGATCTTTAGGACTCATGGAGGATCATATATGTATAATATTATGTGCAATGAAGTATCCCTTGAAATATTTGACCATTTGATGAAGAAACTTGCTGAGGAAGTTACACAAGATACCTAGATGAATTAGGGCTTCCAAGGTAAACAAGCTTCAAACTCATGATGAATTCTTGATCAAAGTGATAAATGAATAACATGGGGATCCATATATGATGTTTAGAAACATTGTGAACCTTTCCTTGATTGATCTCTTGTCATGAGGGTCTCAAACCCTAATTTTGAGCTTGATGAGGCATAGGTGGATGCACACACTACCTACAAAAGAAACAAAGTTATACATAGATATGCTTTTGGTATTTTGGTTAGTAAACGATGAAAAATAAAGTATGATACAATCAAATTTTCTTGGTGATCTCTCCCAATGCAAACCCAATGAATGAGGGGTAAGGAGGATGCCAAGGTGTGATCCCAAAGCGAATGCAAATGATGAGATAGCATGAGGGATCTTAGGGTCAAAATTGGGGCCTTACATCGGGTTCTCAAGCTAGGTACGGACGACAACCCAAGTACTTGAATGTTATGTACAAACATGTACACCCTATTTTTGCATTCTGGTTTGTTATGAAAATGGTTTGAAGAAGGAACTTGATGTTGGATCAAGTGTTTGAGTTTATTATGAAAAAGTGTGTGTGAAGAGTGGAGGTGAGAGGTTGAATGAGGTTGAGAAGAGAACAGAGAAGAGATGATATAACGGATCATGGTATAGGTGGGAAATACTTGACGTTGGATCAAGTATTCACATTCTAGTGGTGTGAGTTTTATTCAGAAAACAACTTGACGTTGGATCAAGTACCTTTTGTTTCTTTTAAAATGCTTTATTTATCGTTTTGTTTTTATCTTCATTATTAGAATGCATGGTGAATTAACTAAAATAAGCAATAAACATAATCTATTACATGATCATGGGATGTGGGGACATTTGACCCACAATGAGGGGATGTAAGAAATTACAACATAAATGGAAATGGAAAGAATATTATACAAAATTACAAAATATGCACCATGCCTAAGGCATACAAGTGGCTTGGTACTACAAACAATACAAGGTTATTGGGTAGGTTAGAAGCAAGGCTAGCTAAAAGTGTACTCGAATCTCCAAGTAACATGTGGAAACACAAAGCAACAAATAGGTTAGTATGAGATCAATTCAAATGAATGAGAATGATGCAATAATATATAAACACATTCAATGGTTTAAGTCAATTCAAATGGTAATGGGTTACTCAATGAAAAACAATCAAAGATCTATCATGTGATCATGGCAAATGAAATTAAGCATACAAAACATTCATCACCTAAATTGAAATGGGATTTTCAATTTACAATATGATCGCAAACCAAATGAATCAATTAAAAGTCAATTAAAATGAATATTAATTCTAAAGGTGAAATTTTACCTAAGCGTGAATCAGGACCAAAAATTAATCAAGTGAGAAATCTAACAAGCTAAATCACAAGTGAATCTAATATACCTATTAACATGGTAATCACAATGCAATGGAAAATTGAATGGAAATGACTTAAAGAACAAAAATCAACATTTTAAGCATGTTATTCTATCATGAACAAAATGATAAAAACAAAGAATATAAAAACCCTAATGGCAATTGATACTAATCATGGCAAAGAATAACAATGGAACTGATTCGGGAAAAAAAAGAATTAAGTCTAATTAACGAAATTGATTAAAACCTAATTACCTAATCAATTCTAACTATTCCTAATTATCAAAACCATATTAATTCCTAATAAAAAAAATCCTGATCACAATCTAGATTAACAAACAGCATCACTACTAATCAAAGAAAAAACTAGGATTAAAATAAATCAAAATCATTAAGAATGGATTAATGTTAAGCAAATTGGATTAATGGGCCAAGTGTGAAAAAACGAATGGGGATGTATGATTGAACTGGGTATAGTCTGAAAAATGCTTAGGCCCTAGGCCCAAGATTCAAAAGGCTCCCTGTGCCAAGAAACGGACCACCACCGAATAATCAAGATTTCACCGAGCTTCTTCATCTCTGCAGTTCCTCTACTCGCGATTCCCTTCTTGATCTCTTCTTCTTCAATTCCTCCTATTTCTGTTTCCTTTTTTTGGTCGTGATTGTGTGGTTGTGGCAATTTGTATGTGTCTACGGTGGGGTGAATGTCACGAGTTCTTTGCTGGATTGAAGAAGTGCCGCCGAATTGTTATTGTATTGAGTTGAAGATGGTAAATCGTGGATTGAAGGATGAAGTTTTGTTAGCAGGTTCAAGGGTGGTTTTGAAGTGTTTGATTGAAGGTGATTGCATGTTAGAGGATCCTTGGTTATTGAGGGTGAAATTGGATTGTAGAGTGAAGGTGAATAAATGTTGAGTTGCAGGTTTTCGTTTTTGTCTTCAGTTCTGCTCTGTTAGAAGCCTTTTTTTGGGAAAATTCTGTTGTGGTTGGTGGATGGTTGGAGGAGGCGTTTATGCAGGTTCTGTTAGGTATTGGTTGAGCGGGTTCTTATTATGTTTGAAGGTGTGAGGGAGGTGTTTATGTCGGTTTCGTTCTGTTATGTTGTGTTGGAGTTAGAGAGAGTTGGAGAGGTTATGAATTCTGTTAGAGTTTGTTGTGGCAATTTGGAATTCAGTTGGTTGTTGTGGGAAGTTGGTTAGGGAGATTGAAGGTTTGTAGCAAGGTGCAGTTGGTTTTCGCAGTCGGTTCGAATCTGTTACGAATTGGAGTTTTTAAGGTTGTGATTCAGTTGGAAGTGGTTGTTAGCAGTTGCCGGTTATGACAGTTGGCATGTTAGTTACCGAGTTGGTTCTCATCTGAAGTTAGTTATATGGTTACAATAAATGTTGTTAGTTATCTATTATGCTATGCTTGTATTAGTTTGATGCACTTTGTTAACTATTGATTTCAAATCAGTCAGCTGTTATGAAATTGGTTGTTCATTCGGTTAGAAGTTGAGAAGTGGCTAATGTCAGTTGGAAATTCGGTTGAGATTATTTAGTGAGTTATTTGGTTAAGTTCAGTATGTATATGAATTTCTGCTGAGCTTTTTGTTGATGTTAGTTTTTAGGGTGAGACACTTAGGTTGGAGGATAATCGAAGTTGTTGGGTGTTGATTATTCGGTTGGAGGAATTTGGTTTGGAGGTTTTGTTATGGAGTTGATTGAAGGGTAATGTGAGTTTTTTTAAGCTCAGTTTGGAGGTTAGTTATGACAATTAGAAAGGGTGGTTAGGATTCGGTTATGGCCTTGTGTTATGTGAAGTTATCCTTCTGTTATAGGTTAGTTTTGAGAGGTTAGAAAGTTAGTTGGTTGTTATGATTCAAGAGGTTTCAAGTGGTTTCAAAAGTTCTAATTCTATTGGTTTTCTTTTTGGATATTTTCTTTGAGTTCTGTTAATCTTTTCTTTCCCCTCTTCCATAATTTGCTTCTCCTATTATAATATTTTTTTTTGTTGATTTTATGCAAGGTTTCTATTGGTTTTGATTGTTGTTGCTTCTGTTTAATGATTGCATTGTTCTGAAATGAACTATGATAAAAACCTATTTGCATGAAGCATATCATATGTCTGCGGGTAGGTGGGGAAAGGTTCACACCAGTCATGCATAACACCTGTAAAACCTCTATCTAGTATGAGAGGAAGTGCATTAGTAGCCCTGGCAGGAGCAACATTCATGACCCACACTGACCTTTTCTCCTCCAGCAGGGCAGCATTCAAACCTCCATAATTAGAATACATGTCCATAATATTCCGAATCATATTATATGGAGGCAGTGGATCTTAATCTCCAGGTCTCTTTGGATGGTCAGAGAAAATTAGTGGTGTAAGCAGGGACCAATAATTACCAACAACTGATCACCAGAAATGCACGTCTTCGTAAAAGTCTTCAGGCTGAACTCCATGAATTTCAGGCTCAGCTGAACTCAATTCAGAATCAATGGATCTGTTCTGTATTGCAATCCAGCGCTTGCTAGATGTCCCACTTATACATGATACAAGAGGCTTATAGTAAGATTGAGTAGCATCCCTTTCTTTACATAGCTGAATAGTATGCTTGGAATTGCTTGAAAATTACATTAATGGCCATATATGATTTTGGTTTGGACTTGGCTCATGTATGAAAAATGGCATAATGAACATGTGTTTGGTTTCTTCTTGTAGGTGATGGACAAATGCCATGAAGATCATGAAGAACAAGAACATTAGAGGTTTAGGGATTTTGGTAATGGGGAGTTCGGGAATTGGGTTGACTTTGGTCAAAGTTGACCAAAAAGTCAACTGTTGACCAAAGTCAACATTTGGTCAGCAATTCCATTTTTTGTATTTTTTGATGTAATGAACATTCTTTTGCAATGTAAATGATTATTTGGAATGAATTTGAATGGTTTTGACTTGAATGAATGACATTGACTTTGAATGCATTGATGAACATTGAATCTTGTATGAACTTGGTATTGTAATGAATGAATTTGAATCATGAACCTTGTAATTTGGATGGAATATGATTTGAACCAAGACTTGTAATTTGAATAGAACCACAACAAAGACTAATGGACCATCCACTATGATATTGAAAATGAATGAGACTTGAAGTGGACTTGAATAACCAATAACCAAAGACCAATTAAACAAGGACTAATGCATTGGGCAATGAGACTTAAACGAGGGATTGATAGACCCATGTACCACCATGAATGAACCAAACAAGGGCTAGCAATGACCAGGTGAAATAATCATATGAAATGAACATGAATGGGACAAGTGGGGGGTTATGGGGCTATGGACTTGAACTTAAACTAATGATCATGAACAAACAAAAGATGCACATGTGAGGCCATGAAATGAATGGAACCAAAATCAAGGAAACAACATAAAGGGCCATGGACAAGTGGTTATTGGATGAATCTTGGCCAAGCAAGTGAATCAAGCACAATGGATGATGAAAATCAGATGAAGTTAGGGTTATGAGAACACACAATGAGTAGTGGCCATGAATTAGGGTTTGGGGACACCATGATCAAATGAGGATCTCAAACTAGGGTTTTTCTTTTCCAAGAAGCCATGCCTAAATCACCAGTGATGGGCACAATGCATAAGCATAAATAGATGCCTCCAATTAGGGTTTGATTGTTGAGCCACCTCAAGTTGCAGAGAAACCCTAGTTTCCACTAGGTACAAGCACGAAGCTTAGAATCTAAGATACATGTCCTCTTGTATTTGACCATGATTATGCAGATGAAATGAAATGTCTATAAGGCTATGCATATCATTAGGGTTAGTTCCCGAGATGAACTTTGTGAAAGGTAGGGTGAGTTTTGGGGTATGACAGCTGCCCTTATTTAATCTTCTCAAACCTGAATGTATAGATAGTAACAACTTCCGGACATTCAAGGTATAAGGGGATTAAATACTTAAAATATCGAAAAAAATTGCCTCCAAGAACAAATGAAATATGAAGATAGGTCACAAAGAAATTCTTCACTGAGATATAGAGTGAACAAACTAGCTTTTGTGCAGGGAATCTGTTGGGGATTGAAATGTTATTTCTGGGAAATGAATGACGTATGCTGGATGCTGATGCAATATGATTGACTCAAGCTTTCTATTTTTTTATTAACAAGCTTTTCTTTTTTCCTCTTTTTGTCTTTCAAATCTCTCTGGCAAGCACTAAGAAAATTTCCGTTGGGGAGAAAAAGGTGAAAGATGTTTGAAAAATGGTTTGTCAGGTGGAACCTGTACTTTGATGTAATGGCTGGGGATGAAAGGATGTGGATTGACCCATCATGCACTAGGTTCCCAGAGGGGATTTATATTTTTTGTTTATGTATAATGGAAAAGGAAAAGGGGAGGGAGGCCAAACACAATTCGACTTTAGTTTGGGATGTGTTCCAAAGTTGACCTTATCGGAGAGAGAAGAAAAGGATAAAGTGTGGGGCTCCGAAGTTAACCTTATCGGAAAGAGAAGAAAAGGGTCCCGAAGTTAACCTTATCAAGAAGAGGACGAACTCACTGAGGATGGGGCTCCGGAGTTAACCTTATCGGAAAGAGAAGAAAGGGTTCATGAAGTTAATCTTATCAGAAAAAGAACAAATGAATAAAGGGTGGGGCTCTGAAGTTAACCTTATCGGAAAGAGAAGAAAGGGGTCCCGAAGTTAACCTTATCAGGAAGAGAACAGATGAATAAAGGGTAGGGCTCCGAAGTTAACCTTATCGGAAAGAGAAGAAAGGGGTCCCGAAGTTAACCTTATCGGGGAGAGAAGAGATGGACACCTCACTGAGGATGGGGCTCTGAAGTTAACCCTAGCGGAAAGAGAAATGGCAACATCATTGGGGAAACATTCCAAAGTTAACCTTATTGGAACTAGAGCGGGAAAGAGGGGGGGGGGGTCCTGAAGTTAACCTTATCGCCAAGAGAAGACACAAAAATAGGGGTTCTGAAGTTAACCTTGTTGGAACAGGAGTAGAAAGGGCTATAACCACAAGACTCGCTCTAAAGCGGATTGAAGGCTTAGTAAAACATAATTCAAATTGCAAAGACACACGTGAAGGTCTAATAGTATGTATATTTGACACTGTTGGGGGAATGGGAAGAGAGTCCAACACAAAGTTTGGGCTTGGTGGATAGAAAGGATTGGTCAAACATAATTCAAATTGCAAAGACACACAGGAAGTTCTGATATTATTTATGTTTGACATTGTAGGGGAAATGGGTAGACAGGCCAACACAGGGTTTGGGCTTGTACGGATAGAAAGGCCAAATACAAAGACTTGGGCTTGATGGTGGATGGAAATTTCAAACGCAAGGATTTGGGCTTTATGGGTTCGTAATGAAGACTGTCAACGAAATAGGACTCCGGGGGTGGTTTGGCCAACGGAACTGGGCTTATCAAATGATTTTCCGACTGTAACTGAAATTTGTAAGGGTATTGAAAAAGGGTTTATCCACAGGGTTGGATTCAAGGAAGGTGCCAACGGAAATGGGCTATTGAGTAGTGCCAAGAGAGTTTTGGGCTTGCTTCTTTCTTGTTAGAGAACTTCATGTTGTATCAGATGGTATTGATAACGAGAAATTGTATCGTGTTTTTAGGCTCATTTCACATGTTATTCGTCTATGTTTTTATGCATTTTATCGCCTTTTACTTCCATTTTATTTATTTTGCAGTTGTTATTCAATTTCATTAGAGTTTTGGAAGTCTCGCGGAAAAGGAGCGAAATAGGAGCTAAAAAGGAGCAAAATAGTCATTTTTTACCATTCTGTCCAGATGGTGTTCGCCATCCCCAGTGCCCGCCACATCATTTAAATATTGAAGGAATGTCGTTCGTCATTCCCCTAATGGCGTTCGCCAATATCATAAAGTAATAGAACTGCACTTATGATCAGTTCTGGACCGTTTTTTCTCACCTATTTTCCCTCAACTCTCCTTGCACGATCAAAGGGAGTTATGAGGACTCAAAACCTCTATAAATAGGATTGTGGGAGATTTTTGAAAGCATCCAAAATTGTGCGGAAGCTCTGCTGAATCGCGTTTTAGAATTAAACATAAATTACCTGTAAAAGTGACAATAACTCACATCGAGGGATTGTCACACTTGTTTTATTTTATTTTATTACTCATTCTACTCTTGGATCAAGAACAAGTCTTCCGTTATTTTCAAGTTCAAGTTAATTCAAGTTTTATTTTACGCAATTTCAGGTTCTTTTTACCGCGTTTGATATTTGTATGTTTTACTGTTTTAATTATTTGCATTTCATGCTGCTCTTAGTTTCGAATGCTTTGATTATGTTGTATTCAAGTAATATCATGCCTTGCTAAATTATTCTGAGTCTGGCGTATGAGAGTCGTTGTTACCGACGGGACTCGGTTGAAATATTAGGCGTTAATGTATGATTTAACTATGTTATGGCTTTAGTTTTCAAATGTATATTTTACTACTGTGGCACGAGAGTGTGAGACAAATTAAGGTTCAACCCAATAGCGCGAGAGTGTGAGGAAGGAATCGGAAAGTGGACACTAGGTGTCGATTCTAAAAAACAGCGAGAGCACTTTAGGCATCGTTTAGGATTTCATTTACTTTCAAAATACGCTTTCTAATTAGAACGGGCGAGCGAGAGCAAAATCCTATGGTTAGGAGGTGCGATCTTTGTCAATAGCGCGAGAGTGTGAGATGAGATCTTTAAGTTGGTATTTTCTATATAACGCAATAAAGTCATATTTAGTGCCCAAATTCTACCTAAGCCCGAAGGAACGCGGAATCCATATTCCGAACTCATTTGTTATCATAACTTTTAAACCGTTAGAAATTAGTATTTTTATCTCCGTTCATAACCTTATAACTTTTAGCCTTAGCTTTGCACTGCAACAATATATAAATTTAATTGTATGACATGGCTGATTGATAAATTCTTATTAGATGACAGTGTAAAATTATTTTACACAGCACTACCTTTTAACCACTTATATATCACTATCGTATCTTATATATTATGTAGTAGTATTTTTTTCATGGGCTAATCTTTACAGGATTATAACTAATCAATTATAATCAAATGGATTAATTAATTGATTGTTCCACTACCGTATCTTATATATTACTATCGTATCTTATATATTATGTAGTAGTATTTAAACACGTGAAGAACGATATTGTAGTTTATAGTTTAGTACCGTTTATGAATGAATGCACATGTCAAACTTTTAAAAAGAAGACAAAAAATAATATAAAAATATAAAATATAAATAATTAGTATAGAAATTTGTGTGAAAACATATTTCTTTTGTAGTATATTATATTATTAGGTTACTTTCAAAATCAGCCGCCCCTCAGGTGGTAGTGTTTTCAAGAGACAATAATATAAAACAAATTCAGGTAGTATAATAAATAAGTAATTGGTTTAAAATATTAATTTATTCATAAAAATTCACAAAACATATGATAGTACGAGTATCCAATTAAATTTAATGAAACTGAAGTGTTATTATAATCTTTGGACGGGGAATATAATGCAATATATTTTATTTATGAGAAAAATAGAATATACGCTGATATTTTGTTAATGTATTATTTTATTCTGTCAATAATTATTATCATATATTCTATTATATTAGACTATAATTTTAAATATCCGTTAAATTCTTTATCTATTTTTTTATTATTCAAATTTTGATATTACGTAGACACTCTATATACAAATAATTTTATACTGGACCTCAAATTATTAATTATAAAATAATTTGTACTGAATCTAATTATTTAATTTTTGAGAGTAGTGAGTGAGGACCATTAATACAAATTGACATGAATCCTACTCTTACCCGTTTTCTATATATAATCCTTTCTCCTCCATAGTCATGATCATAAGAACCTCTCTGAGTGAAGAGTGAAGTATAGCTAGAGAGGGAGATATAGGTTTTGTTTCACGCTCATAATTTGTTATTTAAAAAATGATAGGTATAAAAATGATTTTGGTAATATTGTGGTTCTTCTTCATGAAGTTGAGGATGAGTTTGGGTGATATTGGAGAGCAGCCACTGTCAAAGATTGCCATTCACAAAACCATTCTTGCACTCCACGCTTCTGCATCCATTACAGCTTCCCCATTTCTGCTGGGAAATAAGGTATAAAACCAGTTTTAATATATTACTTTGGTTTTAAATTGCAGGTTGCGACTGCGCGAGAACAATATTTCTGATGCAGTAATTCCACAACACTATCGAACATAATTCTTGTTGAATTAAAACTGTGTTTCACCGCAGTTAAAAATTACATAAGACAATTTAACTCAAGTATTTTAATTAAAATTCAAATTTTCGGAAATCCAAAAGTCAATTTAAGACCTTGTTACTTTAGCAATTTCTAGAATTCAATTCACTTAAATTTTTTAATTATTAATAAAATAATTTATAAAAATAATTAATTAACTCATTTTTAAAAAAAAATTAAATGTCAGTCAAAATTGTAATCCCTTATACACAAAACAACATTGTCTTAAATATTTAGAAGTTAAGTAGTTTAAATTTGAGAAAATAAATATAAGTCTTATTTAGTTATAACTTAAACATTATGGATCTATTTCATAATTTTATCCTACAAATTTTGAAGTTATGTGTTTGTAACTCATTTTGCACAATCATGTGTATCACAGAACGAGGATACAGAATGGGTGACAGTAAACCTTGAGTCCCCTGAACCTGCCATTGATGATTGGGTTGGAGTTTTTTCTCCTGGAAACTTAAAGTAACATTTTATTTTTTTCTCTAACTACTTATATATTTTTTTTACTCATATTAATTCCTTCATCTCAAAACAATTCATATAATATATTTTTGATATTACAGTTCATCAACATGTGCACCCAACCCCGGTGGCATTGGATGGGTAGAAACTCCATATATATGCACAGCTCCAATAAAGGTAAATTCACATAAACAAATTAATGAACAAATTAACAAGAATGAATTTCTCATATTTGTTATTAGTATTACTAATAATTTGAATCTTTGTAACAGTATAAGTATGCCAACCATTCAAATCCGAACTACAAAAATACAGGAAAAACTACTTTGAAGTTCCGATTGATCAATCAACGTTCAGATTTCTCCTTTGCACTATTTTCAGGTGGATTATCCAATGTAAGTTATATCCTCTAATCTTGTTCTTGCTAGATTATGTCTTATTCATCTAACTAGTATTTCTATGATTGAGCATTGCAGCCTCAACTTGTGGCAGTTTCCAACTCTATAGCATTTGAAAATCCTAAAGCGCCCGTGTATCCGCGACTTGCTCATGGCAAGTCTTGGAATGAAGTGAGTTTATCTACTTGCTTCTGAGTTATGACCATAATTTTTCATCATCATAAAGATTTTGTAAATGAAATTATTAAGAATTTTTTTCATCGATAACAGATGACAGTTACATGGACGAGTGGATATGACATAGATGAAGCTGTACCCTTTGTGGAATGGGGTCCAAAGGGAGGAAGACAGATACAATCTGCTGCAGGAACATTGACATTTAACCGTAACAGCATGTGTGGTAAGGATTATTACATAATAAACATGTTTATACATGAAACAGATAATGTTTCATTACGAAGCATATCATAGTATTAGTAAATCATTTTCGTACTAGTAACAATGAGGTCAATTTGTTGATTTGTAGGTGAACCAGCACGAACGGTTGGCTGGCGCGATCCTGGTTTCATACACACAAGTTTCCTTAAAGAACTTTGGCCAAATATGAGGTATCTATTCGACTATTTTAATGTTTATAGAGTTTGTTCTGAAAGCTTATAACCACCTCTCTTGTTCTTCCATCAGGTACACCTATAGGTTGGGACATTTCTTGTCTGATGGTTCTTATGTATGGAGTAAGAGGTATTCATTCAAGGCGTCTCCATATCCTGGACAGAACTCGTTGCAACGTGTAATCATATTCGGTGACATGGGAAAGGTAGCATTGAATATTTAAAGTTTGAAGCATGATTAGTACTACAATGGAGAGATTGCAAAAAAAAAAATGACTCGTTTTGGTCTTGCATGTTTCTTTAGGCTGAGCGTGATGGTTCGAATGAATATGCTGATTATCAACCTGGTTCGCTTAACACGACAGACCAGCTCATCAAGGATTTAGACAACTTTGACATTGTTTTCCACATAGGAGATCTTCCATATTCAAATGGATACATCTCACAGTGGGACCAATTCACAGCTCAAGTGCAAGAAATCTCTTCCACAGTTCCATATATGATAGCAAGGTCCGTTTGCTTCAACCATTTTTTTCGATTGACATTTGATTTCACTTTTGCATTTATTCATATCAGATTCATTCCTATTTCAGTGGAAACCATGAACGCGATTGGCCAAACACAGGCTCATTCTTCAATACTCCAGATTCTGGTGGAGAATGTGGAGTTCCTGCAGAAACCATGTACTATTTTCCTGCTGAGAATAGAGCCAAATTCTGGTATGCAACAGATTACGGCATGTTTCGTTTCTGTATAGCAGACAGTGAGCATGACTGGAGAGAAGGATCAGAACAGTACAAATTCATTGAAAATTGTCTAGCAACGGTCGATCGAAAACAACAACCATGGTTAATCTTCGCAGCACATCGCCCCCTCGGTTACTCTTCTAACTCTTGGTATGCCATGGAAGGGTCATTTGAAGAGCCCATGGGAAGGGAAAGTTTGCAAGGACTTTGGCAGAAGTATAAAGTAGACATTGCATTTTATGGTCATGTCCATAACTATGAAAGAGTATGCCCCATTTATCAGAACCAATGTGTGAATAAGGAAAAATACCATTACTCTGGAACTGTGAATGGAACAATTCATGTGGTTGTTGGAGGAGGGGGGAGTCACTTGTCAGACTTCACTGCATCACCTCCTGTTTGGAGTATTTTCAGGGATAGAGACTATGGTTTTGGCAAATTGACAGCATTTAATCACTCATATCTGTTGTTTGAGTACAAGAAAAGTAGTGATGGAAAGGTGTATGACTCTTTCACCATTTCCAGGGACTATAGAGATGTCTTGGCTTGTGTGCGTGATGGTTGTGAGAAAACAACCTTAGCGACATGAGTTATGTGTCTACAATGTTACTCATGTAGTCCTTGAAATGAAATAAAACATTTTCTAAAGAAATAAATAGTGATTAAGTATTAATGATTTACCACTTTTTCCTCTCTTAGTGTGGTTTAAAAAGTTGTTATCAAAGCAAAGTAAATATTGAGGACACTAAAATATTTTTATCAACACTAATAAACAACAAAACAAAACAAAAGTTATCATGTAATGGTGATCACCAAACAGGCCCTTAAATGTTTAACCATTTCCATTTCTCTTTCTTTTCTGTCATCAACTAGAATTTGGTCCACACTGACACATAGTCTTATTTTTCTTTTTAATTGATATGAACTCTCCACTTGGCAGAGACCCACCATTTAGACCTATATCCTATAAACATGATATCCTTAAAATATCATTCTCTTTTAAAAAAAAAAATCAACTCTACATTATTGTCTTTATAATCATTGGTGGTAGGGATGTTGGGATTCATTTCTAGGCTTTCAGCTAGATATATGGGTGTAGTCATTTGAATAACATAATTTAAAAAATAATGTTTATATTAATTTTTTAACTTTTTTAAATGTATCATGTTAATCTTTTTTATCTAATTAATGATAGAAAATTCTAAAAATCGATCGCTAAATCATCAATAATTAGATGAAAAGGATTTACAAAATACATTTTAAAGAATTAGACGACTAATATAATTTTTTTTAAATTAAGGGAGAAATATATATATATATATATATATATATATATATATATATATATATATATATATATATATATATATATATATATATATATATATATATATATATATCGTTTGGGAAGCAAAAATACTTGAAGTAGGTGATAGGGAATCTTGAACCGATGGTGCTAATCTCCGATACGGCGGTGCAGGGGTGGACATGCAAGGTTAACACTCAAACGCCCAAGTCAATTCAAGATTCAAGATTATTGTAGTAAAAAGTGGAGATCATAAAAGTGTACATTTTATTTCGCGTGAGATGACTTTTATACTTTGGGTCATGTGGAGTGGATTTGCATCGATTTTGGCATTTGGCCGATCCAAAATAGTTGTCCCCAAGGCTCCTCGGGGGCTTAGGGAGCTGGGGAAGTCTTTAGCGGTTGTGGTCGGCCTCTAAGGATGTCATTTGTTTCGAACTAGAAGTGAAACTCTTGGAGTTAGTTGAAAAAGTATTGGGGGAAACGCATTAAATGCTTTCTTATTACTGAGACGTTTCACTCATTTCCCCCAACATGTAACCTAGATGTGCAGGTCAGAGAATGATTTCCCTACTTAGAGTACCTGAGTATTTTTGGATCTTCATTCTTCCTGATGAGACAATTAATTTGCTACCTTTAGATGTTTCCCCTATTTTTGATCTAGGTTGTTGATTATTGTTTGGCTTCCTTATAAATTGTAGGCTTTGCCCCCAAAGTCCTTTTTTTACTTTCCTGTTATTCTTCGTTCATTTCTTCTTTTTGGGTTTGGCTCTCGACTCTCTTGCTCAAGCATTTGGAGCTTTTGTTGCTTCCTTGCCTGCGATCTCGCTCTCTTTCTCTTTATCCTTTACAAGTACACCATTGTCTTTCTTCTAAATATGATCATGATCAATCCAAGGAACTCACCCGTGAATGATGTTTTCGAACCCATCAGTGAAGAGTCTTCATCGTCTGCAGAGTGGAAAATCCTGAATTTGTGGAACTTCTCTATGAATGAAATTCTCTATCCCCATACCATATACACCTCGGAATGATTATCAATCTAGGTTAGATTCTTCCGGTGATGATGGCGATTCACATATGAGCGATATTTTCATTTGTGTCTCTTCTCTGGTCCGCACTGAATATAACTGGGGTCTTGTCTGGTCCGAGATATTGGTGTTTGAAATAGGCTCTTCCCCTTAAGGCTCTATTGGTGCAAATCAATCTGGTTTACTTTGTGATGCAGGCGCATGACTCACTCAGTCAGAGGAGTTGATGATAGTGACCAACACGAACGATTACTCTTGGGTGGACCTTGAGAACTTATATATTCTCTCTCCTTATACTCGATATGAGGTCCTTGTTTGTTTCCTTTCTGGCCCGATTCCATCTCTTTTAAGACTTTTGATTGCTTTGACTCAATTTTATTCTGTTTTTAAGAGGCATTGAAGCTGATATTTTGTGTCATGTTTAGAATAAGCTATAAAAATAAGATTGTTACTTAGCTTAAGGCATCCTGGATTTTTCAGTTTTACGCTTATTTTATCGCTTTTTGTAAAAGTCTTCATCGGAGCACTGGATCAGAATTTTAATCAAGCATTTCCTTTTGATTAATCAGGTTCTTTATCGCTTTATTTATCTTTTTGTCAATTATGTCTTTATTTGCAGTAATTGCTTTGATTAGATCATTCCTCGCCATGAGTGAGTAGTCCACTAGGGACTAATGGTTATGAACCCTATCGTATGACTATTCGCATGAAAGTAAGCTAGTTACGATAATTCCACCCTTTTTATTTTAAAAGTATGGGTTTTTAATTTAAACATCTTTACAAAAGTATGAGTGTTTTTAGGCATTCACCTTACGTTGAAAGGGTATGTGTGAACGCCAGAAAGTAGTCTTTAAACAATCAAGTCTTAAGTCACGAGAGTGATCAAATGAAATTGAGAAAAGTTCCAATTTTTAATAGTTGTGCAAATGTAATGATCACTAACGAACGTTTATGCGCGAGCAAAAGTCGACGAGTGTCCTGTTTGTTAGAGGTAGAGCAATACGCTGGCGAAAGTAGGTATTGGCCATAATCTATTTTTCTATAAACTGTGTAGGGATTCTCTTAATAGAAATGCTTAAGCCACGTGAAGAAGTTTAAGATAGGAGTCGTAACCCTAAGTCCTGTTTTCTATATATATCTTAAGTGTTTTTTTATACAATTAAGTTTTTTTTCACAAAAGTGCTTTTCCAAATAAGTTGTTTTGACTTAAGTGCTTTTTCACTTAATTCGCTCTTTTTCCCACTATTTGGCTGCTCTAGCTTTACATCGATAGGATAGAAATTGGTAATTAACCATTGGTCTCTAAGGTTCAATACTTTTTAAAACTACCCCGACATTTATCGTATGCTTACGACATGTTACAAAGAAGTTGAAAGCTCAAGACTCTGAGGAATGATGGTGGTGGATAATATGTGTAGAAAGATTTTGATGCATTGTATGAAAAAGAAAGGGATTATGCATGAGGTGGTGTCACCCTACACTCTGTAGCAAAATGGAACTGCGGAGAGGAAAAATAGAACCACCATGAACATGGTGAGGAGTATGCTAAGAGAAAAGCATCTACCAAATGAGTTATGAGGAGAGGTTGTGTTGAATGCAACATACATCCTAAATAGATGTCTAACTAAGAAGCTAAAAGAAATCACACCGGAAGAATGTTAGTATGGTGCCAAGCCTAACTTAAGTCATATGAAGGTGTTTGGATCTATAGCACATAGACATATAATTGATTAGTTGAGAAGGAAGCTTGATGACAAGTCTAGCCAAATGATCCTTATATGATATCATTCGACTGGTGGATATAAACTGTTTGATCCCTTGAATAAGAAAGTTGTGATCAGCAGAGACGTGGTCATAAATTAGTTGAAGAAGTGGGATTGGAAAGAGAATGTTAAGAAGAAAATCATATGTGATGAACAAGCTAGTGAGGCTGATAGAGAAGTTCGGAAAGAAGAAGTCAGAGGTCAAGCAGGCACAAGCAGACCTCAAAGAACAAGAAACATGCCTACAAGGTTGCAGGAATATGTAATTACATCAGATGATGTAGTTAATGATGAAGGTGAACTTGTTCACTATGCTTTCTATGCAGATATTGAGCCAGTAAATGTAACTGAGGCATTGAAGGACTCAAAATGGATGCATGCGATGAATAAAGAACTGAAGTCCATAGAAATTAACAATACCTTGTCATTCGAATTTCCACTAGGATAAAAAGAAATTGACGTGAAGTGGGTATATAAGGTGAAGCTGAATCCAAAAGGAGAAGTAACGAGACACAAAGCAAGACTTGTAGCCAAATGATTTATTTAGAGAAAAGGAATTGACTTTGATGAATTCTTTGCATAAATTGATAGGAACGAAACAATCAGATTGGTTATTGATCTAGAAAACATGAATAACTGGTATATGTGTTAGATGGATGTAAAATGAGCATTTCTGAATGGACCTCTAGATGAAGAGGTTTATGTAGCACAACCAGTCAATTTTTTGAAGCAAGGCCAAGAAGAAAAGGTACACAGGCTACATGAAGCCATGTATGGACTTAAACAAGCTCCAATGACTTGGAATAAGAATATAGATATTTTCCTAAGAGAGAAGGAATTTGTAAAGTGTGCAACTAATCATGGAGTATATGTCAGAAGAAGCATGAGTGATTTGCTTATACTATGTCTCTATGTCTATGACTTGTTGATAACATGTAGCTGCAAGAAGGACACCGAAGACTTCAAAAGAGATTTTAGCAAGGAGTTTGAAATGTATGACCTGAGAAACATTTCATACTTCCTTGGTATCGAATTCTGCAAGAGCAATAAAGACCTAAAAATACATCAAATAAGATATGCAAGTGAAATACTCAAAAGATTTGAGATGGAAGATTGTAATGCAACTTCGACACCTGTTGAACCAAGACTGCAACTGTCAAAGGACTCATATGAAGATGATATCGATCCAACTTAGTATATAAGACTCATTGGATCGTTAATGTCGCGGCTGAAAAAATGATAAAGTCGCCATCATCCTTTTTTTGTTCCTAAGGAACATGGAAATAATGATAAAATCTAATAACTAAGGATGAAAGACTAGGTTCAGGAGTCGGTTAAATAAGGGGAAGGTGTTAGGTTCGGGAGTCGGTTAAATAAGGGGAAGGTGTTAGGTACCCCTTATCCCCATTGTACTCAATGGGATCCTCCTCTAATTATAGGGTTAGTTTGTGTTTAAATATATTTGCTTGATATAGATTAATTATTTAATTATTTGTTATATTTACAGAGAAAGTATTTTATTAAAACAGACGGGAGACCAAAAAGATTTTTTATTGTCGTACTCGCTAGAGTTTACAACATTATGCCTACGTATCTTCGCCTTAGGCGAGGGATCAGAGTACCGTAGTTCTTATAGAAAAAAGTTATTTGTTGATTGTTTTTATCTCTTGAAAAGTTCTCACGCATAGGAGGCGGAGAAGTAATTGATTTTGAAAAAATGTCTCAATGCACTAGGGCAGAAGACTTATAGTTTGAGGTGAGTTTAAGTTGATTTTATCTCTTGGTTGATTTGCAAAGATATAATGATTAATTAATTTAAGAAAATAAATTAGTAATGATATTATATATTTATTTAATAAAAATATAAAAAAGTTAATTCTATAAATCCAAATATTATATCCCTTATCCCTAATTTTTTTATCCCTGAAACCCTAAAATTTTCTTAGAGATTTATCCCATGATTATTCTCATTATTGATTACAAAAGAAAAATATAATACTTAATTTATTTATGAAAATAAATATTATATATTTATATGATATATCCCTTATCCCGATTTATATCCTTGATTTATCTCTTGATTGTTTTGCAAAAATATAATATTTGATTTATTTAAAAAATGAATTAGTGATTATACTTGAATATTAGACATAATCCTTATCCCTGATTTTATCCCCGATTCTATCCCTTGGACAACCTTAGAATTTTATCTCATGTTTTTATCCCCTTGATTATTATCTCATTTTATTGCAAAAATATAATAATTAATTTTATTTAACAAAATAAATAAATGATCATATTAAATATTATATGATAAATGATATATCAATTATCCTTGATTTTATCCCTGAAAATTGTTATAGAATTTTATTCCTAAATTATCCCATGAATTATCCCTAATTATATCCCCTCTTGTTATAATTTTTTTTAAAATTAATAATGATATTATATATTCAATTAATCAAAATATTAAAAAGTTAATGACATTATCCCTTATCCCTGATTTTTTTTATCCCTAAAACCCTAGAAACTTATCACATAATTTTATCTCATATTATCCCTAAAATTATCGCATAGTTATCACGTAGATTAACCCTGATTTTCCAAATTAGTTAATATCTCACAATTAACCCTATTTTTTATATTATTTATATTAACCCATTTAAAAATTAATTTCTAATTTGAATATGCTTAATTATTCTAGAAATAATCCATAACAATAATTTAAAAAATTATGTTGTAGGTTTAGAAAAACAGTTTTTATGATATTTATTTAAAGGTTGATTTATTATTAGTAAAAAATTGATTTATATTTGACTTTAGAAATTCTACTCCATGTAATTTTG
The DNA here is from genome assembly GCF_024323335.1 of Lathyrus oleraceus. Classification (NCBI taxonomy): domain Eukaryota; kingdom Viridiplantae; phylum Streptophyta; class Magnoliopsida; order Fabales; family Fabaceae; genus Lathyrus; species Lathyrus oleraceus. Next base: position 311,530,558 of record NC_066583.1, read on the forward strand.
TTCATAATTTTGAATAAAATTTTGATTAAAAAAAGTTTTACTTTATAACTCTTTTTAGTAAAAAGTTACTATGATTTTTAATTTGACTTAATTAGAAAATAAACTCAAGCACCAAGAAATCCAAACATCAATAAACTCATTAATAAAACAGAACACGCAATAAACCAAAGCATCAACAATAGAACCAAATTCAATAATAACAAGAATGAGATAAATATAATTGGAAGACCAACCTATAGAGATGAGGATTTCTCTGGTTTAAGCACGACTAGAGTTTCTCTTTAATTATTTCTCCTTCTTTCCACTTTCTACCGCTTTTCGCCTTGATGATTGTTGTAATTTAAACTGTCGAGATGTCTGAAGCTTAGGGTTTTAGTGTTGTTATTCTTCAGTGTGAAGAACAACAACTTTAGGGATAATAGATTTGTAAATTGTGGATAATTCATTTAACTTTTATAATCAAGGGGATAAGAACATGGGATAATAAAGAATGTCGTGATGCTTGTTGTAATTTGAACTGTCGAGATGTTTGAAGTTTAGGGTTTTAGTGTTGTTGTTCTTCAATGTGAAGAACAACAAATTTAGGGATAATAGATTTGTAAATTATAGATAATTCATTTAACCTTTATAATCAAAGGGATAAGAACATAAGATAATAAAGGATTTTGTTTAACCCTATACCAATACAATTCCTAGCTATTTCTTATAGACAACGATAATGATTGGTTATCTATAGATAAAATTAGGCTAAAAATGAACAAATTCTATTTATATATTAAATTAGGTTAAAAAAATTAAATGAAATTGACGTGTTTAGAAAAGATTTCATTTAATCTGATTCTACCTATTTCTTAGAGCCCAAGCTAATGAATCTGGATGGATTAATGACTTTGTGAATTCAGATTAAAAAAATATTTTAAATAAATTAAAACAATATAATGATCTAATAATGATAAAAGATTTTGATTTTTTTATAGATTTTATGTATAAAATAATGATTTTAATAAAAAAAATATATTTAAAATGCATTAATAACAAATACGAAAATTAATAATAAAATGATAAAATAATGATCTAATAAAATGATTAAAAATAAAATAGAAAAGTTAGAAGTAAAGAAAAACAAATAAAAGGGAAAAAAACACTAAAGTAAAAAAATGTAGGATTCAAACTCATAGCCTTTCCTTTTGTAACTAAGGTCATCCCAACTAGGTCATTCCATTCATTCAAAATAAAATAGAGTTATAATAATAATCTTAATAATAATTCCATGATAATATATTAGTAATAATATTAATACTGATATTATGCTCTAATAACCTCATTATGACCCTAATTATATGATATATCAATTAATGATAGTTTGATTAATAAAAAAACAATTTAACCCTAATTAATCCCAATATTAATCTATTCTAAAATAACAATAATATAACTTAATATTAATATGTAAAAAAAATTAATATTAATCTATCCATATTTAACTAGTAATGTTATTATAATCTATTCTACCCCCGCTATTAAAACAAATAACTCTTCCTAATTATTATTTTTTACTAATGTGTTTTAATAAGACAAAATGTCCTAGTTACCAATGATAATATTCCTCTAGCATAACTCCCCAAAGTATTATGTTCTAAGAAACATTCTTGAATTAAAATGAATCCCTAAGAGGGACTAAAAAGTCAAATGGTCTTCCATTGATGTTTTAGGTCATTGGGGTTAACTGGATGCCTTATAAAGGGCTCTGGACATGTCAATGACATAGATTCTAAGTCAATAACAAGAAAGAAATAATGGTCAAAGTTTGGGGTACGACAGTTAAGATACATTTATCACATAAGGTTTGATCTAGCATACAATATAGGTATTGTGAGTAGATTCATACAGAAGCCAAAGGTACCACACATAACAGCTACAAAGAGGGTACTACTAAGGCATCTCATAGAAACTCTCGACTATGGAATTTTGTTTCCTACAACAGATGAAAGGAAAGGAATGCAAACTAGTCGGTTACACTTACTCGAGTTGGTGTGGTGATGTCGAGGATAGAAAATCCATCGCTAAGGATGTGTTTATGCTTGGTGGTGCATCGATTACTTAGAGTTCATGAAAGGAATCAGTAGTAGCATTGTCATCATGTGAAGCGGGGTACATAGTTGCCTCTATTTGTGCATATCAAGCAATGTGGATGATGAACCTGATCGAGGACGTTTCAGGATAAGACCATGAAGCAATGACCATGAAGATTAACAACATATATGCTACCAATCTGGTGAAGAACTCGAGGGCACGTGGAAGAATCAAACACATTGAAATAAGGTTTCATTATCTTCGAGAGCAAGTAGCAAATGGAAAGCTGAACTTGGAATGTTGTAGAACTGAAAACCAGATTGGAGACATAATGACGAAGGTTGTGCAGGTCAAATTATTCAAGAGATTGAGAATAATGATGAATGTAGATAGCTTAGATACAGTAAACTATGTGGTGTGTTAAATGTGTAATTCTTTGTGTTAAGCATGGTGTAAGATTCGACAGAGTCGAAATCGGATGTATTCGATAGCAGTCGAAGTATATATCTATCGAAGGAGTTAACCTCGACAGAGTCAAACTTAACATTTATTTTGTTTTTTAGTTAGAGATTACTTGGTGTACAAGTAATGTCATCTTTAAATAGTGAGGTGACATACTATTGTAACAATACAGAATAAGAGAAATCCACTAGGAATAAACGCAAAGAGAAACTCTGTAGAATTTGATCCATCTTCTTCCCCCTTTCTCCCATAACCCTAATTTATCTCTTCTTCCTCAATTAACTTTCTTAAATCATTGTGTGATAGAATGATCTTACAATTAATGTGTGATTGAATTACTCAAGTGAAGAACGAGAAGAAGAAGTGAGAAACGAGAAGAAGGATTGAGGAACGAGAAGAACGGTCAATCAGAAAGATTGAATCTCGTTCAATCAAGATTGATTCTGATTATCTCTAAGATTGGAGTTAATTCCAACACATGCCACGTATGGAGAAGTTAACTTTTTTTTCACAAAATTTAACGAAAAAATCAATTAGACTAACGAAAGTGGTTTTAAGGGGCTAACATGTAATGTTTTTTAAATAAGGGACTAAAGTGAAACATTAAATAAAGTTAAAGGACTTTGTGACTAATCATGTCAATTATTAATATTATTTTACCTATAAAAAAAAGTTAGTACTCAAACGCCTAAATCAATGAAGTCAAGGAGGTATAACTTGCAAAAAAAATATAATGAATCATACATTTGTGTGGTGCAAGATCACACTTTTATATGAACGACAGTTAGACCTGCTCCGGGTGGACACGACACCAAATATGGAAGGTCTTTGGATTGATATCAACGACCAAGATGAGCTCGGTGCTTGGCTCCAGTGTACGTGTCTCAGGAAAGGTTTAATTGTTCATGAGTCTTGAGCAAACTAAGTTATAAGGCCTTTGAGTTAGTCTGGTTCAATTGGACCGTATGACCAATGAAAAACAAAAGTTAATCTCTCCTCAAACCCTCGTTCACCTCGTTTTAAAAAAGAGGAAGATTGATCAACCAAAAATATTAAATCAACATATTGAATGGACATCGGACCTCACTACTAACTCCTATGCTCCTATAATTTTGTAAAAATATTATTAATGATATATAATTTTATAAAATAGTTTATTATTTCTATTATTTTTTATATAAGATTAGTTATTATTTTAATGCACATGAGAGTAACAAAATAACTTGTACTAGTATTTTAAAAGAGACGGAGAGAAAGATCCACACAAATCTTGCGATTAACGATGCATGGGCACATGCTACAGCCAAATGACAGAATATTGACGTAAATAGGAGTAGCTTTTATGCGCGTGGTACATTATTTTAAGTTGTCAATTAAAATTAATTGCCACGAGCTTTTCATTAACAAACTTGTCACGAGACTAGTAGCCATTACTCTCTTTTGGAGACAAATTTAATAGACATTTAAAAGATTAGGAACATGTGTTCTTAACTTAAGAAACATCTATCAGCTATATTTACTAGACTAATGATACCATGAGCAAAGTGTGTCATTTTATTTATTAGTATTAGGTAGATAATACTAGTAGTACATATCAATATTTAAATGATGAAAAAAATCTAATTCTCGCATTAATTAGAAAGTATTAAAGCCTATATCACAATCAACACTATAAAGTTCACTGTAGTATATATAAATGGCAGGTGACACATGATTAGTTGATAAGCTCTAATACCATCTTAAAATGAGAAGGATTTACAAATCGATTTTATATTAAAGAGATAAGTTCAACCGGCTCATTTTAGGATGGTTTTAAATTCTATAAATTGAATCATGAGTCGCATATTATTTATGTCCATGCATCAATTTAATAGTAATAATGTTAAGGTGTGAGATGAAGGCACCAAATTTAATACAAGTTTAATAGTGTTGAATGTGGAGAGTATATTAAAAAATCTTTAAATAGTTTATATAGAATATCACTTTTCACTTTATAAATTTACTTTATAGATATGAATTATGTTAAATCCAAATATTTTAAAAAAATATGAATAATCATTCAATTGTATAGTCAGTTCAATCCGCATATTTCAAGAAGGCGACCTGGTGTTGAGGAAGATTATGTCGAATCAGAGAGATTCTAGGGGCAAGTGGACATCAAATTACGAAGGTTCATTCGTTGTGGTAAGAGTCTTTTTCGGAGGCGCTCTGATCCTCATAATTATGGATGGTGACAAATTTCCACTCCCTATGAATGCTGACTCAGTCAAAAGATACTTTGTCTAAAAAAATTGAACACAAAAAGTCGCTAAGTAGAAAATCTGAAAGAGCGACTTAAGCAAAAATGACTATCTCGATGGACAAAAAAATGATATACATGTCCAGGCAAAAATTAAGGATAATATATATATATATATATATATATATATATATATATATATATATATATATATATATATATATATATATATATATATATATATATATATATATATATATCACCGCTAAGTCGAAAATCCGAAAGGGCTACTTAGGAAAAAAAGGTATCCTAATGGATCGAAAACCTGAAAGGGCGGTCCAGGAAAAAGTTAGGGATAATTCAAAGGCAAAGACTGCAGTTTGTGAATCTGCACTATCATGGAAAGCTCTCAAAGAGAAGAATCAATTCAGCATCTCTCCTCAGAAGCAAGGTATTGAGATCTTCAAAGACATAAGGACTATAGTAGTGTTGAAACTCAATGGAAGCTCAATAGTTCCCATTACCATTTTGTTTTTTCTTGCATAGCAATTACCTCTTTAAGGAATTGCATCCTTATGTAATATTTCCCATTTACGGATCAAATCAATAAAAGATAATTTTCTCATCAAAATATGCCCAATTGTTTTCACTTTATCCGCTTGTTTGCAAATTGTCGGTATTTTTGATAAACATTGAATTATGACTTTAGTCAATAATAAAAGCTTTGAAAATAAAAGTAAATTGTTTTTTATTTTTGAAATGTCTAAAAGGAGATCAAAAGTCCCCAATAATTCCCTTGTCGCATAAGGGCATCAAATCATTTGCAGGTCTCCACAACCTTTCAGCACGAGCAACATAGTTCTCTCAAGAACTTGCTCATATGCATTTCAACAATGATGGATCCTCAGTGAAGTCACCAAGGGCATTTGCATCTTCTTACAGAGCGTAACATCGTCAAGTATCAAGTGTCGAGAAGTCAGGCCCACTCAACTCATCAATCTCTTTTGGCCTTCCAAATATAAAAGTCCAACTTGCTAGCATCATCATCCAATTGACATTGGTACCCAAAAGTCTCACCCTCGAAAAGAGAGACCGAATCAAAAATTTGATCACCTTATTGTATACTCACACGTATTTCGTGCATCATTTCTGAAATTCTGGCGTAGTCAGAGTTCAGATGTTCTACTCCAAGTCATGACATCTGATCCAACATTGTAACTAATACAGCAGGACAATTATACAAATTAAACCCTGTACTGAGATGCTCACGTTCACAGATGTCACGACATCTGCTTCTATATCACCCTAGAATGGAGGAACACCTAGTTCTGTGCATCTGGTAGAAAGACTCAGCAGATATCAACCATAGCACTAACTTCTGTTGTTTTCCTACACAGTTATCAGCAAGATGTCTCAATAGTGATTTGGACATCATCTGTTACATTAATCCAGTTTGATGGCCTTGTACTTGTATTTCCTAAAATAAAGGTTGAACAAGTTAATCTAATTTCCACTTATTAGGGTGCTAACAAATAGTCTATTTGTTAGGTTCATTACATGTAGTTCAGTTGTTAGTTTCCTGGATTTTAGCCTGAGAAAATTACTGAAACAAAAAAACTAATCATCCTACAATTCAGCACATGCTGTCCGGAATGAATGTTACAACATTCAGTTTGACAACCAGAACATAAACCTCATGCTGATTCAGTTATGTCCCTGAAAACCGACTGTGCTAAATTTGCTGTACTGCAAAACACTAACCAGCCTCTACTTCAGTATCAGCATACATGACTAACTGTCAAGACATCCAGTTTGACAGTTTCACAATGATCCTTTGCCCAGGTTTGTTATCCTCTTGATAACCAGACTGGAATAAATACTGAACTGAACCAGAAAAACCAACCTGCCTATTATTCAGTATATGTTGTTAATGATGAATGTCAAAACATTCTGATTGACATTCAAACAGAAGGCTATGTATCAGGTCTGTTATTAACTTGATAAGCAGACTGAAATACAAGCTGAGTTATGGCAGACAGGATTATAACATGCAAAAGGTAAACAAACACAGGAAATTGTTAACCCAGTTCGGTGCAACATCACCTACTCTGGGGGCATACCAAGCCAGGAAGAAGATCCACTATCAGCAGTATTAATTCAGAGTTAAACTCCCCCGTTTACAACTCTTCACTTAATCCATACCCAATGCAATCTATACCTAGGAACTCCTAGATAGAAACCTCCAGTTTCCATTCCTATCACTACAAATACAATATAATGTTAAACAACTTGAACTTTCTTCACAGCTTCATTCAAGAACAAACAACTCTTACCTACAGGCTTTGAGTTACAAATACTCTCAGCTTTGAACACTGAGAAACACATGGTAACCTTCCCACAGGTTGGGAGGTTTACCTTACACACACCCCTAATTTTTCATTCTAAGAGGCTTACAAACACTAGGTTACAATATGCTATTTATAACCTAATCACCCAACTGGATTTGGGCCTTCAGAAATCGCAGCAAACTTCTTCTTTGCTGTTACAAAGCCAGCAGAAAATTTCTGCTACAAATAAGGTCTTCAATCTTTTAGTTCCTCAAATCTCTCCATATATATCTCCATATTTGGAGCCTATATATATTCTGATTGAGTCTTTAAGACCTCCACATGGGAGTTAGGATATTCACCAAATATCCTCACTAATCCCAGAATATATACTGAATTAATTAATTCAGTTTTCTACACATGTACGATGTCATAGGCATGATGTCGTGACATCGTACATGACATGTTGGTCCAGATGTTGAACTTCTTCAACCCAACATATTAAAACAACAGAGATGATTACATTATTTGTTTTACAAAATTAATGTCAATCCTAAGGTATTAACAATATCCCCCTTCGGCAAATTTTAGCTAAAACAAATAAGCCTCTGTCATTGTCTCCACCACCACAAACACCAAGGTTGGTGTACATGAGGAAGTAGAGGTACAAGAATCAGTTGCATCAGAATCCTTCCCCTCAACGATAGAGCTTCCTGAAGAATATGTAATGCTGAGTACATAGATAATGTAACTCAGATCACAAGACACAACTGTCCTCTTAACTCAGATCACAAGACACAAGAGGTATACACGGTTAGTGACTTTAGTGCCTGAAGCCAACTTCTGCTTGCTACCACATTTTGCTTGCTTGCTTGCTTCTGGTATATTCTCAGGATACTATTTCTCTCCCCCTTTTTAGCTAAACATTTGTAAATGAACCCTTCACAAAACCAGATCCAGGCGCAGTTTGCCCAAACCTTAACATACCCTATGGTTTAGAGGGAATGGAATGTTTCTCTTGTGAGAAGAGGAGTGCAGTTACATCCTTTAAATAGTCCAGCCCGTGCTTAGGAATTAACGGTAGGAATAAATGCTTGGTCAAGATTCATTAATATTTGCTGAGAAACAGTCAGAGAATCACCAATAAAATCTCAGACTATCTTTGAATACCTTTTATAGCTCTTGACTGTTTCTTTTCCAAAACAACAGTTCCAATGCATGGAGACTATTCCATATATGCAGTCAGACACGTTGCATGCGATGTCTTAACATTCAGCGTGGCTTTTGCCTGCATTCTTCAAGTATTCTTCCTATCAACATTTCCTAAGACCATTTTCATACCTCCAGTAGAAACTTGACATCTGGCACCACCAAAGCCAAAATCACACACACCAGTAGATGGTTACTTCCCCTGTACCACACAACTGTAACAATCAGGCTTATTCTAATTTATCATAATTAGACACACCACATCCATATTTCCTCATGACTTTAAGATTCAGAAGGAAATAACAGCATTGTCCAAGGCAATGTCATGACATCCGGTCGGACATTCTTCTGCTCACTCAGCCTTGACATCCACCACATCTTCCTAATAACTAACAAGGTGCCATACCCAGTTATCTGAGAACACATAGACCACAAGCTTGATGATTACTTGCAGTGCAACGACAGAACTCCCCCTGTCATGAACAACCAACTCTCCTCCTGAAACATGGAGATCACATATGAACATATCCAACACCCCAAAGTTGGACCTTTACAAACTTCCTGATTCAAGAAGAACCCAGACCACTTGATGAATGGAAAACACAAGACGCATCTTCATGTCTTCAAGAGCACACCCTCTGTTCAACCCTCTTGGCTGAACACATCCATACTCTGTGTCAATCTCTCTTCTAGCCAGAATAGAAACTCACATTACACAATGTTCTAACATGAGTTAGGACATCCTTCACAACATAACTCCATCTGATAATCTTCAGATAGCACTGAGTTATTGGCTTGATCTACAAGAGCCCAGATAGAACTTGGGATGTATACATTCTCATCCCATTACAAGAGATAATCTTCCATAGATAGCTCAGAACTCCAACCACAAGCTCCAAGAGATGAATAGAAAACACCTCCTTTTGTCTTCAACTTACTACTTTTCTGCTCAAAAGTAATTTGTCTCAGACTTTCCTCAAGAATAATCAGTTGCCATATGTTGATCATCTTGATTCTTCGAACTCACTTCTGAGATAGACCAACTGCCACTGGTTGATTACCTCCTTCATGAATCCTCATATGAAAAAGTCAAATGCCACTTTTTGACCTCTCCAAGTTTATCAGACTTCTCCCAAAGATATTCTGACCTTCCAAGTGAGACTTGAACTTCAAGCTACATGTTAAACGAACCTTAGGTTCTCTAAGACATGAGCATGTAACATCTTCTCCATCCAGCAACTCCAAAGAACTGCAATGAGAACTATCCTTTTTGAAGTACCCAATCTACAACTCTGTAGACCCTTCTATCTTAAGTTGATGTGCCACTTCACCACTAAGATTTTGATGTTGAACCAAATGTCACAACATTGTGTTTTAACATTTAGCTGTTGAATTCAGCTCCTTCTTCTGCCACTTGAAAGAACTTCCTCCCTACACAGAACAAGAGTTCAATACTCTCATAGACTTGATTGTGGAACCAAGTTTGAGTAAACAACCTCCATCCTGCAGGTTTGCAGTTAAGTCATCCAAGCTCACACCTTGATGAATTCCTGCTTCTTCTCCAAAGACATCAGACACTCTGATGCATGAGTCTTCAGAAGGACCAGTTAGAGACTAACCCTTCAGCTATACCAAGGATTCCACTTCCTAAAGCAAGGCTGTTTCCATGATGTCAAGAATGTTGCCACTTGTTCTTAACTCCACAGTGTGCATTAGCCAATGCACTTCCTTACCTAGATCAGAAATAAACTGATCCAAGTAGCCACCATCAAGACTATGATGTCTTCTTCTTCTTGTACACACCAAGGCTGAACATGTTTCTTGCCAGGAAACCTTTTCAGAGATCATATGCTCTTGCTGCCACCAAAGAGATAGATCATAAACCAATGTACTATCCTTCCTGTGATTCTGCACAGGATCTTGAAGATGAGATGTTCCAACATCTTTAAGAACATCAGTTATCTGGAGCTCCAAGGATAATCAATTAAATACTTGTACTTGGCACAAGTAGACATTGATCTTAAATCCTTTCCCAATTATCCTTTCAGATACTTCCACCATAAGAATACTTTGAAAATACTCTTCTTGTGTCAACATCTTCTGCTTGCAAGCACCTCAATAGTTTTGAGAATCTTTCCAGATTAGATTCACCCTTAGGAATGAGAGAGATGAATCCTTCCTTGCAAATGTGTCACACAACAACCAGAACCCATGTGACACAGGTCAACAGCCAACCAGACCTTAGGCTGACCAAAAGTGAGGAGGTTAACCAAAACTCCCCCTCAAATTAACAATAATGGAAACTCCACAACAATATCCATGCATTGTACACAAATGTCTCAACATGACATACACCATCCCTACCAGTGGCAACTAACTCTATGAGTTATACCTATACATACTTCAATCACACCAATCAGACTCCAGCTGACCATAAGTACTAGTGACAACAAAACAACACCAATTAATAGTAGATATGCATTGCCAGAGCATACTACCTCAACCAACCACTGAATCTTCATATTCTCACTCCTTGAAAGAACTGCCACTTCTGAGCGTGGTGTTTGAATAACAAGATTCATGGTCCCAATCCTCTTAAATGAAATAGCAAGTCAGGTTACCCCATTATTGACTTCTAACATCCAGGGGACTTGTCTTCCAACACAACATAGTACTTCAGGGAACAACTATCCAACCCTGATCAATCTATAGGAATAAGGCACACAGCAGGGATTGCACAATGTCACATCTCAACCAGCTCCACTTCTAGAGATCAGACTTCTAAAGGTGGCCTTCTTGAGCATACACACAGTTGACCCTACCCTTGTCAACTTAGCACACACAGATGTCTCCTCTTCCAGGTCAGGAGTAGGTTCCAAACAAAAGTATCTCTTTGTTCGACGCCTAAAAACATCTGCTCTTCAACCAGGAGGTGCATACTTGTTGAACAACATGTTCTAACATCACATAGACCATTAGTTCCACCTGCTTGGAACAAACCCTCCTTGAAAGTCTTCAAGGTCTTCATATGCACTACCCAAGAGAGTAAAAGAATCAGTGATCAGGTGATTCTTACCATGATGAATGGACTTGAGGAGACTCAAGTATCTTTGACATCTTTAGTAGATTATGATGAAATCTTGAATACATCAGCCTTTCATCCACATGAAGGGAAACTACATCAGAGTTTGAGTTTTGCCAAGTATTATGCAGCGGAAATCATAATACAACTCAACCTATGAACACACACTTCACCAGATCAGCCTCTAAGAACATACTAAGTTTGAATATGATTCAATACTAGTACAACTGTCCCATACAAAGGCCAATTTCCAACCTCCAGAGACAGGTACACACAGTTCCTGTCATGAATAGTCCATCCACCTACTTCAAGGGACCATTCAAGTAAATCACAGAACCTTCCACAGGTTCCAACATCAGTACTAACATAACTCCTTGCAAGATACCAGAAAGTATCACCCATGGATCTCATCCAGAAACAGAACAGGATGCCTGCTCTGATACCATTTGAAATTCTGGCGTAGTCAGAGTTCAGATGTTCTACTCCAAGTCATGACATCTGATCCAACATTGTAACTAATACAGCAGGACAGTTATACAAATTAAACCCTGTACTGAGATGCTCACGTTCACAGATGTCACGACATCTGCTTCTATATCACCCTAGAATGGAGGAACACCTAGTTCTGTGCATCTGGTAGAAAGACTCAGCAGAAATCAACCATAGCACTAACTTCTGTTGTTTTCCTACACAGTTATCAGCAAGATGTCTCAATAGTGATTTGGACATCATTTGTTACATTAATCCAGTTTGCTGGCCTTGTACTTGTATTTCCTAAAATAAAGGTTGAACAAGTTAATCTAATTTCCATTTATTAGGGTGCTAACAAATAGTCTATTTGTTAGGTTCATTACATGTATTTCAGTTGTTAGTTTCCTGGATTTTAGCCTAGGAAAATTACTGAAAACAGAAAAACTATTCATCCTACAATTCAGCACATGCTGTCAGGAATGAATGTTACAACATTCAGTTTGACAACCAGAACATAAACCTCATGCTGATTCAGTTATGTCCCTGAAAATCGACTGTGCTAAATTTGTTGTACTGCAAAAGACTAACCAGTCTCTACTTCAGTATCATCATACATGACTAACTGTCAAGACATCCAGTTTGACAGTTTCACAATGATCCTTTGCCCAGGTCTGTTATCCTCTTGATAACCAGACTGAAATAAATACTGAACTGAAGCAGAAAAACCAACCTGCCTATTATTCAGTATATGTTGTTAATGATGAATGTCAAAACATTCTGATTGACATTCAAACAGAAGGTTATGTATCAGGTCTGTTATTAACTTGATAAGCAGACTGAAATACAAGTTGAGTTATGGCAGACAGGATTATAACATGCAGAAGGTAAACAAACACAGGAAATTGTTAACCCAGTTCGGTGCAACATCACCTACTCTGGGGGCATACCAAGCCAGGAAGAAGATCCACTATCAGCAGTATTAATTCAGAGTTAAACTCCCCCGTTTACAACTCTTCACTTAATCCCTACCCAATGCAATCTATACCTAGGAACTCCTAGATAGAAACCTCCAGTTTCCATTCCTATCACTACAAATACAATGTAATGTTAAACAACTTGAACTTGCTTCACAGCTTCATTCAAGAACAAACAACTCTTACCTATAGGCTTTGAGTTACAAATACTCTCAGCTTTGAACACTGAGAAACACATGGTAACCTTCCCACAGGTTGGGAGGTTTACCTTACACACACCCCTAAGTTTTCATTCTAAGAGGCTTACAAACACTAGGTTACAATATGCTATTTATAACCTAATCACCCAACTGGATTTGGGCCTTCAGAAATCGCAGCAAACTTCTTCTTTGCTGTTACAAAGCCAGCAGAAAATTTCTGCTACAAATAAGGTCTTCAATCTTTTAGTTCCTCAAATCTCTCCATATATATCTCCATATTTGGAGCCTATATATATTCTGATTGAGTCCTTAAGACCTCCACATGGGAGTTAGGATATTCACCAAATATCCTCACTAATCCCAGAATATATACTGAATTAATTAATTCAGTTTTCTACACATGTACGATGTCATAGGCATGATGTCGTGACATCGTACATGACATGTTGGTCCAGATGTTGAACTTCTTCAACCCAACATATTAAAACAACAGAGATGATTACATTATTTGTTTTACAAAATTAATGCCAATCCTAAGGTATTAACAATTTCACGCAAAGATTTTCTGCTAAGGAGAATAGTTTCGCTAAGCAAACTTATATCAATCACCTACATTCCTATTCGCATAATTCCATGCATATCATTTCCGTTAAAGCAAGACATTATTAAATCAGACAGCCAAACCATTACATCCCTACATGCATATCCATGCATCATTTTGTGAGTGAATTATTCTGCTAAGTTTCGTTATGAGTGTTTTGTTTGATGTCAAAACTAGGATTTTGTAGTGTTTATGTACATTAGACGATATCCTCTTATTCTCTATGTTCATCTTAGCATTAGGAAGCATATAAGTCGTTGGAAACATCTTTGAAAAGGTCTCATGCATTAAACATGCATGAAAAATCAAGTTTTATGAAAAAATGTTTGTCAGGTCGACACATGCATATGATAGGCCAACACATACGTAAACAGGTCGTCCTATAGTAAAATTTTCTAGGCTATAAGTTGACACATCCTTGCTACAGTTCGACACATACATTGCAGTATTAAAGCATGTAACTTCTGTTTCATGTGATGAATCCACAGGTTGACACATAGGAGGCACATGACATTGATAGGTCGACACATGACCTTCAACAGGTCGACTTATGTCTTGTACAGGTCGACACATGACTTCAACAGGTTGACCTATACGATGATTTTTTTTTGCATATTTTCATATTTTCTCAAAGTTAATTGCATTCCTTTTTGCTCTCATGCACCCATGCATATATATATACTTCGTACGTGCATCATTCTCTGGTAGATTTTCTAGAGTGAGTAAAACCTACATGAATCAAGAATTTCAAAGCATCTCATCATCTTCAATTCAATCTATGTATACACACAATCAAACTACACATAATCATTTTTTATTGAGTGTCATCTAGATTAGTATTGATAACGTCCAATTAGGTTTGTTATACCGAGAATATTTGGTTGATATCTTTGAGGGATTCAAATAAGAAAACCGAGTTGGGGTTTTCCTTCAAGATCTTTAGGGTTTGAAGGTTTTTGACAAGATTATGCAATTAGGATCCGATCGAGTGAAAGTCTTGAGACTAGGTGTGTCAACAAGGGAGTAGCGTGAAATGAGGGCAGGCGTACCCATAGCGAGGTCGATTGGAGAATTGCCTAAACAAATATTTGTGTACTCTTTCTCTCTCTCTCTCTCTCTCTCTCTCTATATATATATATATATATATATATATATATATATATATAATTCTTCGATTTGCAAATTATCGATTACTTTGATATCTTGATCAACATTGTTGGATAATAAGTTTTGAATCATTGTGAAATTTGTGTTGTTGTAGTAATCACATACCATTTGGTAGTGATTGTATTTCTAAGAACTAAAAACACTACACAAACATCCAAACTTTGTTAATCACACACAAAGTGTTCGACAAATTGTTTCAACTAGTTGTTTGTGTGTTGTTATCATTGGAGATAGACCTTTACTATAGTAGAGTATTCAATTTAGTGTTTGAAGTGTTGTTAATCAACTTGTGGATTATTATTATACCATTAACACTCTTACGCATATCTAGGCTTTTCAATAGTAGGTTCAGTTAGACGATTTTTGATCTGGGAAATATTTGAAACGTGTTTTCGCACCATAAAATTTTCTAAGTCAAACTTTCTAATAAAATTTTAACTTGGGATCTATTCACCTCCCCTCTAGATCTAGACCTATCGTCTAACATTTTTTCATGCATGGTATTTCCACATAAATTTGATTATCGCACAACAAAAATCAAACATACATCAAGTTCCATGGTCAACCCTAAGTATCCAGGTGTATCTGCAGGCGAGTCGGCGGTATCACTCTGAGTGAGTTCCTACCCCGCATGTGCAATTATTCCCCAGCAAGTCATTCTTCAACTTTGCATTGATAATAATATTTCCCCTGCGTTTACACTATTTTTGCTCCCCAAGCAGAAAAATCTCCTAAGAGCTTTTTCCCTTGCATAACTTTGCCAATAAACCTTCTCTCGAGGGAGTCTTTTCTGGATCGTTTTTTCCAACAGATGAATATGTTACTCCATTAATTCTCGAGAAATCTCATTTATTGTGATCTAATTAGTGCTTTGTTAATTCTCAGAGAGTTTCAAGCGATTATGTTGAGTATCTTAGCTGTTAATTCTCATAAAGGCTAAACTATCTTTTGTGAAGTTTGATCTTTGATAATTCTCAGGACATCTTCTAGTGGTTTTTACCATTAGATATTGGTTTGTTAATTCTCAGAGGGTTTCGATGATATTGTGTTGAGTATCTTAATTGTTAATTCTCATAAAGGTTCGATTATCTTTCACGGAGTGTTGTTTCTCGTTAATTCTCGGGGCATATTCCAGTTGTTATGTAATCATTTAAGGCTTTGCTCTATTAATTCTCAAGGAACCTCATTTTTCTTTTGTGGAATGATTTCTCTATTAATTCTTAGAGGATCTCCCATTTGTTACCAAGCAATTATCTTTAAACTTTTACTTGTAACATTGTTCCTTTTTATGATTCATATTTATTCACGGTCATAAGTTTTCGCGTGTGTATCAAAGGATATTTCGATGAAGCAAAGTTGAAATTCGACTCTGTTAATTCTTGGAGAAAGCTTTCGGATGACAGTTAGTTAAAAGCTCACTTCATTAGCTCTTAGAAGATTTTTTAATTAGTTGTTAAATGAAAGTGATATCTACTAATCCACAGAAAAAGGGTTTCAATGATGTTTAATCGAAGTTTTCTATGATACGTCATGGGGAATATTCTGATAGTTACCATTTTTCCTTTTTTTCTTAATCACATTAGGATTTTTGCATTATTTTTAGTTTTTATTTAGTGCATTCAATATATATATATATATATATATATATATATATATATATATATATATATATATATATATATATATATATATATATATATATATATATATATATATGTTTTTTTTTTACATTTGGTCACTTTTATTACCATCCTTTTTTTATTTTTTTATTAAGCATAAAAAGAGTTTTTTTTAAGAGTTATCTTAAAAAAAATTAACCATGTTAGTTTTACTTTGTCGTAAAAAAATATGTATGGACTTGTATCAAAGTTTGGTAGTGAGTTGATAAAATCTATAAAAGAGGATTTACAAAAGTTGTATGATTGGTATAAGCAAGTTTATGATAAAAAACATAATTCCACACACCCTCTTGGTAGTGGTAGAAACAATGTCTCCAATGATGAAACAACTGCAACTACTGTCCCATCTTCACTTATGGCTAGAGCTGATGCTTTTGAACAACATTTAGAGGAACAAGACTCGATTGATCAACAAAATGAACTTAAGGGGTATAATTCTAGTAAGTGTGTTAAAAGGGATCCTAACTTTGACATTCTTGTATGGTGGAAACGCAATTCATCCGAATATCCTATTTTATTTACACTGGCTAAAGATATTTTAGCCACACCAGTTTCTATCGTTGCTTCCGAAAGCGTTTTTAGCACAGGAGGGAGGGTCATAGAAACCTATAAGAGCTCTCTAACTGCTGAAATGACAGAGACTTTAATTTGCACCTAGAATTAGTTAAGGCCTTCTTTTACCTATTTCAAAGACATGAACCTCATGGAAGATTTTGAGCTTTCAGAATATATTGTAACAAGTAAATTTATTACTTTATTTTGAATAAATAAGATGTTGTATTGTTGTATAATTATGTCTTTCTAAAATATGTTGTATTGTTTATTTCATTATTTTAGAGTTTCAACATATGTCTTCAGCAACAAGGGGTGGATCGGGTGTCTCATCATCACAGTCTCAGTCACAACCTCCTGATTGTGCTTGAAATGGATGTATGTATATCATTATCTACTTATCACATTATTATTTTTTGATAACTAATGTTTATGTTGTCTAATTTTGCAGGTTAACTATGTTTTTTGATTTTTTGGAGTTATATATATATATATATATATATATATATATATATATATATATATATATATATATATATATATATATATATATAATCAATTGTTGAAAGAAGAATATGTAATTATATTTTGTCCCTAGAAAGTAGCTAGGCTACTACGTAATAAAATCTCTCGATTGTGTCTTTGCTAACAGAAAAAGATAGGTTAAGTATAATTTATTAAATTCTTGGTATTATTTTGTGGCTATTCCGGTGGATAGTTGAAATATGTTTTTGTAGGTATATTCAACTTTTGTATCATCTACCTGAAGAGAGCTTAATTAAAATTGTGAAACAAATGGAGCATGATTTTGATAATTAGTTAGATTTATCATGGAATGATGTGGTGTGTTTACTGTTTCTGCCACAAAAATGAAGTGTACAAGTGTTGTTTTGTGTATTTGAGATCAAGGAAGAGATAATATCATAGAATTTTGAATTTTATTTGGTCTCTTATACCTACTTGAATAGTTAAAATTGATGATATACTATTTTACTTGAGTTGTGTATTGAGTTTATTATGATTTTGCTGGGGAATTGTGATTTTGAGTTTATTATGCATGAATTGATCTATAGCTTAAGTACTTACTTCATTGTTATATGAACATGACAGGATAATGGTTCAAGTATGAGGTAATGTGTAGTTGTAGAATATATCCCACCGTTGCTTTCAAACAAGCCACTCCAAAACCCACTAGAAGTCCATACCCAAACCTCTAAAGAAAATGGTAAGGACTTGTTTATTGTTTTGCTTTCTAATCAGAAATTTAATAATTTACAAGCATCTCTTCAAATAATGGTTTTTTGGAAACTCTGGTAAGCACTTATTTATTATTTTATTTTAATCATTCACTAGCAAAGAATGAAGAATTGAATTAAATGAATTTACCCGCTTCTATGTACTCATGTTCATGGACGATAAATTATGTAATTTGTCTCCTCATTAGTCCATTATAAAATTATAAAATGATGTTCACTAACTGATTGTGTTTGGTGCAGAATGTCAAAGATTTTCATTTTCTAAATGATTCTTATTCTTCAATCGTCAAACAAACAACTTCTCAATTAGGAAACTCTAGCCTTTTATTTTGAAGTATATTCAAACCTGTTGCTCATGCTGGATTTATGGGGTGGAGTGGGGATGTTTCGCTAGTCAAGCTATTGATGATCTTCTTATTAGAAGATCATTATTAGAAGATCATTGATACTTGTTTATAACACTATTACTTTTCAAGTTGAAATTTGTTAGTAATTTGTGTTTATGTTGATGTTGAATTTAAGGTGCAAGTAATTTGGATTTGATTTATGTTGAGGTCATTGATAGGTCGTTGGATTTATGTTGGATTTAAGTTCTTGATAATTAGGATTTAAGTTGTAGTAATTTTTAACTAAAAATATGTTATTGGGCTCAATAAAAAATCAGTCCAATAGATGGACAATGGGACTAAAAAGAAAAACTAACTTAAGTGGGATGTGTCATCTATGAGTGGTGCCAACAACTCAACCTTGACTTTGGTGAGTCAACAAAGGGACTACCAGAGATTATTGATACTGTGATGAGACCAATTTCTAGGAATCTACCATTAGATATCAAATTGAAACAACCGATAAAAAACCCATCGTGACAAGAGTGACTTAGACAAATCATCAACAAACAAACTTGAATTAAAAGATAAGCAAAATCGGACCAAAAAGAAATGTGCACTAACAAAACATAAATAGAGCATCAAAAACCATGTAGAATAGTTGCATTGTGCCCAAAATACTCAAAAACGAACTAACAGCAAACAAGATGTGAAGCACACCTCTTCAGAGAGAGATCCAAATGGCAAAACAGTGTTGTTGACATTAGATCCAGCCAAAAAACAGTGGCAATGAAGCCATGATCAATCAATAGAGAGAGAAATGGCTCTAAAAAGAGAAAAAAAATAGTTGTACTAATAATCTATGGGTAATCTTAACTTGTGTCCTTAACAATAAAAAAATTAATTTTATACTTTTATTAGTTACAGAATCATTTTAGAATCATTTTAAAGAATCAACGCTTCTATACTGAAAGAAAAAGGAAATCTAGCACATAACTTAGGACATATGACTTTGAAATTTACAATAATGAGCAATACACAGTATACTAAATTACTCGTGATTGTAAAAATAACAGTCACACTATCATGCTATCAGCATCACAAAGAACAAGATAGATAATGTGCATGTGTGCACCTGCTCTCCATATGGGTTAAAAAAACTCCGGAGGCAAAACACAACTTCAACCGATACAGGTTTATCTCAGCATGTATGGTAGACTGGTGGCTAATAATTTCGTGGATTCTCTATAAATTATAGAAGGCTTCATGGGATAAGCATCAAAGAAAGCCACACATTAAGGTAGCATTTCCCATCAACCATCCATCTCAATGTCGCATGCTTTACTTTCTTGATCTACTGGTGAGCTAACAGAACCCAACAGATCATCAATTCTGAGGGGGGAGTGTCGAACACTATATTGGAACATAACCTGAAAGTGCAAAATTGCAGCATGATTATAATCAAAACCACCAATGATGATTATTGAAGAAAACAGTGTGAATCTATGATGGTTCAAGGAAGTTTTCTTCAGACAAACAGTAAATCAGATTAAAAACAAAACAAATATGCAGTCCCCTTGGCATTTAAATATTAACAAAATGAATAAGGAAGATGAATTCTAATTATCATTCTCAGGAAACTCTCATTTTCTTTTAAGGATTCCAGCTAAAATTTAGCATGAAGAAGTGAAAAATAAAGGAATCACAGCAAACTTGTGTTAACATGTTGCAAATACTTTTAGGGTTTACTTTAATATTCCCTTACAACCTTAGAGAAACTATCAGCAGAGGCACGAGCTCGATTGGCCTTGCCAAGATACTTTAGATCAGCCTTCTCAAGTTTCCCATCCACCAAAACCAACCCCCCTTCTCCAATTGCAAACCGTAGAAGATATCCTGAATGCAAATCTGACTGCAAATTGAGAAAGTTACTTTAGATTACTTCGTAAAAGATAAAATAAAAAAGTGAGTTTGATGCATAAGATGCAAACTTGTTTATTGTTATAATTCACAACTGAAAGTCTATCATACATTCCAGCAAGATTACTATTTCTCAGTTAAGTACATCAATTTCCTAGAATGTGTAAGATTATACTGTTAAAATGGGCTTGGAGCTCACTTTCAAAGACTAGATCCAAAGATCAAGTTGCCTGTCAAAACACATACATACATCTAACAGCCCAAGAACTTTGGTAGTGTGGGACTCAATACAACTTCAATACATATGCGGTGTAAAGCTTTGACCGTGTGAGCCTCATACAACAGTCCATAGATTAAGCATCAGAAGAAAATTTATAACTGTATAGAAACCTCTTTCAAACAAACCTGCTGAATGAAGCTTCCGTCCAAACAGCCAAATACCACATGAGGGTCATCGCATGTAGTCAGTTTTCCATCTTCTTGAAGCTCCAAAACCACCTGGTTTGGAAAGACAGAAAACCGATTAATAAACATCGCTATAGCAGTGTATCTATAATGCTCGAGGAATAAATGTATAAATACATGGAAGTAATTGAAACATGAATAAACTTGTGGACTTGGGGATCTCTTTAAAGTTGTAATGAGTCACCCACCCACACAGAGAGAGGGAAGACAAGTTCACCTGGCTTTCTCCAATGAAGGGTGGGTTTGAAGAAGGTCAATTGCATATTAGATCTAACTTCTAAGGGTCTGTTCAGTTTGAGAAAATATTTTCTGTTTCCATTTCTTATTATCACTTTTCATTACGAAATGTCCAAATTGTTTTTAATCTGTTTTATATACAAAAACAAGAAATCCCACAAAAAACAATGTAATGTTAATGTAATTAATAATGAAAATGGATTCGGTATTGCCTTAGGACTAGGAGCTGTGCAGCCTTAAAATCCTAATTGCTTGGTGTTCTTAGAGAAAGAAATAGTTCAATTCAATGAACATAAAGAAAGTAAAGTTGATGCATAAAATGTCCGACAAGAGAGTCTTATTCCCAACAATTCCTACATGATGCAGTGTTCAATCACCAAGGTAAAGAAATCTACAAAATCATATGATTGAAATATACACACAATGATAAAATGACATAAAAAAACAAAGCAATGAAAAAATGCAAAGGAATCAAGAGGAAACACCTGTTGTTGGTTAGGAACCTGTCCTTGACTGTCAGTGTCCATAACATATTGACTGCAGTTCTCATCTTTCCAAACTAATGCTAATGGCGTATTCCCAGCCTGGTAATGTGCATGCCTAAGGCAAAAAAATAGTGATAATAACAACAAATCAAAAGAAATTACTCAAAATAATAGTCTAATAAATTAAAAAGGGTTAAAATAACCCGGACATGGCATTATTAGTTTATCCCGTGATAATTCCGAAAGATTTAGAATACTAGGTGACAAGATTTTCATTCTCAACAATAATACGAAGCTATCCATGAACAGATTGGCGTGATTATAATTTCAAAAAGGTTGGAATAGCATTCACAGATTGGTATGAAAGAGAAAAGAGATAATACTTGTTATAGAATAGGAGACCGTCTTTGACATAAGGCACAGGCGCAGAATAAGCTGAACACAAACCACTCTGATCACAACCATACACCGGAACTATACCGAACTTATACTTATGATAATACGAAGGAGAGTCACAAGCACCGGTCTCGGCAAGCTTGGAGTTCACCCAAAAGAACCTGAACTCAGAAGTACAATCATAAAGGGAGTAGCCACGCCAACAAACCATATCAATAACGTAGTAAGTTTGATCTTGCTGTTATTCCAAAAAAAGAAAACACAAACTAGTTACCAAACAAATAACTTGTACCACAAAATCACGGTGTCACCGTGAGTTCGACAAACCTACAGGACAATGAGGAAGGAAAAGGAATAACCTCGTGGAAAATGCAGTCAAGTATAGAGTAAGAATTAGAAGCAGATGAAACTTCTTTTGTCCTTGCCCCGTTGGGCAATTTAGAAGGAAAACGGTGAAGTATGGAACCGTTTCTCAAACGGCTTATAGTTGTTCCGTTACTAGAAACCACAAAACACCGTTTTCCAGAGGGCCTTGCAAAAACAAACCTGAAAATCAAAAATTAAAAAAATTAAAAATATATTTTGAATGAAGAACAAGTTGTGAAGAAGATTTTGAGAAAAGTAAAGGACCAATCATTGGCGAGATTTTCGGGGATATCAATCATCCATTCAGGAAGCATGAGTTGCTTCGCGAACCATTTCCTAGCTTCTGCGCCTTTCAGCTTTGATGCCTCCAACACGTCGAGTTCCTCTTTCTGATATACCTCAGGTTCGTTCACGGGTTCGGGTTCGGGTTCGGGGGTTTGGGATGAGAGAGAGAATGCGGTGGAGGCTAAGAAGCGAGCCTGACGCTGAGCGTCGAGGCGATTCTGTGCCTGGCGGAGTAGAGACTGTTGTCTGCGCCTCTCTTGATCGGAGATCAACGGTCGTTTGAACGGACGGCGGAGATCGTGCGGCGCCATGGATTTCTCAATTCAATTTCCCTTAGCACAGTCGAAGTCTCAGAGAGAAAGTCGTAACAGTTAAATTGAATTCAGCGCGCGTCGTTTTGAATGTTTTTGTAGGGATTAAATCGTAATTTCAGATTTTAGATTAGCCTTTTCCTTTTTCCCACTTATTTTCGTTTTCTCTTTTCGCGAAGCTTCTTTCGCCGTCGTTGTTCTTCCGCTCCGAGCAATTCATAGGTATGATCTCTCTCTCCCTCTCTCTCTCTCTCTAGACTTTTTCAGATGATCCGGTATCTTCTTTTGCTAGTATGGAGCAAGCGCTGTGGGGTCATTTGCCACTATTGTTAAGGGCAAATTCCAAAGACTCTATTGAATTCATTCTTCAAGCCCTATGGAGAACCAGAAAAACCGGTCTTCAATCTTCTGACAGATGCATCATCCAAGATATGCTCCAACTGGAAAATGACTCTGACCTCGATCCGGTAAGTCCCCTTATGATATGCTTAGATGGTTTCTGAATTCTTCTGGTACAGATTATCGTTGTAACTCTATCTATAGCTTCTGGTTTGCCTCAGAATGTTAATCAGGAGATACGTTTATGAAAATACCTGTAAGGATGATATTCCAAAGTTGTTTCCCGGTGAAGTTCTACCTGAATTGCAAAAACTATTGACACTGATGTTGCAGAAGTTTCAGCGAGAGTGGCAAGAAGACGTGTTGAAAGACCAGGTATTTTACTGCACATTTTGCTTCTGATCTGACCTCCTTTGGAGGCTTTGATCTGACACTATATTTAGAGTACAAGTATTCAGAATATCGTGCCTCGGTTAAAGGCAATGACATGGAATATGGCAAATCGGGATACAGAATCGTCAGATCCTGCAGCTGTTATCAGTTTGAAGGTAAACACTGCCTCTTGAACTTCAGTATAGGGGTAGCGGTGCCTTCCTTCAGTACCTTTTTGACGTGTATTTTCCGTTCTTAAAGCAAATGAGATGTATCGGATGTGCGCATTATGTATATATGCATTGTGTGTTAAATGATTAGATATGGTTTTATCTGTTTGAATAGTTTTAACTGCTCACTTTTCAGCTTCAAAATGATGCTCAATTTCACTCGGGAGAGCTGGACGTGAAGTTCCAGTTGGCTACAGATTCTCTAGAGATGATGCTAAAAGCCATGCACAATATTAGAGACCAGTTTTCAACCATGGTATATACTGTGCTGTTTTCTGTTCTTGATTGAATTGGAATGGAAATTTTACACTTATATTGGCTCTATGATTAATGTGCTTGTCATATGTTGTTAGGATGAGGCACCAAAAGGGAATTAGTACGGGAAGGCAATAGAGTTCAACAGAAAATATCTCACAAAGAATGGTATGCTTAACTAAATTATCAACCCCTGCTTTTAACTTTTACACAGTATGCTATTTAGTGTACAAAGTTGGTCAAGTTTAACGGCCAGAAGTAACCTGTTTTTGATATTTTAACCTAAGCATATTTAAATCTATTAAGTTTGAACCATTCTACTTTACCATAACAATCTACAACCTAGCCATTGAATGAAATAATCAGATGCAAACCAGTGTAAACCACACAAGCCACTGGTCACGGTTTACTTGTTTATGACCCCTTCAGGCTAAGTTTCACCAAAAATAAGTGAAATTCCTTTGTTGAGATTTGCATCCCAGGGTCTTTATAGCATGGAGACGTTTAAAACGTATTCCATGATTTCACGGTTTATGTTGTTTCATCTGACTTTGGTAATTTGCATTGTTTTGTCAGGTACACTAGATGGACTCAGATGACAAACATGTGGATAGTAGTCTCAGTATCATTCGGTTTAAAGCATCAACCGCCCGGACCACCCTTGTTGCCCTTGTTGTTTACTGCGCTTTTTGGATGAGAAAATTCCAATTCCCTCTTTAAGTGTAAATGCAAAGAGAGAAAATACAACATGCAAAATATAGAATAACTCTTTTTGTGTGTTCAGTGGCCAAATGTTGTACATTGTTTGGGGTGCCATGATAAAACCCCTGCTGACCATTATAAACAATGGGAGATTATGTAATTATTGATAACCTTACTGCTAGATAAAAATGACTATTTCCACTCTTTTGAGCGTTTTTTTGTTGTTAGAATACAAATTTTGGTTTAGAAAAAGGATATAAAAATAAATGGAAGAAATATTTTCACTATTTATTTATCGAAAGATATGGGGTTTTATTGGACTCTAACATGCTAAACATTAGATAAAACGATTGAAATTATAACTACTATCATCAAATTCAAAAATATGAGATAAAAGAAGTGTAAAAAATAATGAATAATAGCAAGGCACTTGAGCCTGATAAATATTTACTGTAGTGTGAAAAAGTCTTGGAGTAGAGGTATTAAGTTGCTCGTAATTTTTTAACAAAATTATAAGGTCAATGATAAATGGAGAATAATTATTTTAATTTTAATCTATAAAAATAAGGAGATATACCATGAAGTTATGAGAAATAGTGAGTGAACGGGGATTAAGAAAAAAATATTCAAGTTATTGATAATCAATTTGGTTTTATTCGTTGAGGTTGATCATGAAAGCGATCTAACTGCTACAGCATGTGATGGAGTAGTATCAAATGGATCAACAAGACTTGCAATTAGTTTGTATTGATTTGAAGAAAGTTTGTGATAGAATTTCTATAGAGATTTGATTTTTTGGACAACCTTAGAGAAGAAAGGGCTTGGGATTCCATATGTTTGAGTTATTCATGATACTTATGAAGGGGTGTTGACGAGTGTGAGAACATGGAGTGAAGAGACGCATGATTTTACCATAGCAATGGAATTGATCCAATGTTCAACCATAAGTTTTTACCTTTTTACTTTAGTTTTTGAATGTACTTACAGAATACATCCAAGAGGTAGCATTAAGATGTATGTTTTTTTTGTAAATGATAGAGTCTTACTTTGAGAGTTGAGGAATAAATTAAATGAGAGATTGGAGACTTGGAGACGTGTCTTAAAAGTGTATGGATTTTGCTTAAGTAGAAGCATGTTGGAGCATATGGAATATCGGTTTAGTAAAAGTAGAAATGTTTTTAACTTAGAGGTGGAAGTTGGATATCATATCATACCAAAAGTTACACGGTTTAAGTACCTTGATTCCATAGCACAAAACGATGAAAAATAGAAGGAGAAGTAAACTGTTGAATTTAAGTTAGATGTGTGAAATGAAGAAGGATCTCGAGTGTTTTATGTGATATGAAAGTGTCACTTAAATTGAAGGGAACATTTTTCGAACTGTTGTAAGACTAACGATGTTGCACATGATAAAATGTTAGGTTGTAAAGAACCAACATGAAAATAAACTAAGTGTATCTGAGATGAGAATGTTGTGTTGGATGTGTGGTATGAATAAGTTGTATAATATGAAAATATTTGAGAAAGTGTTTGGGTAATACATAAAATAAAAAAAATAGTGTAAAATAGACTTAGGTGATTTTGTCCTGTGTGGAGAAGACTTGTGGTTTCTATTGTAAGGAGAGTAGATAAAACGAAGGGTAGACAAACCACTTGAGGTATAAAAAAAGACCTAAAAAACTATAAAGAAATTATTAATAAAGATTTTGAGATTAATGAGTTTGATGTAAGCATATATTTCATATAACATTATGTTGCAGTTTGATCTGTGTAGTTTATCTTACTTAATGTTGGCTAAAGAAGAACACATAGTGTTTAAAAAAGAAGCTAGTGATATTAAGATTAAGCAACTTTGATTTCTGTCTAATATGATGACTCCTCATAAATCGAGGTTTGCGTACGAATACGATGGAGATGCTTACAAGTGTGTGGCAATCAAGGAGGGTGTGACAATAACAGGAACTGGTGTGAACTACATCAAGATGAATGACTTTTTAGGACATTGAGTGAGTCAATTAATCTGTATATTGATGATCGAAAGAGTGTGGTATTCGCAAATACTCTGATATCCAAGCCAGTGAACGTAGGAGGAGTAAGAGGTATTTGAGATAAAATGTATTCGCAAATACTCTGATATGTCTAAAATCATATTGTTGATCGTTTCTATGATCTTTGCCTTGTGTTTAGCCTTTTGTTATCTCCCTTGTCTTCTAATAAGTGTTGTGGGCAACAATAAAGGTTGATCTTTAAGTTATAAGTTGTGTGTTTATTTTCTAATTGATTGGACTTGGACTTAATCCAGAACAATTTCCTATAAGTGAATACTATGAGAGAGTGAAGTGTGGTGACTTACTTCCTAGCGATGGAAACATAATATAAGGAGAATTTTATCTTGACCTAGGAATTAAGAAAATGACTTGATAAAAAGGTGGGGATAACCGGAATATGATTTTGTCAAGAGCCAGAGATGATAGTATTTTTTTTACTAAGACCCTGCGATAATTTTAGGAGGATTTTCTTTGGCTTTTAGGTGGCGGTGATGGTCTTAGGAAGACATCATCCAAGCATTTAGTCATTTCGAGAATGTATCAGGTTATGGTTGAATTTCAAGGAGTTTAATGTCTTAAAGAGTTATTGTTGTCGTGCTTCTTTTGGCAGATGCTTAAGGGACTTTATTAGAATCTTTCAAGGAGGACCAAAGTTTGTGTTCTTTAGTTGTGGTATGATATTTAGGTATTCTTCTCGATTTGAGTAGGGGGTGGCATCATGGTTTGCCCATATTTTTTTTAATAAGTAAAGGTAGATTAAACTAAAATGAGAAGTACAAACACTTCGGGGAGATGAACCAAAACCCAGTGCAACAGAAAATACAAAACCCAAAAGGGTGATATATATCAACCATTAAAAGGTAGAGTATACAAGAATTCTAATCCAGAACAAACAATCTCGCATCACTTGCATAATCCGACGAACCCATGTGGGGGAGCGAAACTGAATTGCAAAATAATAAGGAGCATATACTGTCTGGCCCAAGACTCGGATCTAAGAAGATGGATAATGAAATCGACTGCTAACACGGTAACAAAACATATACCAACAATTCACTGCAATAACAACATCAGAATTAAGGCCATTTATAGTCAACCAGTCATGTTCAATCACGAAGGATTGAGGCAGATTAAACCATCCCAAAATCTCTGGGTGGATGCAAAATCGAACATACTTGAACTTGCAGAACGCAACATATTAGAGAAAAAACTCGTAACAACCGACAGATCCAAATCAACCCATAATGCAAAAACCACTTTGATCCATAAATTTAAAAACAGATCTACAAGTTCGAAAAAAGATCAAGTATTAAAAACAAACATACGTGTATGTGGTCGAAGAACCCAAACACGTTAAAGAAGAACCACCGTCCACCGGTTATGATTGACCGCTATCGGCAAAACTTGAAGTGTCCATCATGAACTGGAAAATATTCGACCACCCCATATGAGGTTAAAGGGTGGTGAGCCCGCTAGGAGCGTGTTCACCACTAACATGATGCTACATGATGGAAGAGGGTGGTTTAGATTTGTAGAGGTTGGTTTTCATGGTTTGTCCATATTCAAATGTCTTATACCTCTAGATATACAATGTTAGTTTTGAGGCACCTTGTGAACTTTTAAATGAGATTTGACCTTTCATTTCATGTTAGTTCTTTAGTAAGTATATAATTTTGGCAGATTTACTTTAAAGGGTTTATTCAAAACTTGTGTTCCTTCTTCCGCATATTTTTGAGTTTCCTCTCAACTCTGCATCTTTCATTTCCCAATTGCATTCTTCATTTGTGAAGACATTCTAACCAAGATGAACTATATAATATGCTAGTTCTCAAGTTTATATGATATTCCTACATGTATTTAGATTTTAATAATGAATGAAATGCATTAGTTGGATTTCCTCAACAACAACAAAAGAAGACTAGTCAATTGCACCCCACTAGTTTCCATTTCCCAAAATATTTTTTCTTTTCAGTTTTCTTTATCTTTTATTTTGCAAGGAACAATTTTCTTTCTCCTAGTTTCAACATGATTATCTAGCAAAATTTATCTACTCACAGAAGTTATTTACACATTTGGATCTCCTCTTTGTGCACATCTTTTATATCCAACTCATCTTACACATTTCTTAAGAAATGTTAGCAGAGTAGTAATAATATTTTAGAAATGATTTTTTTTTCTGTAGTTCTCATTTAAAAAGAATCAAAATTCATCTTAAAAAATAATAGTAAATGATCCAAGAGCAATTAAAATTCACATATACATTTTGTGAAACTTTGTATCAAACATATAACCATCATGGTAATTCAGCCACATTGGTTCCCACACAAAAAATTTCTCTGTTCCTACTTTTGTTCCTTTCTTCTATTCTTCAAGTTGGGTATTCAAATGTACCAAAAAAAGCTGTGTATTCAAATGTTCTTTCTTCCTAACCAATATCACAAAGAAAAAATATAAGAAATCTACAAATCTCTTTTAGTTGCCATCAGGAACATCTCTTCCAGCAGCTTTGCGGTTCAAGTACCGAATGACAGCATCTTCAGCCCTGAAAATATTACCAAAAATTTACACAAACAGATTATTACCAATACATTCAAGACTTCAACAAGCAAAAAATAGATTCAGGTCATAACCAAACAATAAATCTATTCTGCTAGCATGCTTCAACGTAAAGCGAATAGGTAAAGCATCAACATGAATCTTACCATGGTTGATTATAAAATTCAGGATGCTGTTGTTCCTTGTTGGAATTGCAGCCGGCATCTCCAGCAGCAGGCTTTGGATCCTTGCTCCGAGAAGCAATCATAGTGTTGATAAACTCTGATGGAGACTGACTAAAGCTAAGAAAGAAAGCACGTCTTCTACGATGCTCTTGGATTTTCTTTAGGTTACTGGAAATAATCTCATCAGAAGCTTCAATCTCTTTGTGACTATCAACGCTGTTGCTAGCCAAAAAACCAGACATTTCTTTCTGCAGTGGTATAGGCACGTCAACCTGTACGTCGTAACATGCAGTTCCAGCAGGACAGTCTCCAGAAAGCTTGATGTTATGCTCCAAATATATAGGCTTTGGTTGCGACAAATGGTCTAACAACTTCTGAGCAGCCAGGGGGAATCCCATCTTCTCTGCCCCGAAAATCCTTTGGAGGGAAGGATCACAGATGAAGAAGGAAGGCTCGTCCGGACATTGTAGCCTCCTGGACTTCACATAATGCCAAAGAGCAGCTATTATTCTCGGGCGACTCTCGACCTCAATCCCTAAAAGTTTCGACAATGGTTCCGAGACCATGAATTTCTCGGGTGAATATTTCAAATCTATTTTGATCACTGCAGTGAATTCTTTGTCTCCTTTCCTCTTCACCTCAAAACCATCCTGTTGTTTAGGCGAGCGAGCACTGTCCCACACAATGATGTGGTTTTCAGGATAGAGGTTCTGATCCAAGCAAATGGTAACTTTCTTGAAGAAATCAGAGAATTTTGCATCAGAAGGACTCGATCTCTGCGAATTTCCAGACACAGGAACATTACCATCTTCCAATACCCTTCCAATTATCTTCAGAGACCAAGAAGATTCCTCGGCAATTATATCCTCAGAGTCAGCTTTTGAGCGATTCGAGAACGTATTAAACACATACATTCTAAGAGTTTTCTGAACATGGGCAGGGCATCTAATAGCCTCCTGCATATCAACCTTTTTCTTAGCCAACGCAGCATCGATCTGAGCTTCAAAATCAAGCAATTGAGTATAAAGAGCAGACTCAGGCAGAATTGCAGCCACTTGCTTCTCCGGTAACTCCCTCTTCCTTCGCCGAGAACCAGGAGTCAAATCCGCAGTCTTATTATCAGACACATTTTGGTTCACGCCAGACGAACCTGGAGTCCGCAAAGAGTTCCTTTGAGACGCTGCTCGCTTCGAGCTTCCAGTAACCGGAGTCGACGCAACATTAGTATTACCAGCATTACGGAACGGAGTAACAGGTTGAGCTTGAGAGGATTGTAAAGAAGCATATGCAGCCTGAGCTTGCAATTGCGCATAATGAGCTTGCAGCGCCGCTTGAGGTTGCGATTGGGATTCCGCAAACTGAAAATTACCATGAAATTGGGATTGAGGGTGTGATCTAGACAGAACATGCGCCCATTGCTGCTGATGGCTCATGAGGTTAGGGTACTGCTGCTGATGTGACAGTGGTGTTGTTGCAGAACGACCAAACAATGATGATGATGCAGCAAAATTATTCCCTTGATTATTATTATTATTATTCATTCTCTATAATCTAAACCAGAATCATATTAATCACATTAATCACAAAACTAAACACACTGAAACTGACGGTAAATAAAAACTATAGCATAAAATCAAAAAACAAAGTAAGATCAAGAACAACATTTGCGACAGGATGAAAAATGAGTGAGTTGGTAACATTAAGAAACGTTAGAGAATGAAAAACCTAATGTCGAAAATACAATGCATGTGAGAGACAAGCCGCGAAAACAGAAATTTGTATAATCAAAATAATCGTAAGTGTTTTATTTTGTGATAATAATAATAATAATAAGACAAAGAAAAGAAAAGGATGAAGGATATTCTTACGGATTCAGAAATCGAAAAGAGAAGAAGCTGAATGAATGTCTGAGCGTGTCTTTCGGTCGTTTCGTGTCCCTCCTTGTTTTACATATTTTATATGACCCACTCTCTTACACTGCAATTTTTAAAAATAAATAAATAAATAATAATAATTAAATGCAATTTTGAGTGTTTTTAATTTTTTTAAAATTCATCTTTTAAAAAAAAGGATTAATTACTATGCAAAGTGTAAAATTTACACGGTTGATTATCACCATCACCTAATTGTATTATTTTATAGATTTTTAAAATAAAAGTCAAACTTATTTTAATATCCAACGGATAGGATTAACTGACGGTATAAATTCTTTTATATTATCTATGTATATCAATTAAATCCAAAAAAATGAGATGCCATGGATTTTCAATTTTAATCCCCAATTTTAAAATATTAATTTTTTTTGAAACTTAACCATGGCATCTCCATTTCTTATGCCGTCTCCTATTGCGTCGAGTAAACATTTGCATTTTTTTATTTTAAATAAATTAATTTATGTTTTAAAAAATATTTAAAACATTTTAAATTAATTTATTTATATTGTAATGGTAATTTTTCATATACATAATAATAGAGGTGTTCATTCGTTTGAAAAAATTCAAACCATATCGGAATCCAAATCAAATAATTGTATTTTGGTTGAACATTTTTTTGTTCGGATAAAAATCGAACCAATTCAACGAAACTTGATGTTAATTAGTTCGGACATCAGATTTTAAAAATTTTACCCGCAAATTCGTCTATCCGAATCAACCATAATTAATTCATATAATTTATAACATTATTAGATTTTTTTTTTAAATATCCAGATTTTTAAAAAAAATCGAAAAATACATATTTTTTCAAAAAAATTACAAAAATGGCCAATTTTTACCATAAATTGGCCTTAGGCGCCACCCTAGTTGGCGCCTACCCTTAAGGGTAGGGCAAGTCGCCACTAGGAGTGGCGCCTACCTTGTTTTTAATTTTTTTTTTAAATAATTTTTAAGTTATTTTAAATTTATTAATTTATATTTATTATAAATTATATTAATTTATATTAATACATATATATAAATAATATTATTTACAAGATATATATATATATATATATATATATATATATATATATATATATATATATATATATATATATATATATTAATTTATATATATATATTAATTTATATATATATATATATATATATATATATATATAAATAAATTTAATTTATAAGTAATTAATATTATTTATAAATTTTTGGGAGAATTAGGGTTAATCATGTTAAGGTTAATTAATCAATTATAATTAGGGTTTATTGATCGGTTATAATTAGAGTTTGGTAGTTATGACCTAATTCAAACCCTAATTCCCCATAAGACTAATTAATCAAGTGCGACACTAATTAGGGTTAAGTAGATTGATGTACGACCTAGATCTTTTCCTATAAATAAAGTGTTATTCGTTGCATTTTCTTCACCACTATTTCCTATCACTTTCTCTATCAAGTTGAGTTTATGGCATCCCCAAGACCGTCGTCATGGCAGCGAACATCATCAAGGCGGCCGGATCCTGAACCAATAATCTTAAAAAGGGATGGGCATGTTATTTTCTCGCCTGTGAAACCCCCAATGGAGATGAAATTTTTGGAACATCTGTTCGTTGGACCAACTAAAAAGGTCCTTGATGTCTTGGTTATAGGGAGATTACGAACCTGGTGAAGTCATCAGAAGGATTCAGAGGCTTAGAAGAAGTATCTCATTTGAAACTGGAGAAACGGTATGTTCGTGGGTTGAAGTTGAAAGCGACATTGATTGCATCTAAATGATGCATGGATCAGACGACATAGTGTTAACTGTTGTAATTTCTTAGATTTTAATGGTTGTTTGTCATGTTGTTGTTGTATTTGTTATTGTTGTAGTACTTGTTCTTGTTTTAGTACTTGTTTTTGTTCCAGTATTTGTTTTTGTTTTAGTAATTGGTGTTGTAATGTTAGATGTTTGTGTTTGTTGTTCAAGTGTCATCTTCTATTGTCATCTTCTATTTGGAATAAAAAGTAAACTTTAATGATAAATAGCATTGGTACACAGATTTATGAATATGAAAACTAAGTTGTGGAACTAGATCCACGATATGGACATTTGTTCTTATTATGCCCTAGTTGTCTACATATGCTACACTTCCTCTGCATTTTCTCTGCGACGTCCATTTCAGTTCTAATGCACCTGCTATTTGGGCGACCACTTTTATTCTGCCGCATCGATTCGTTGTGCCAAACAATTTCCCCGTCATACTCTGGCCAATATGCCTCCAATGCTACCACCGGAAAGGGATTGTCGTATACATTTAGCAATGTTGCAACTTTGTAGATGGGAGACACTAGCGACAATGCATCGAAGTGGCTGTGTGAACATGCTGCAATGACATGGGAACAAGGCATACGATAGGCCTGAAATTGACCACAGTCGCACCAACTGTCTGGTATTAGGACCCTATACTCTTGTCTGGGCAGCCCCTGGTTGTGGTCAATTATTTCCTTGACACTAAAAGTGTGGCCATGGCGGTCGAATTCCGTAACCCGATGGCTGCTAGCTTTGGCAGATTCCTGCCTCATAAACTTTATGCAGGCATCACTATATACTTGACTCGTTTGTAACACTTCATGCCAGCGCTTCCCTCTTGTTACGAACAATGTTGCCATCCGAAAATAGGTCGCACTCACCAAAGCGGTTACTGGGAGGTTACGTATGCCCTTAAAGACGTCATTCATTGATTCCACAAGATTTGTTGTCATGTGGCCCCACCTCACCCCATCGTCGTATGACCTAGTCCACTTTGCTCTGTCGATATTATCAATCCACCTCCCTGCATCAGAATTTGCCAACACTATTTCCCGGCGGTAGTATTGGAATCCAGGTTGGTTTAATGCATACCCCGCGTTTATCAAATTTTGCTTCAAGAAATTATCTTTGAACTCCCGCACAAAATTTTGAGCAATATGCCTGATGTAGTAGACATGCGTAGACGGGGGGTCATGCCAACCATTTGCTGGATTATTGTATGCACTGTCTATAGAAGCGTGCCTGTCATAAATCACACAGATGCCAACTTGTGGAGTCACGTGCGTTCGGAGATTCTTAAGGAAGAAACTCCAAGCAGCAGCTGTTTCTCCTTCAACCAATGCAAAGGCTATTGAGAAAATATTAGAATTTCCATCTTGTGCGACCGCCATCAGTAACGATCCTTTGTATTTCCCGTACAGCCAAGTTCCATCGACTTGAACAAGTGGCTTGCAGAATGTGAAACCGATGATGTAGGGACGGAATGCCCAGAAAAGTCTATGGAATATTCCATTACCTTCTAGACGAGTTCCGTCAGGGGATTGTGCCGGCAAGGTCTCCATTATAGAAACTGTCCCAGGTGAATACAAATGTAGTGCAGCCAGGTAGCGCGGAAGTTGTTTGTATGATTCCTCCCAATTACCGTATACCAGTTCAATTGCCTTGGTTTTCGCTAACCAAGCCTTTCTGTATGACGGTGTATATTTGAAAACAGCCACACAATGGGAGATAATAGTTTTGACCTTGAGTGACGGGTCAGCCTCAACAAGAGGTAATATGGAATGGCAGATCATATCATGGCTAAGTTTGCGATGATCCTGTGCCATGTTTGTGTTGACGCAAGTGTGAGCTTGTGAAATGGACCATATCACCCACGCATTATGTTTCTTCTTGTACGATGCCATCAACCTATACCCACACTAGCCTGAACCTAGCCTGAACCTAGTCTCAGAGATTCCCACGCATGCCTATCCATCAAATGTATTCACCACCAAGTCTGCAGGATTCCCACGCATGCCTTACACGTGTCACACCTTTGCATGCAACACTACCACCAAGACTGCACCAAGACAAGACAAGTGCAACCTAATCTGTACCAATGCATGCGAACCTATCCACCTAGCCTGCGCCTAGCCTGAACCTAGTCTCAGAGATTCCCACGCATGCCTATCCATCAAATGTATTCACCACCAAGTCTGCAGGATTCCCACCCATGCGAACCTATGTTGGAAGCCATAACAAGTGAATAAGATAAAATAAAACAAGTGAATAAAATAAAACGTTATTCAAAAGCTAAACTATCTCTTTTTTCCATTATGTGTTTAAAATAATATTCTATCTTATTTAAGCTTATTTATTTATTTAAAACAACCTGATTAACTAAATTGAATTAAAAACCAATTTAAACTTTCTAAAACTATTGTACTAAAATAATATTCAAAGCAAGATTCCCACGCATGCCTATCCATCAAGTGCCTTCACCACCTAGTCTGCAAGATTCCCGCGCATGCCTTACACGTGTCGCATCTTTGCATGCAACACTAGCACCAAGCCTTCCCCTAGACAAGACAAGTGTTACCTACTCTGTACCAATGCATGTCAACCTATCCACCTAGCCTGAACCTAGTCTCAGAGATTCTCACGCATGCCTTACACGTGTCACATCTTTGCATCATCAGGTTCCACCTAGCCTGCAAGATTGTTGTATAAATAGAAGGTCATTCTTGCAAGTTTTCATCAACCACTAACACTTTTATTCAGAGAACTCCGACGAAACTTCTCATCCACCAAGCTTCGTTCTACATTGCAATCATGTCTCTTCTTACCATGGGCCAAGAACACAGAGGCACTAGGGCAAACATTGCCTCATTCGTAAGTTTTTCTTGAACATTGCCTCTTTCGTATGTTTACAATTTATATTTTAAAAGTCCAACCTAATGATTGTTTATATTGTTTGTTTTTAAAGGATCCCAAGAAATTTCGTCAACGTTCACACCCTATGCCTTATCCAGACCCATGGTGCGTACCTTACATAGAGCGTGCGGGGTTCGGTCATGTTATGCATGTCGTAAATGCCACAATTGATGTCAAATTTATTCTTGCTTTGTGTGAACGTTGGAGACCAGAGACACACACTTTTCACCTACCAATCGGTGAATGTACCGTCACACTAGAGGACGTGTACATGCTTTTGGGTCTTCGAATAGATGGTAAGCCTGTGACTGGAAATGCTCAACAGCCCAACGAAATATGTGTTCAAATGTTGGGCATAGATCTGGTCGAGGGTGAGGGATCTGCAAAAGCAAGGGGCCAGGGTATTAAACTATCGAGCCTCCAATTCTACCACGACTCCATAACTTTGACTGAGGATTCGTCCGAAGAAGAAAAAATCATAAAAACCAGGGTTTACATTATGTTATTGTTTGGGAACTTACTATTTCCCGAAGGCACGGGAAATAGCATAAACTTTATGTACTTGAGTTTGCTCGAGGACATTGATAGAATAAGCACGTATAGTTGGGGTTCTGCTGTATTGGCTTTCCTATATAGCTCTTTGTGTAAAAATGCACAAAATGACCACTGTACATTTTCCGGATGTGCTTTTTTGCTCCAAACATGGGGGTGGTGGAGATTGCCGAGGCTAGCCCCAGAAAATCCTAACGTCTACTCCTTCCCCTACGCAACTAGGTAAATTATGATGTTATTTCATTTTGTATATTTATTCTATAAATATTTGTAAATAATATTATTTATCTTTTTTTGTTTAGGTTCGTTACAACCGGACTAGATTACAGTCTTACCCCGAAAAATAAAATAATATTTTATCGTCAACTCTTGGATCGCCTCCGAGCACAAGATGTATTACCACTAAATCACTCATCTTCTAACTGATTTATTAATATCAAGCATTCTCAATAAATAACATATTTACTTTTTTCTTTGCAGTTTATTTGGAGGCCATATTTGGGATTGGAACATCAACCCAACCCCGAAGATGCATCTGTTTGGACAGCAAAAACGGCTATAATGTGGTTCACCACTGTGGAGATGCACCAAAGTGACCGTGTCAAACTGCAGTTCGGAATGCATCAAGAAATCCCAGGCCCCCCAATGTCTTTGGAACCTTGGCATCTTAAAAAAGTCAGCCACCAGTGGTACGCCCAAAATTGGAAGGAATTTGCAAAGGAGTTCCGTAAAATGTGGAAAGACCGTGCCCATTATGTTCTACAATTTCCGGTGGCGCCCAACGAAATGAAGCCGACAAGGGAATATGTGGATTGGTATAGAGCAAATACAAATCCAGAAATGATTGTGTCTGACCCGTTCTATTTGGACGATCCCCGGATGCAACAACCATATTTCCAACAACAACAACCACCACAATATTCCCAACAACAACAACCACCACCGTATTACCAACAACAACAACCACCACCATATTACCAACAACAACCACCACCACCTTATTACCAACAACAACCACCACAACACATGTCCACCCCCAACCAAATCAACACTACATACCACAAACTCAACCCCAATACCATGAAGATTACCAACACCAACCTCAACATTCCCACCACCATCAACAGTCCCAACACCTACCACAATATCAATCCCCCAACATCCACCAATCCCAACACTTCCATCACGACGATGTCCCGAGCTCTTCCAGTCCTCCACCTAGCCCCGACACGGGTATACAAGAGGATTACCAACAAGACTACTACACACCACAACAAACGTTGTTCTTTAGCCAACCCGATTCAACCCTCAACTACCAAAGGCCACATTTCGAGGGCGCACCCAACAGGAGTCAGTTTGTCCCACCGAGACAAAGCTTTGAGTGCGCAGAGGGCACCCGCCTTTCCTACAGCATTGAAGGGACTTCGACCCAACCACAACGGTAAACGGCAAGGGGACGCGTTAGGACTAGGGGTGGTAATAGGGAAGCACCACCACCACGTGAACCGTCTAGGCGAGTAGTTAGACCTCCCCCGTGCGGATCGTACCAAGGACCGCATCATATGTGATAAATCTCAAATTAATAATGCATTTTAATCATATCTTTATAATATTTGTCTTGTGTATTATTTTAATAAAAATATTTTGTGTTTATTAGCTTTATATCTTTATCTTTAAAGATATTGTGTATCATATCTTTATATATATATATATATATATATATATATATATATATATATATATATATATATATATATATATATATATATATATATATATATATATATATATATATATTAATTTACATGTATATAAATATTTATTTACACGTATATAAATTAATCTTTTTTTTCCAAAAATTTATAAATAATATTAATTACTTATAAATTAAATTTATATATATATAAATTAATATATATATATATATATATATATATATATATATATATATATATATATATATATCTTGTAAATAATATTATTTATATATATGTATTAATATAAATTAATATAATTTATAATAAATATAAATTAATAAATTTAAAATAACTGAAAAAAGATTTTTAAAAAAAAATATTATTAAAAAAAAAAACAAAAAAAAAAACAAGGTAGGCGCCACTCCTAGTGGCGACTTGCCCTACCCTTAAGGGTAGGCGCCAGCTAGGGTGGCGCCTAAGGCCAATTTAGGGCAAAAATTTGCCATTTTTGTAATTTTTTTGAAAAATTGTGTATTTTTGGATTTTTTTTTTAAAATCTGGATATTTAAAAAAAAATTCACATTATTATCATGAAAACTAGTATTGAAATTTTATTATTGAAATATTTTAGGTATTTTATTATTTTATCATTGATTGTTTTTTTTAAATATCAAAATTTTAAAAAATCACTTAATTTTGAAGTTATTTCAAATAATTTTTCATAAAAATTATTTTTGAAATATGATTTTTTGAAAAAAATAATTTTTGCTATGTTTTGTTCAATAATTTATGTTTATGTTATAAAATATTAAAATAATTATTTAATTTATAGGAAATGAATTTTAAAAAAAAAACTTTAATATTTTTAAAATTACAAATAAAAATATATATTTTTTAAAACTAAAATAAACATGCTTATAACTTGACACCACCACGACACTCAAAGGAAATTGAAATTTGAAACTGAAATAAGGGGACGGGGGACGGGAAGATCATTGGAATTCAGAGTAAGACAAAATAAGAGAGAACTGGATGAAATTGATTTCGTTATTTAGGAAGGTAGATTTTGGATTTTGGTTAATGATTATGATAAAATATATAAAGATATGATTTTGCAATTCTCTAAACGATCTCTTCTACTTCTTCCTCTTCTTCTTCCTCTTCTTCTTCTTCTTCTTGAACTTTTGCCTAAGTTCAATAGTAGAAGAAGGTGCATCAAAATGCACTGATCAAATTCCCCCACACTTAAACTTTTGCACTCCGAACAAAATTATAAATTCAAAACTCAAAACAGAAAAAACAAGAACAAACAAAGCATGCAATTCCAAAGGTTATCAAGATACAAGGTGCAAGCAAAAATCTAAATCTAAGATTCAAGAAAATGGCATTAGTAAGTAACTCTTTTATGATATTCAAAGAAAATATGAAAAACAGATTACCAAAGAGTACATCAAGAGCAGCAAGATCCTCATAAGATGAAATTCACTCAACTCTCAAGTGTTTAGGTTGACTGTTTACATTCAAAGCACATCATGAAAGAAATTACTACCATAAGCTTGAAAAGACTCTAACATTCACAATTGAATTACATGCACACAAAGATCAAAAGGACTTTTATTCAGTGGTAACTTGGCCGAGATACAGGTGATATAAATCCTAAGAGGGTACTACGCTAAAATTCAAAGAGTCAAAAGAAAATTGAAAGAGCTACAGGAGTCGAACTAAAAATATTTTGTTAACTTTCAAACAACAACTTCTAAGTATTTTTCTTCTCTTTTATCTTCTTATTCTATTTTAGATCAGAAGAAATAAGTAATCCTTCTTTTCTTTTTCTATTTTTTTTCAAATTTCTTTTCTTTTGTTCTGTCAACTTTTTTTTTTAATCATATATCACAACTATAAATATTCAACCCCACACAACTCCAACAAGACTATTTTAACCCTATGAATGGGTGATAACATTGTTTTTCACTTTCAAGCTTGTAATAAGTTTAAACAAAGAATGGGATAATAGGTTCAAAGGGGTTTTCAAACAAGAGATGATATTATTCAGGGTTGACTTTTTGGCTACTCGCTAAAAAATAAACAAAACCAAAATAAGTAGCCTTTATCATATCAATGTGCATAATTAAACAAAAAGTTTCAACATGAGTCAATTTAGATTCTAGAGACTAACATAAATGAGTGAAACACACAAGAAAGAAAGAGATGATTTTTTTAATGTTATCCATTAAAAGGCTCAAAATATCACAAGGTTAACTGATCTACCACAAATGATATACAATTTAGAGTTTAGTCCTACATATCATACTAAGAATGCACAAAAAGAATCAATCACATTACACCACAAGTCTTTAATCAAGAGAACATAGAAAATACTCACAATTGCAACTCGAAAACCACAGAAAAAACATGTCATTTTAAAAATAAAATAAAACAAGTAAACAAGAAAACACATAAGTAAATGATTCCCTCTCCCACACTTAAGACACACATTGTCCTCAATGAAAGAACATAAATATAATATAAGAGAGAAGAGTGATAGGAAAGAACACACCCAAGGAATCAAGGCGGATAGATGACTGCATAAACAACCTTTCTCAAAGAGAGCTCTTTTACCGTCTCTTCTTCCAAAGTCGGGCTCTCATGGAGTAGCTTTGGGTAGTTTCCATTGACTTTGAAACTTTTATCATGTCTTAACATTTTATTCCTGGGTCAAAAAACATTCTTCTATATATGAAAGTAACAAATTGACAAATGAAAGTGATCTGCTTTTTGTCCTTTGGTACAATATAGATCTCATTTTTCACAACATCCAAGATCAAGGTGTTAAACCGCCTTTGGGGCTACCTCACTACTTTTGCTCCAACTTCAAGTAAGACCTTATTCATACACATTGATGAGCTAATACCAGGAATGTCAATCAAGGACCATCCAATTCCCTCTTATGTTCCTTCAATACTTGTAACAACTTTTGTTCTTGTTCAGATTAAAATTTAAATTAAATTATTACTCGAAAATTTTCATTAAATTCTAAAAATGCAGTGAGTGGTTTTACCTCTAAAGTAGATGGTTGCTCAATGGATGATAAAATTTTGGTTGTCGGAACTACATTTACATCTGCAACATCAACTTTGTCAGTAGAAACTGAATATAAGTGAGTATCAGTACAAACATCACAAGTATAAGTGTCATTAAAATCAAACAAAGAAGGGAAATCGGAAAAAAGTGAATCGCATGCGGTCAGTTCTCTTAAGATTCTATTTTGATCAGTCATGATATAATTATTAAATTCAAAACCGGAATCAAATCAATATAGAATCAAATTAAACTATTAAATATGACATAAAATCAATAGTAAAATCAAAATTAGAGTAAAATCAACACAAAATCAAATAACTATCAAATTAGACTAATAAAAGCACCAATTAAATCTAATGAAAAAACTATTAAAATAAAATCTAAAAATTATAAAATTTTACTTAAAATCAAATAACGAATCTACAATTTTTTTTGGATTTTTTTTAGAATATAAAAACAGAAAATATATCAAATAAAATAGAAAAATAAGGATTTGCGATTTTGAGGGTCAAAATCCCTTAGAAGTCTCTCCAAAGGAAGTACTATTTCTTGAATATTTTTTCCGATTTTCTAGAATTTTTTTGGAGCAATTCGGAACAATAGCATACAAAGTCACTTGATAGGCTATTGGGATAGTTACCCCATTATACTGCAACCCTGCAAATCAACAAACAAACAGAAAATAAAACAAAACAAAATTCTAACATGACTCTAATCTAGGATTCTAAAATTAGTTAATATAATCAAAGAGTCACTGACAACGACGCCAATTGGATCTGATGTGCATCGCAAGGACCCTTGATAGATTAACCAAATAGGAAAACAAAATAGGGGGATTTTGATTTTGATTTAGAATAAGTGATTATGAAAAGTTATTATAAAATAAGTTGATCTACTTTTTTGATTTCTTAACTTATCATTAATTAATATAATTTTCATGCCCTAAGCGGATTCTAATCCCTTTTCGATTATAGTAACAATAACAAGCGCATTGATACTAATATATGCTATGCGTTCCTAATTTCTGAATTAAGCAAAAAGATTTCGAATTAAGCACACGCAAGTTAAGCAAACGCGATTATGAAACAGATATCAATCAAAATGAATCAACATATATTCTATAGAACTTGAATAAAGTATAAAGGACATAAAACAAAATATTGAAAGAGAAAAGACATTTGATTGAAAATTAAGAAACCTCAAAGTATCAGCGAAAATTGATTAGAGCAGATCAACCTTATGAACTTTAGTTATCCATGAAATCGTCTAACCAATATTGTATCTTCAAAGTTTAGAATAGGATTACTGTAGTAGTGAAATACCTAATATAATAAAACGGAAATTCGGGCCCTTATGGGATCCGACCCGAACATTACAAAACTGGCCCAAACTAATTATTTTAATTAAGTCTGGAACTTCAGAGAATTATTCGATCCTCATTCACTCTGAATCTGCTTTTGACTTCAACATGAAACCTGTAGCTATTTCTCTTAGCTTTCCAACACATATTAGAATCTGATAATCCAACTCATATAACTTAATTTATGATCTGCATAGTAACAAGATATCAAATAACTATTTATGCTGAAAATAAAGTACGAAAATTAAATAAAGACAAAAATAAACTTAAATATAAAAACTCACTAAAATATTAAAAATAATAGAATAAACCATAGATTTGCCTAAGTACAATAGTAGAAGAAGGTGCATCAAAATGCACTGATCAAATTCCTCCACACTTGAACTTTTGCACTCCGAGCAAAATTATAAATTTAAAACTCAAAACAGAAAAAACAAGAACAAACAAAGAATGCAATTCCAAAGGTTATCAAGATACAAGGTGCAAGCAAAATTCTAAGTCTAAGATTCAAGAAAATGAAATTAGTAAGTAAGTCTTTTGTGAGATTAAAATCAAATATGAAAAATAGATTATCAAAGAGTACATCAAAAGTAACAAGATTCTCACAAGATAAAATTCACTCAACTCTCAAGTGTTTAGGTTAACTGTTTACACCAAAGCACATCATGAAAGAAAGTACTACCATAAGCTTTAAAAGACTCTAACATCCACAATTGAATTACATGCACACAAAGATCAAAAGGACTTTTATTGTGGTGTAATTTGGCCAGGATACGGGTCAGATAAATCCTAAGAGGGTACT
Organism: Lathyrus oleraceus; assembly: GCF_024323335.1. Taxonomy (NCBI): domain Eukaryota; kingdom Viridiplantae; phylum Streptophyta; class Magnoliopsida; order Fabales; family Fabaceae; genus Lathyrus; species Lathyrus oleraceus. The sequence goes on from NC_066583.1 coordinate 311,574,432, forward strand.
AGGCTAAAATTCAAAGGGTCAAAACAAAATTTAATGAGTTGTGGGAGTTGAACTAAAAATATTTTGTTAACTTTAAAACAACAACTACTCAACTATTTTTCTTCTCTTTTATCTTTTTATTCTCTTTTCTTTTTCTTTTTCAGAACAGAAGGAATATGTAATGACATCCTTCTTTTATTTTTCTATTTTTTAAAAAAAATTCTTTTTCAATTTATTTTTCTTTTGTTCTGCCAACTTTTTATTGAATCAAATATCATAACTATAATTATGCAACCCCACACAACTCCCACAAGACTATTTTAACCATATGAATGGGTGATACCATTGTTTTTCACTTTCAGGTCCTTTAATTAGTTTAAACAAAGAATGAGATAATAGGCTAAAGGAGGTTTTCAAACAAGGGATGATATTATTCAGGGTTGACTTTTTGGCAACTGGCTAGAAAATAAACAAAAAAAATTGTATCCTTTATCATATCAACGTGCATAAGTAAACAAAAAGTTTCAACAAGAGTCAATTCAAGTTCTAGATACTAACAAACATGAGTGAAACACACAAAAAAGAAAGAGATGGATTTTTAAATGTTATCCCATTAAAAGGCTCAAAATCTCACAAGGTTAATTGATCTACCACTAATGATGTACAATTTAGAGATTAGTCATAAATGTCATACTAAGAATGCACAAAAAGAATCAATCACATCACACCACAAGTCTTTAAATAAGAGAACAGAGAAAATACTCACAATTGTAACTCGAAAAGCACAGAAAAAACATGTCATTTTAAAAATAAAATAAAACAAGTAAACAAAAAAACACACAAGTAAATTATTCACTCCCCCACACTTAAGACACATATTATCCTCAATGAAAGAACATAAGTATAAAATAAGAGAGAAGAGAGATAGGAAAGAACACACCCGAGGAGTCAAGGCGGATAGATGATTGCATAAACAGTCTTTCTCCAAGAGAACTCTTTTATAATCTCATCTTCCAAAGTCGGGATCTCATGGAGTAGCTTTGAGTAGTGTCCATTGACTTTAAAATTTTTATCAGTGCCTTCACTTTTTATTCCTAGGTCAAAAACATTCTTCTATATGTGGAAGTATTGAATGGACAAATGATAGATGTCTGCTTTTTGTCCTCTGGTACAATATAGATCTCATTTTTCACAACATCCAAGATCAAGGGGTTAAACTGCCTTTGGGGCTGCCTCACTACTTTTGCTCCATCTTTAAGTAAGACCTGATTCATACATATTGATGAGCTAATACCAGGAATGTCAGTCAAGGTCCACCCAATTGCCTTCTTATCTTCCCTCAATACTTGTAACAACTTTTGTTCTTGTTCAAATTCAAATTTAAATGAAATTATTACAGGAAAATTTTCATTAAATTCTAAAAATGCAGAGAGTGGTTTTAGCTCTAAAATAGATGGTTGCTCAATGGATGGTAAAACTTTGGCAGCAGGAACTACATTTACATATGCAATATCAACTTTGTCAATAGAAATCTCATAAGAAATATGAACTTGTAAACCAGCTTCAGTTTCATCCCAAACTGAACATAAGTGAGTATCAGTACAAACATCACGGGTATAAGTGTCATCAAAATCAGACAAAGAAGGGAAATCAGCAAAAAGTGAATCACCTGCAACAAGTTCTCTTAAAATTCTATTTTGATCAGTCATGATATGATTATTAAATTCAAAATCAGAATCAAATCAATATAGAATCAAATAAAATCACTATCAAATATGACATAAAATCAATAATAAAATCAAAATTAGAGTAAAATCAACACATAATCAAATCACTATTAAATCAGACTAACAAAAACACTAATAAAATCTAATGAAAAAAAACGATTAAAATAAAATCTAAAAATTATGAAAATTTGACTAAAAATCAAATAAAATTAAATAAGGAATCTACAAAATCTTTTGGATTTTTTTTAGAATATAAAAACAGAAAATAAATCATATAAAATAGAAAAATAAGAAATTTCCGATTTTGAGGGTCAAAATCCTTCAAAAGTTTCTTCAAAGGGAGTACTATTTCTTGAATGTTTTTTGATTTTCTAGAAAAATTTTTGGAGTAATTCAAAATAATAACATACAGAGTCATCTGATAGGCTGTTGAGATAGTTACACCATTATATTGCAACCCTGCAAATCAACAAACAAAAAACAAAACAAAACAAATATCTAACAAGACTCTAATCTAGGATCCTAAAATTAGTTAATATTATCAAAGAGTCCTCGACAACCGTGCCAATTTGATCTGATATTGCACACGGGTCAAAACCGAGTAACTAAGAACGGTAGTCTAGGAAAGTGACACTCGAGTATCGTATCGCAAGGACTCTTGATAAATTAATCAAATTAGAAAACAAAAAAGGGGTATTTCAATTTTGATATAGAATAAGTGATTATAAAAAATGATTATAAAAATGATTACGAAAAGTGATTATAAAATAAGTTGATCTACTGTTTTGGTTTCCTAACTTATCATTGGTTAATATAATTTTCATGCCCTAAACAAATTTTAATCCCTTTTCGATTACAGTAACAATAACAAGCGCATTGATACTAATATATGATATATGTTCCTAATTTCTGAATTAAACAAACAGATTCTGAATTAAGCACATGCGAATTAAGTAAACGCGATTATGGAACACATATCAATCGAAATTAATCAACACATATTCTATAGAACATGAATAAATCATACAATACATATAACAAAATATTGAAAGAGAAAAGACATTTGTTTGAAAATTTAGAAACCTCAAAGTATCAGCAGAAACCGATTAAAACAAATCAACCTTGTGAACTTTAGTTATCCATGAAATCGTCTAACCAATATTATATCTTCAAAATTCAAAATAGTATTATTGTAGTAGTGAAAGACCTAATATAATTAAAGGGAAATTTGGGCTCTTATGGGATCCGACCCGAGCATTACAAAAACTGGCCCAAACTAACTTTTTTAATTAAGTCTGCAACTTCAAAGAATTATTCGACCCTCCTTCACTCCTAATCTTCTTTTGACTTCAACATGAATTTCGAAGCTCTTTCTCTTAGATTTCCAACATATATTAGAATGCGTTAATCTGGCTCATATATCTCAAGTTATGATCTGAATAGTAACAATGTATCAAATAACTATTTATGCTGAAAATAAAGTACGAAAATAAAATAAAGACAAAAATAAAATTAAATATAAAAACACACTAAAATATTAAAAACAATATAATAAACCATAGAGTTGCCTAAGTACAATAGTAGAAGAAGGTGCATCAAAATGCACTGATCAAATTCCTCCACACTTGAATATTTGCACTCCGAGCAAAATTATAAATTGAAAACTCAAAATAGAAAAAACAAGAACAAACATAGCATGCAATTTCAAAGGTTATAAAGATACAATGTGCAAGCAAGATTCTAAGTCTAATATTTAAGAAAATGACATTACTAAGTAACTCTTTTGTGACATTCAAAGCAAATATGAAAAACATATTACTAAAGAGTAAATCAAAAGCAGCAAGATCCTCACAAAATAAAATTCACTTAACTCTCAAGTATTTAGGTTGACTGTTTACACTCAAAGCACATAATGAAAGAAAGTACTACCATAAGCTTGAAAAGAATCTAACATCCATACAAAGATTAAAAGGAGTTTTATTCGGTTGTAACTTGGTCAGGATATATGTGAGATAAATCCTAAGAGGGTACTAGGCTAAAATTCAAAGGGTCAAAAGGAAATTGAAAGAGCAGTGGGAGTTGAACTCAAAAAATTTCGTTAACTTTTAAACAACAACTTCTCACCTATTTTTCTTCTCTTTTATCTTTTTATTCTCTTTTTTTTGCAGATCAGAAGGAATATGTAAAGACATCCTTCTTTTCCTTTTCACTTTTTTTTCAATTTTTTCTTTTTCAATTTTTTTCTTTTTTCTGCCAACTTTTTTTTTAAATCAAATATCACAACTATAATTATACAACTCCACATAACTCCAACAAAACTATTTTAACCCTATGAATGAGTGATAACATTATTTTTCACTATCATGCTTGTAATGAGTTTAAACAAAGAATGGGATAATAGACTCAAAATCTCACAAGGTTAATTGATCTATCATAAATGATGTACAATTTATATTAGTCATATATATCATACTAAGAATGCACAAAAAGAGTCCATCACATCACACCACAAGTCTTTAATCAAGAGAACTGAGAAAATACTCACAATTGCAACTCGAAAACCATAGAAAAAACATGTCATTTTAAAAATAATATAAAACAAGTAAACAAGAAAACACACAAGTAAATGATTCCCTCTCTCACACTTAAGATACACATTATCCTCAATGAAAGAACATATGTGTAAAATAAGAGAGAAGAGAGATAAGACAGAACACACTCGAGAAGTCAAGGCGGATAGATGACTGCATAAACAACCTTTCTCAAAGAGAGCTCTTTTAGAGTCTCATCTTCCAAAGTTGGGCCCTTATGGAGTAGCTTTGGGTAGTGTCCATTGACTTTGAAATTTTTATCAGTGCCTTCACTTTTTATTCCTGGGTCAAAAAATATTCTTCTATATGTGAAAGTATCGAATGGACAAATGAAAGTGGTCTGCTTTTTGTCCTCTGGTACAATATAGATCTCATTTTTCACAACATCCAAGATCAATGGGTTAAACCGCCTTTGGGGCTGCCTCACTACTTTTGCTTCATCTTCAAGTAAGACCTGATTCATACACATTGATGAGCTAATACCAGGAATGTCAGTCAAGGTCTATCCAATTGCCTTCTTATGTTCCCTCAATACTTGTAACAACTTTTGTTCTTGTTCAGATTCAAATTAAAGTGAAATTATTACTGGAAAATTTTCATTAAATTATAAAAATGCAGATAGTGGTTTTAGCTCTAAAGTAGATGGTTGCTCAATGGATGGTGAAGTTTTAGCTGCAACAACTACATTTACATCAGCAACATCAACTTTGTCAGTAGAAATCTCATAAGAAATATAAACTTGTAAAGCAGCTTCAATTTCAGCATAAACTGAACATAAGTTAATATTAGTACAAGCATCACAAGTATAAGTGTCATCAAAATCAGAAAAAGAAGGGAAGTAAGCAAAAAGTGAATCACCTGGAACAAATTCTCTTAAGATTCTATTTTGATCAATCATGATATGATTATTAAATTCAAAATCAAATTCAAATCAATATAAAATCAAATAAAATCACTATCAAATATGACATAAAATCAATAATAAAATCAAAATCAGAGTAAAATCAACACAGAAACAAATCACTATCAAATCAGACTAACAAAAACACTAATAAAATTTAGTGAAAAAAACGATTAAAATAAAATCTAAAAATTATGAAATTTTGACTAAATTAAATAACGAATCTACAATTTTTTTTGGATTTTTTTGAGAATAAAAAAATAGAAAATAAATCAAAAATAGAAAAATAAGGAACTTGCGATTTTGAGAGTCAAAATCCCTTAGAAGTCTCTTCAAAGGGAGTACTATTTCTTGAATGTTTTCTGATTTTCTAATTTTTTTTTGGAGCAATTCGGAACAATAGAAGACAGAGTCACTTGATAGGTTGTTGGGATAGTTACATTGTTATACTACAGCCATGCAAATCAACAAACAAACAAAAATTAAACAAAATTCTAACAAGACTCTAATCTAGGATTCTAAAATTAGTTAATATTATCAAAGAGTGGGAATGACGTTAATTTGATCCGATGCCGCACACGGGTCAAAATCAAGTAACTAAGAACGGTAGTCTAGGAGAGCGACACTCGAGTATCGTATCTCAAGGACTCTTGACAAATTAACCAAATAAGAAAACAAAATAGAGGGGTTTCGATTTTGATCTAGAATAAGTGATTATAAAAAGTGATTATAAAAAGTGATTATGAAAAGTGATTATAAAGTAAATTGATCTACTGTTTTGGTTTGCTAACTTAACATTGGTTAATATAATTTTCATGCCCTAAGCGGATTCTAATCCCTTTTCGATTACAGTAATAATAACAAGCGCATTGATACTAATATATGATATGTGTTTCTAATTTATGAATTAAGCAAGTCGATTCTGAACTAGGCACACGCGAATTAAGAAAACGTGATTATGAAACATATATCAATTTAAATTCATCAACATATTCTATAGAACTTGAATAAAGCATACAAGACATAGAACAAAATATTGAAAGAGAAAAGACATTTGATTGAAAATTAAGAAACCTCAATGTATCAGCGGAAACTAATTACAACAGATCAACCTTGTGAACTTTGGTTATCCATGAAATCGTCTAACCAATATTGTATCTTCAAAATTCAGAATAAGATTACTGTAGTAGTTAAAGACCTAATATAATAAAGGAGAAATTCGGGCTCTTATGGGGTCTGACCTGAACATTACAAAAATTGGCCAAAACTAACTATTTTAATTAAGTTTGGAACTTCAAAGAATTATTCGACCCTCCTTCACTCCGAATCTGTTTTTGACTTCAACATGAAACCTGTATCGCTTTCTCTTAGCTTTCCAACACATATTAGAATGCATTAATCCGACTCATATAGCATAAGTTATAATATGCATAGTAACAATGTATCAAATAACTATTTATGCTGAAAATAAAGTACAAAAATAAAATAAAGAGTACATCAAAAGCAGATATGAAAAACAGGTTACCAAAGAGTACATAAAAAACAACAAGATCCTCACAAGATAAATATCAATCAACTCTCAAGTTTTTAGCTTGATTGTTTACACTCAAAGCACATCATGAAAGAAAGTACAACCGTAAGCTTAAAAAGACTCTATCATCCACACAAAGATCAACAAGACTTTTATTCGGTTGTAACTTGCCCAAGATATGGGTGAGATAAATCTTAAGAGGATACTAGGCCAAAATTCAAAGGTTAAATTTTTTTTGAAAGAGCTACAGGATTTGAACTAAAAATATTTTGTTAACTTTCAAACAACAACTTCTCAACTGTTTTTCTTCTATTTTATCTTTTTCTTTTTTTTTCTTTTTCAGATCAGAAGGAATATGTAATGACATCCTTCTTTTCTTTTTCTATTTTTTTTCAATTCTTTTCTTTTTCTATTTTTATTTTATTTTGTTATGCCAACTTTTTATTGAATCAAATATCACAACTATAATTATTCAATCCCATACAACTCCAACAAGAGTATTTTAACCCTATGAATGAGTGATAACATTGTTTTTCACTTTCAGACTTGTAATGAGTTTAAACAAATAATGGGATAATAGGCTCAAGGGGTTTTTCAAATAAGGGATGATATTATTTCAGGGTTGACTTTTTGGCTATTGGCTAAAAAATAAACAAAACAAAAACAAGTTGCCTTTATCATATCAATGTGCATAAGTAAACAAAAAGTTTCAACAAGAGTCAATTCAATTTTTAGAGACTAACAAGCATGGGTGAAACACAAGAAAGAAAGAGATAGTTTTTTTAACGATATCCATTAAAAGGCTAAAAATCTCACAAGGTTAATTGATCTACCATAAATGATGTACAATTTAGAGTTTAGTCCTACATATCATACTAAGAATGCATAAAAATAATCAATCACATCACACCACAAGTCTTTAATCAAGAGAACAGAGAAAATACTCACAATTACAACTCGAAAACCTCAAAAAAAACATTTCATTTTAAAAATAAAATAAAACAAGTAAACAAGAAAACACACAAGTAAATGATTCTCTCCCTCACACTTAAGACACACATTATCCTCAATGAAATAACATAAGTATAAAATAAGAGAGAAGAGAGATAGGAAAGAACACACCCGAGGAGTCAAGGTAGATAGATGACTGCATAAACAACCTTTCTCAAAGAGAGCTCTTTTACAGTCTCTTCTTCTAAATTCGGGCCCTTATGGAGTAACTTTGGATAATGTCCATTGACTTTGAAATTTTTATCAGTGCCTTCACTTTTTATTCCTAGGTCAAAAAATATTCTTCTATATGTGAAAGTATCGAACGGACAAATATAAGTATTCTGCTTTTTATCCTCTGGTACAATATAGATCTCATTTTTCATAACATCCAAGATCAATGGGTTAAATTGCCTTTGGGGCTGCCTCACTACTTTTGCTTCATCTTCAAGTAAGACCTGATTCATACACATTGATGAGCTAATACTAGGAATGTCAGTCAAGGTCTATCTAATTGCCTTCTTATGTCCCCTCAATGCTTGTAACAACTTTTGTTCTTGTTCATATTCAAATTAAAATGAAATTATTACTGGAAATTTTTTATTAAATTATAAAAATGCAAATAGTGGTTTTGACTCTAAAGTAGATGGTTGCTCAATGGATGGTGAAGTTTTAGCAGTAGCAACTACATTTACATCTGCAACATCAACCATGTCAGTAGAAATCTCATAAGAAATATGAACTTGTAAAGCAGCTTCAGTTTCAGCCCAAACTGAACATAAGTGAGTATCAGTACAAACATCACGAGTATAAGTGTCATCAAAATCAGACAAAGAAGGGAAATCAGCAAAAAGTGAATCACCTGCAGCAAGTTCTCTTAAGATTCTATTTTGATCAATCATGATATGATTATTAAATTCAAAATCAGAATCAAATAAATATAGAATCAAATAAAACCACTATCAAATATGACATAAAATCAATAATAAAATCAAAATGAGAGTCAAATCAACACAGAATCAAATCACTTCAAATAAGACTAACAAAAGCACTAATAAAATCTAATGAAAAAAACGATTAAAATAAAATCTAAAAATTATGAAAATTTGACTAAAAATCAAATAACGAATCTACAAATTTTTCTGGATTTTTTTGAGAATATAATAACAAAAAATAAATCATATAAAATATAAAATTAAGGAATTTGCGATTTTGAGGGTCAAAATCCCTTAGAAGTCTCTTCAAAGGGAGTACTATTTCTTGAATGTTTTCTGATTTTCTAGAAAAAGTTTGGAGTAATTCGTAACAATAGCAAACAAAGTCACCTAATAGGCTGCTGGAATAGTTACACCATTATACTGCAACCCTGCAAATCAACAAACAAACAAAAAAAAACAAAACAAAAAAAATTCTAACAAGACTCTAAACTAGGATTCAAAAATTAGTTAATATTATCAAAGAGTCCCCAACAACGATGCCAATTTGATCCGATGTCACGCACGAGTCAAAAACGAGTAACTAAGAATGCTAGTATAGGAAAGTGACACTCGAGTATCATTGTTGATAATGCGTGAATAGGCCATAAACTCCATGGAAAAGTTGTAGTAATACAAGAAGAAGAAGAGGAAGAAAGTAAAGATTAAAGATGTGATTATTGTTATTATCGGTAAAGTGGTTACACTCTATGCTATATATACACAAAGGGTAATAACAGAAATAACTGATAGATAGAAGGATGTAACTAACTAGCTACGTGTCAAGCACAGATAGGCTAAATATGTACAAGCCTAAAATAGCTAATATTGACAGGCCCCCTCAAGTTGGACTGTGAATGTTTAGCAGGCCTAACTTGGACAAAAAATCAAGAAGAGCTGGCGAATGTAGTGGTTTAGTAAACATATCCGCGAGCTGAGCAGTAGTTGAGACCGGCAAGAGATGAATAAGCTTTGAACGAATCTTTTCACGTACAACGTGACAGTCAAGTTCTATATGTTTGCTGCGCTCATGAAATATGGGATTATGAGCTAGATATATTGTTGATTTACTATCACAATAGATTGATGCAGGTTGAGAAAAATTGATCTGAAAATCCTGGAATATGAACTGTAGCCATTGTATCTCACATGTTAGTGATGCGAGGGCACGATATTCAGCCTCAGTGGAAGATCTGGATACCGTGTGTTGTTTCTTCGACTTCCAGCAAATTAAAGAAGAGCCAAGGAGGACACAGTAACCTGTTACAGATTTGCGGGAATCTGGGCAACACACCCAGTCAGAATCAGCAAAGGCAGAGAGTTTAAGGGCACTAGAAGCTGAAAAGAAGAGGCCTTTAGCAGGAACAGACTTAAGGTATCAAAGTAGCTTCATGGCAGCTTGGTAATGAGGTTGTAGAGGGCAAGAGACATATTGGCTTAAATGTTGAATAACATAAGCTATGTCAGGCCTTGAATTGGTTAAGTAGATGAGTCTTCCAATGAGTCTCCTGTAAGAAGTGGAATCAGATAGTTTTTCACCTTCAGTAGCTGATAGTTTAGTGTAAGGATCAAAGGGAACCAATGAAGGTTTTGAAGCAAGTAAACCACTGTCCTCCAAAAGGTCTAATGTATACTTTCTCTGGTTGAAGAAAATGCCAGTCTTAGATCTAGCTATTTCAAAACCAAGGAAAAACCGCAACTGTCCAAGATTTTTGATCTTGAATTTGGTATCTAGTTGTTGTTTGACAAAATGAATTTCCTGCATTGAATCTCCTGCAAGAACTATGTCGTCAACATACACCAATAAAGCAGTAAAAGCACAAGGAGAGGCCTTAATATAAAGGGAATGATCTGCTTGTGATTGAGAATATCCTATGGAGATTAGAAAGGAAGAGAGCTTGTAATACCACTGCCTACTTGCTTGCTTCAATCCATACAGGGATTTATGGAGTTTGCACACTTTAGAAGGAGAATTAGCAAACATACCAGGTGGGAGACACATATACACTTCTTCATTTAAATCCCCATGTAAAAATGCGTTGTTCACGTCCAGTTGTTCCAAGTGCCAACCTTTGATTGCTGCAATGGCCAAAAGGACTCTAACTGTTGCGATTTTAGCAACAGGTGAAAAAGTATCAAAATAGTCCAGCCCTTCCATTTGTGTGTACCCTTTTGCTACTAGTCTTGCTTTGTACCTTTCGATGGATCCATCAGCTTTGTATTTGATCTTATAAACCCACCTACAACCAATGGGATGTTTACCATGTGGCAAGTTAACTACATCCCAAGTGTGATTCTCTACAAGGGCCAGTAGTTCAACATTCATAGCCTTTCTCCAACAGTCAAGTTTGTTGGCTTGGGAAAATGTTTTAGGTTCAGTATTGGAGGATATGGTGCAACAGAAATGTTTATAAGAAGGAGCACATTTATTATAAGTGAGAAAAGATGATAAAGGATATTTGATATGATGCTCAAAAGGATGTAAAGAATGCAATGCATTGTATGCAGAATAACAATGATAATCATTCAAATAACTAGGTGGATTGGAATTCCTAGTGGATTGTCTTAAAGGTACAATAGCATTAGGGTTACTGTCTGTATCAGGTAAGGGTGTAGCAGATTGGGTAGTAGGTGTAGTTTGTGTGTTGGACTGAGGTGAGGAATTGGTATCAGTATGTATAGGCTATGGAGATGTAAAAGTTTGGTCATTTGTTATTAAGGGTGTATGGTTATTAGAGTCAGTAGTAGGGGTAGCAGAACCTAGGGACACGTCAATGTCAGAATGAGGATTGTCATTGGGAAGAGGAATAACATATGGGTTATTACTATTGTCAAGGATCATATCAGTGGGGCCAGGTGTGTGTGGAGTATTGGTTATGTCATCAAAAGGAGTGAGATGACTGTCAACAAAAGGTTGCGTATTTTGAGAAGAAGCTTTAGCTGTTTTAAAAGGGAATGTATTTTCATAGAAAACCACATTTCTAGAGACAAAAGTCGTGTTGCTATGCAAATCGTAAAGAATAAAACCTTTGGTTCCATCTTTGTATCCCAAGAATATACATTTTCTGGCTCTTGAGTCAAATTTTGTTCTGTGATTGGTGAGTGTGGCAGCATACCCAAGACAGCCAAAAACCTTCAAGTGGATAAGGGAGGGGGGTTCTGAAAATAAAACTTCATGAGGACACTTGGAATTGAGTAAGGGAGTACGGAGCCTATTTATCAAGTGTATGGCATGTTGGACACAAAAGTTCCACATGTTTAATGGAACATGAGAGTGAAAATAAAGGCTTCTAGCTACATTGAGGATATGTTGATGTTTTCTTTCAACTATCCCATTTTATTGGGGTGTTTCTACACAAGTCTTTTGGTGTAAGATACCTTTGGATAATAGGAAGTTGGCTAGAGTGGCAAACTCTGTGCCATTATCAGATCTCAAACATTTTAAAGAAGTATTGAATTGAGTCTCAATGTAGGCTATGAACTGAATAATGCTAGTTCTCACTTGGTCTTTAGTTTTAAGAAAGATGACCCAAGTGTATCTACTGTGATCATCAACAAGTGTAAGAAAGTATTTGTGTCCAAAAAAAGATATGGTAGAAAAAGGTCCCCAAACATCAGCATGTAGCATATCAAAAATAGCAGAAGAAGTAGTATTGCTAATAGGAAAAGGCAATTTTCTTTGTTTACCAAAATGATATGAATCACAAGGATTATGAGTATTTTTACATGGTATAAAAGGATAAACTTTTGACATATTTTTCAAGCCTAAATCAGAAAGGTGTCCTAATCTCAAATGCCAAAGATTACAATTGTCATTGGAAATAGAATTGTGAATTGAAGACTGAGGAGTGGATGCCAAAATATAGAGTCCTCTTTCCAAATTAGTTGTACCATTCATTTCCTTGGAATGATTCTGCATTATGGTACAAGAGTTAGCATTGAAATGCACGGAACAATCATGTCCATTAACAAGTCTAGCTATGGAAATCAAATTAACATGGAAACTAGGAATATAGAGGACATTATGTAATGTTAAATTGGCTGAAATAGCAACAGAGCCAGACATGGATGCAATGAGATGTGAGCCATCTGGTAGATTAACATGAATATGTATTATAGGTTTTGAATGCAAAAAGATATCTTTGTCAAAAGAAATATGATCTGTTGCACCAGTGTCAAGGATCCAAAGATTGGGATTCTTACCATTGGGATTGGAGGAAAGAGATGTCATGGCAAATGGGGATGTTGATATAGAGTTGGCTTTTGGGTTGGATTTTGACTGTTGGATCAATTCTATGATGTTGTTGTACTGTTCTTAAGTGAACCCAAAAGGGGATGTAGCTGGAACTTGCTGTGGTACTTCTGCAGCAGTGTTGAGGATAGCATTGCTCTGCGAAGAACTACCACTATTTTGAGGCTTAGCTTTCCCTTTGAAACCTGGTGGAAAACCATGTTTGATAAAACAAGTTTCAGCTGTGTGATTTGTTCTTCCACAGTGAGTGCATATGCGATTGTTGCCTTGAGCACCAGAATTGCCTTGATTCTTCCACTTAGAGTTACCTGTCTTGTTAGGTGCAGTGCTAGAATTAATGTGAAAAGAAGCAACTTCCTCAGAATTGCTAGTGGCTGGTGTAGTATCAGGAACAGAGTGATTTAATTCACATTCTTGTTGAATTACCAAGGAGAAAGCTTTATCAATATCCGGTAACGGGTTCATCATCATAATCTGTGATTTGGAATGAGTGAATTTTTCATTCAATCCATTGAGAAAACGGATAACACAATCTTGTGCTCTATATGTCTTCATCGAAGCAATAACACCACACGAACACGGTATTGCGCAAGAACATCCAAGAATCAGACGGTAATTGTCAAGTTCATCCCATAGAACCTTCAATTGAGTATAGTAATTTGAGACGTCGAGAGTACCTTGACGAAGCTTATACAAATCCTCTTGTATATCTGAGATGCGAAAAATATCATTGTGTGAGAAGCGAGTCTGCAAGTTACGCCAAACACCCGTAGCACTATCGATCCAAAGAACGGACTTAGCTATCGATTCAGAGATTGAACGATACAGCCATGAAAGGACCATGGTATTGCAACGAATCCACAGTGCATAGAGCGGATCTGCAACTGGAGGTTTGGTGAGTGTTCCATCAATGAATTTCTCCTTGTTCTTGGAGATCAATGCAATGTGCATTGATCGAGACCATGTGTGATAGTTTTTATCCTCAAGCAATGGAGAAACAAGAACAATTGCTGGATTTTCATTGGGATGTAAGTAGAAAGGGTTTGTGGAATTTATGGAGTAATCAATATAATTCTGGTAAGCCATTGATGAACAAGAATCAAGGACAGAAAAGAGAAAGGGAAAAACCAGAGTATGCGGAAGCAAGAAGAAGAAGGAGAAACAATGGCTACCAGAGCTATGAAGGCTCTGATACCATGTTGATAATGCGTGAATAGGCCACAAACTCCATGGAAAAGTTGTAGTAATACAAGAAGAAGAAGAGGAAGAAAGTAAAGATTAAAGATGTGATTATTGTTATTATCGGTAAATTGGTTACACTCTATGCTATATATACACAAAGGGTAATAACAGAAATAACTGATAGATAGAAGGATGTAACTAACTAGCTACGTGTCAAGCACAGATAGGCTAAATATGTACAAGCCTAAAATAGCTAATATTGACAATCGTATTGCAAGGACCCTTGACAAATTAATCAAATAAGAAAACACAATAGGGGGATTTTGATTTAGAATAAGTGATTATAAAAAGTGATTATAAAAATGATTATGAAAAGTGATTATAAAATAAGTTGATCTACTATTTTGGTTTCCTAACTTATCATTTGTTAATATAATTTTCATGCCCTAAGCAAGTTCTAATCCCTTTTTGATTACAGTAACAATAACAAACACATTGATACTAATATATGGTATGTGTTCCTAATTTATGAATAAAGCAAACAGATTCCTAACTAAGGACACGCGAATTAAGCAAACGCGATTATGAAACATATATCAATCGAAATTAATCAACACATATTCTATAGAACTTGAATAAAGCATACAAGACATATAACAAAATATTGAAAGAGAAAAGACATTTGATTGAAAATTAAGAAACCTTAAAGTATCAGCGGAAACCGATTACAACAGATCAACCTTGTGAACTTTAGTTATCCATGAACTCGTCTAACCAATATTGTATCTTCAAAATTCGGAATAGGATTACTGTAGTAGTGAAAGACCTAATATAATAAAAGGAAAATCCGGGCCCTTATGGGATCCGACCCGAACATTACAAAAACTTACCAAAACTAACTATTTTAATTATGTCTGGAACTTCAAAGAATTATTCGACCCTCCTTCACTCTAAATATGCTTTTGACTTCAACATGAAACTTGTAGGTCTTTCTCTTAGATTTTTAACATATATTAGAATGCGTTAATCCGACTCATATAACTTAAGTTATGAATTGCATAGTAATAAGATATCAAATAACTATTTATGCTGAAAATAAAGTACGAAAATAAAATAATACAAAAATAAAATTAAATACAAAAACATACTAAAATATTAAAAATAATAGAATAAATCATATAGTTTCCTAAGTACAAAAGTAGAAGAATGTGCATCTAAATGCACAAATCAAATTCCCCAACACTTGAACTTTTGCACTCCGAGCAAAATTATAAATTTAAAACTCAAAACACAAAAAACAAGAATAAACATAGCATGCAATTCCAAAGGTTATCAGGATACTGGGTGCAAGCAAAATTCTAAGTCTAAGATTCAAGAAAATTGCATTGGTAAGTAACTCTTTTGTGACATTTAAAGAAAATATGAAAAATAGATTACCAAAGAGTACATCAAAAGCAACAACATCCTCACAAGATAAAATTCACTCAACTCTCAAGTGTTTAGGTTGACTGTTTACACTCAAAGGACATCATGAAAGAAAGTACTACCATAAGCTTGAAAAGACTCTAACATCCACACAAAGATCAAAAGGACTGTTATTCGGTTGTAACTTGGCCATGATACGGGTGAGATAAATCCTAAGAGGGCACTAGGTTAAAATTCAAAGGGTCAAAAGAAAATTGAAAGAGATGCGGGAGTTGAACTAAAAATATTTCGTTAACTTTCAAACAACAACTTATCGACTATTTTTCTTCTCTTTTATATTTTTATTCTCTTTTTTTTCTTTTCAGATCAGAAGGAATATATAATGACACCCTTCTTTTATTTTTTTTATTTTTTTATTTTTTTATTTCAATTTTTTTATTTTGTTCAGCCAACTTTTTATTGAATCAAATATCACAACCATAATTATTCAACCCAAACAACTCCAACAAAACTATTTTAACCCTATGAATAGGTGATAACATTGTTTTTTACTTTTAGGTTTGTAATGAGTTTAAACAAAGAATTGGATAATAGGCTCAAGGGTGTTTTCAAACAAGGGATGATATTATTCAGGGTTAGAATTTTGGTTACTGGATAAAAAACAAACAAAATAAAAACAAGTTTCCTTTATCGTATCAATGTGAATAAGTAAACAAAAAGTTTCAACAAGAGTCAATTCAAGTTCTTGAGACTAACAGACATGAGTGAAACACACAAGAAAGAAAAAGATAGATTTTTTAATGTTATCCATTACAAGGCTCAAAATCTCACAAGATTAATTGATCTACCACAAATGATATACAATTTAGAGTTTAGTCCTACATATCATACTAAGAATGCACAAAAAGAATTAATCACATCACAAAAAAAGTCTTTAATCAAGAGAACAAAGAAAATACTCACAATTGCAACTATAAAACCACAAAATCAAATCAGACTATCAAATCACTATCAAATCAGACTAACAAAAGCACTAATAAAATTTAAAGAAAAAAACGTTTAAAATAAAATCTAAAATTTATGAAAATTTAACTAAAAATCAAATAACGAATCTACAAGTTTTTTTTTTGGATTTTTTGAGAATATAAAAATGGAAAATAAATCAAATAAAATAGAAAAATAAGGAATTTGCGACTTTGAGGGTCAAAGTCCCTTAGAAGTCTCTTCAAATGGAGTACTATTCCTTGAATGCTTTATGATTTTCTAGAAATTTTTTAGAGTAATTCGGAACAATAGCATACAGAGTCACCTGATATGCTGTTGGGATAGTTACACCATTATACTGTAACCTTACAAATAAAAAAAACAGAATTCTAACAAGACTCTAATCTAGGATTCAAATATTTTGTTAATATTATCAAAGAGTCCCCAGACAACAACGCCAATTTGATCTGATGTCGCACACGGGTCAAAAACGAGTAACTAAGAACGGTACTCTAGGAGAGCGACACTCGAGTATCGTATCGCAAGGACTCTTGATAAATTATCCAAATAAGAAAACAAAATAGGGGGATTTTGATTTTGATTTAGAATAAGTGATTATGAAAAGTGATTATAAAATAAGTTGATTTACTATTTTGGTTTCCTAACTTATCATTGGTTAATATAATTTTCCTGCTCTAAACGAATTCTAATCCCTTTTCGATTACAGTAACAATAAAAAGAGCATTGATACTAATATATGATATGTGTTCCTAATTTCTGAATTAAGCAAACAAATTCTGAATTAAGCACACGTGAATTAAGCAAACGCGATTATGGAACATATATCAATCGAAATTAATCAACACAAATTCTATAGAACTTGAATAAAGCATAGAAGGCATAAAATAAAATATTGAAGGACAAAAAACATTTGATTGAAAATTAAGAAACCTCAAAGTATCAGCGGAAATCGATTACATCAGATCAACCTTGTGAACTTTAGTTATCCATGAAATCGTCTAACCAATATTGTATCTTCAAAATTAAGAATAGGATTACTGTAGTAGTGAAAGACCTAATATAATAAAAGGAAAATTTGGGCCCTTATGGGATTCGACCCATACATTACAAAAAC
Source organism: Lathyrus oleraceus (assembly GCF_024323335.1). Taxonomy (NCBI): domain Eukaryota; kingdom Viridiplantae; phylum Streptophyta; class Magnoliopsida; order Fabales; family Fabaceae; genus Lathyrus; species Lathyrus oleraceus. Next base: position 311,592,103 of record NC_066583.1, read on the forward strand.
TGACCAAAACTAACTGTTTTAATTAAGTCTGGAACTTCAAAGAATTACTCGACCCTCCTTCACTTTGTATCTGCTTTTAAATTCAACATAAAATTTGTAGTTATTTCTCTTATCTTTCCAACGCTTATTAGAATGCATTAATCCGACTCATATAGCTCAAGTTATGATGTGCATAGTAACAAGGTATCAAATACTATTTATGCTGGAAATAAAATACGAAAATGAAATTAAGACAAAAATTAACTTATATTAAAAACACACTAAAATATTAAAAATAATAGAATAAATCATAGAGTTGCCTAAATATATTAGTAGAAGAAGGTGCATCAAAATGCACTGGTCAAATTCCCCCACACTTGTACTTTTGCACTCCGAGCAAAATTATAAATTCAAAACTCAAAACAGAAAAAACAAGAACAAATAAATCGTGCAATTCCAAAGGTTGTCAAGATACAAAGAACAAACAAAATTATAGGTATAAGATTCAAGAAAATGACATTAGTAAGTAACTCTTTTGTAACATTCAAAGCAAATATGAAAAATAGATTACCAAAGAATACATCAAAAGCAGCAATATTCTCACAAAATAAAATTCACTCAACTCTCAAGAGTTTAGGTTGATTGTTTACACTTAAAGCACATTATGAAAGAAAGTATTACCATAAGCTTGAAAAGACTCTAATATTCACAATTGAATTACATGCACACAAAGATCAAAATGATTGTTATTCGGTTGTAACTTGGCCAAGATACGGGTGAGATAAATCCTAAGAGGGTACTAGGCTAAAATTCAAAGGGTCAAAAGAAAATTGAAAGAGGGTACTAGGCTAAAATTCAAAGGGTCAAAAGAAAATCAGAAGGAATATGTAATGACATCCTTCTTTTCTTTTTCTATTTTTTTTTTCAATTTTTTTTTCTTTTTTTCTGCCAACTTTTTATTGAATCAAATATCACAACTATAATTATTCAATCCCACAAAACTCCAACAAGACTATTTTAACCCCATGAATGTGTGATAACATTGTTTTTCACTTTCAGGCTTGTAATGAGTTTAAACAAAGAAGGAGATAATATGTTCAAGGGGGTTTTCAAACAAGGGATGGTATTATTTAGGGTTGGCTTTTTGGCTACTGACTACAAAATAAACAAAACAAAAATAAGTTGCCTTTATCATATCAATGTGCATAAGTAAACAAAAAGTTTCAACAAGAGTCAATTCAAGTTCTAGAGACTAACATACATGAGTGAAACCCACAAGAAAGAAAGAGGTGGATTTTTGAATGTTATCTATTAAAAGGCTCAAAATTTCACAAGGTTAATTGATCTACTACAAATGATGTACAATTTAGAGTTTAGTCCTACATATCATACTAAGAATGCATAAAAAGAATCAATCACATCACACCACAAGTCTTTAATCAAGAGAACAGAGAAAATACTCACAATTGCAACTCGAAAACCACAGAAAGAACATGTCATTTTAAAAATAAAATAAAATAAGTAAACAAGAAAGCACACACGTAAATGATTCCCTCCCCCACACTTAAGACACACATTATCCTCAATGAAAGAATATAAGTATAAAATAAGAGAGAAGAGAGATAGGAAAGAACAAACTCGAGGAGTCAAGGCGGATAGATGACTGCATAAACAACCTTTCTCAAAGAGAGCTCTTTTACAGTCTCTTCTTCCAAAGTCGGTTTCTCATGGAGTAGCTTTGGATAATGTCCATTGACTTTGAAATTTTTATCAGTCCCTTCACTTTTTATTCATGGGTCAAAAAATATTCTTTTATATGTGAAAGTATCGAACAGACAAATGAAAGTGGTATGATTTTTGTCCTCTGGTAAAATATAGATTTCATTTTTCACAACATCCAAGATCAAGGGATTAATCTGCCTTTGAGGTTGCCTCACTACTTTTGCTCCATCTTCAAGTAAGACCTGATTCATACACATTGATGAGCTAATACCAAGAATGTCAGTCAAGGTCCATCCAAATGCTTTCTTATGTTCGCTCAATACTTGTAACAACTTTTTGTTCTTGTTCAGATTCAAATTTAAATGAAATTATTACAGGAAAATTTTCATTAAATTCTAAAAATGATGAGAGTGGTTTTAGCTCTAAAGTAGATGGTTGCTCAATGAATGGTAAAATTTTGGCAGCAGGAACTACATTTACAACTGCAACATCAACTTTATCAATAGAAATATCATAAGAAATCTCATAAGTAATATCAACTTGTAAAACAACTTCAATTTTAGCACAAACTGAACATAAGTGAGTATCAGTACAAACATCACAAGTAGAAGTGTCATCAAAATCAGACAAAGAAGGAAAATCAGCAAAAAGTGAATCACCTGCAACATGTTCTCTTAAGAATATTTTGATCAGTCATGATATGATTATTAAATTCAAAATCACAATCAAATCAATATATAATCAAATAAAATCACTATCAAATATGACATAAAATCAATAATAAAATCAAAATCAGAGTAAAATCAACACATAATCAAATCACTATCTAATCAGACTAACAAAAACACTAATAAAATATAATGAAAAAAACAATTAAAATAAAATCTAAAAATTATGAAAATTTGACTAAAAATCAAATAAAATCAAATAACGAATCTACAAGTTTTTTTTTGGATTTTTTTGAGATTATAAAAATAGAAAATAAATCAAATAAAACCGAAAAATAATGAATTTGCGATTTTGAGGGTTAAAATTCCTTAAAAGTCTCTTCAAAGGGAGTACTATTTCTTGAATGTTTTTTGATTTTCTAGAATAAATTGGAGCAATTCGGAATAATAGCATACAGAGTCACCTGATAGGCCGCTGAGTTAGTTACGTCATTATACTGCAACCCTGCAAATCAATAAACAAACAAAAAACAAAACAAAACAAAATTCTAACGTGACTCTAATCTAGGATTCTAAAATTAGTTAATATTATCAAAAAGCCCCCGACAACAATGCCAATTCGATCTGATGTCGCACACGGGTAAAAAACGAGTAACTAAGAACTGTAGTCTAGGAGAGCGACACTCGAGTATCATATCGTAAGGACTCCTGAAAAATCAACAAATAAGAAAACAAAATAGGGGGATTTTGATTTAGATTTAGAATAACTGATTATGAAAAGTGATTATAAAAAGTGATTATAAAATAAGTTGATCTACTGTTTTGGTTTTCTAACTTATCATAGATTAATATAATTTTCATGCCCTAGGCGGATTCTAATACTTTTTCGATTATAGTAACAATAACAAGCGCATTGATACTAATATATGACATGTGTTCCTAATTTCTGAATTAAGCAAACATATTTTGAATTAAGCATACACGAATTAAGCAAACATAATTATGGAACACATATCAATCGAAATTAATCAACACATATTTTATAGAACTTGAATAAAGTATACAAGACATAGAACAAAATATTGAAAGAGAAAATACATTTGATTGAAAATTAAGAAATCTCAAAGTATCAGCGAAAACCGATTACAACAGATCAACCTTGTGAACTTTAGTTATCCATGAAAACGTCTAACCAATATTGTATCTTCAAAATTCAGAATATAATTATTGTAGTAGTGAAAGACCTAATATAATAAAAAGGAAATTCGGGCCCTTATGGGATCCGACCCGAACATTACAAAAATTGGCCCAAATTAACTATTTTAATTAAATATGGAATTCCAAAGAATTATTTGACCCTCATTCACTCTGAATCTTCTTTTGACTTCAACATGAAACTTGTATCTATTTCCCTTAGCTTTCCAACGCATATTAGAATGCGTTAATTTAACTCATATAGCTCAAGTTATGATTTGCATAGTAACAAGGTATCAAATAACTATTTATGCTGAAAATGAAGTAAGAAAATAAAATAAATACAAAAAATAAACTTAAACATAAAAACACACTAAAATATTAAAAATAATAGAATAAACCATATAGTTGCCTAAGTACAATAGTAGAAGAAGGTGCATCAAAATGCACTGATCAAATTCCTCCACACTTGAACTTTTGCATTCCGAGCAAATATATAAATTCAAAACTCAAAATAGAAAAAACAAGAACAAACAAAACATGCAATTCCAAAGGTTATCAAGATAGAAGGTGCAAACAAAATTCTAAGTTTAAGATTCAAGAAAATGACATTAGTAAGTAACTCTTTTGTGACGTTCAAAACAAATATGAAAAGTAGATTACAAAAGAGTACATCAAAACCAGCAAGATCCTCACAAGATAAAATTCACTCAACTCTCAAGTATTTACGTTGATTGTTTACACTCAAAGCATATCATTAAAGAAAGTACTACCATAAGCTTGAAAATAGTCTAACATCCATAATTGAATTACATGCTCACAAAGATTAAAGGGACTTTTATTTGGTTGTAACTTAGCCAGGATACGAGTAAGATAAATCCTAAGAGGGTGCTAGTCTAAAATTCAAAGGGTCAAAAGAAAATTGAAAGAGTTGCAGGAGTTGAAGTAAAAATATTTCGTTAACTTTAAAACAATAACTTCTCAACTATTTTTCTTCTCTTTTATCTTTTTATTCTTTTTTCTTCTTCTTCAGATCATAAGGAATATGTAATGACATCCTTATTTTCTTTTTCAATTTTTTTTTCAATTTTTTTCTTTTTCAATTTTTTTTTCTTTTATTCTGCCAACTTTTTATTGAATCAAATATCACAACTATAGTTATTCAACCTCACACAACTCCAACAAGACTATTTTAATCCTATGAATGGGGGATAATATTGTTTTTCACTTTCAAGCTTGTAATGAGTTTAAACAAAGAACGGGATAATAGGCTCAAAGGGGTTTTCAAACAAATGATGATATTATTCAGGGTTGGATTTTTGGCTACTGTCTAAAAAATAAACAAAACAAAAACAAGTTGCCTTTATCATATCAATGTGCATAAGTAATCAAAAAGTTTCAACAAGAGTCAATTCAAGTTCTAGAGACTAACAGACATGAGTGAAACACACAAGAAAGAAAGAGATGGATTTTTGAATATTATCCATTAAAAGGCTCAAAATCTCACAAGGTTAATTGATCTACCACAAATGATGTACAATTTAGAGTTAAATACTACATATCATACTAAGAATGCACAAAAATAATCAATCACATTACACCACAAGTCTTTAATCAAGAGAACAGAGAAAATACTCAAAATTGCAACTCGAAAACCACAAAAAAACCTGTCATTTTACAAATAAAATAAAACAAGTAAACAAGAAAACACACGAGTAAATGATTTTCTCCCAAACACTTAAGACACACATTGTCCTCAATAAAGAATATAAATATAAAATAAGAGAGAAGAGAGATAGGAAATAACACACCCGAGGAGTCAATGCAGATAGATGACCGCATAAACAACCTTTGTTAAAGAGAGCTCTTTTATAGTCTATTCTTCCAAAGTCGGTCTCTCATGGAGTAGCTTTGGGTAATGTCCATTGACTTTGAAATTTTTATCAGTGCCTTCACTTTTTAATCCTAGGTAAAAAACATTCTTCTATATGAGAAAGTATCGAAAGGACAAATGAAAATGGTCTGCTTTTTGTCCTCTGGTACAATATAGATCTCATTTTTCACAACATCCAAGATCAAGGGGTTAAACCGCCTTTGGAGCTATCTCACTACTTTTGCTCAATCTTCAAGTAAGACCTAGTTCATACACATTGATGAGATAATACCAGGAATGTCAGTCAATCCTCAATACTTGTAACAACTTTTGTTCTTGTTCAGATTCAAATTTAAATGAAATTATTACAGGAAAATTTTCATTAAATTCTAAAAATGCAGAGAGTGGTTTTAGCTCTAAAATAGATGGTTTCTCAATGGATGGTAAAATTTTGGCAGCAGGAACTACATTTACATTTGCAACATCAACTTTGTCAGTAGAAATCTCATAAGAAATATCAATTTGTAAAGCAACTTCAATTTCAACACAAACGTAATATAAGTGAGTATCAGTACAATTTTCATGCTTTGGATTTTGATTATAGGGGGATTTCAATTTTGATTTAGAATAAGTGATTATAAAAAATAATTATAAAATAAGTTGATCTACTGTTTTGGTTTCCTAACTTATCATCGGTTAATATAATTTTCATGCCTAAGAGGATATTAATCCCTTTTCGATTACAGTAATAATAACAAGCACATTGATATTAATATATGATATGTGTTCCTAATTTTTGAATTAAGCAAACATATTACGAATTAAGCAAACAAGTTAAGCACACACGGATTAAGCAAACACGATTATGGAACCTATATCAATCGAATTTAATCAACTCATATTCTATAGAACTTGAATAAAGCATACAAGACATATAGCAAAATATTAAAAGAGAAAAGACATTTGATTGAAAATTAAGAAACCTCAAAGTATCAGCGGAAACCGATTACAACAAATCAACTTTGTGAACTTTAGTTATCCATGAAATCGTCTAACCAATATTGTATCTTCAAAATTCAAAATAGGATTAGTGTATTAGTGAAAGACCTAATATAATAAAAGAGAAATTCGGGCCCTTATGGGATCCGACCCGAACATTACAAAAACTGACACAAACTAACTATTTTAATTAAGTCTGGAACTTCAAATAATTATTCGACTCTCCTTCACTCCTAATATGCTTTTGACTTCAACATGAAACGTGTAGCTCTTTCTCTTAGATTTCTAACGCATATTAGAATGTGTTAATGCGACTCATATAGCTCAAGTTATGATATGCATAGTAGTAAGGATCAAATAACTATTTATGCTGAAAATAGTATGAAAATAAAATAAACACAAAAATAAACTGAAATATAAAAATACACTAAAATATTAAAAATAATAGAATAAACTATAGAGTTGTCTAAGTACAATAGTCGAATATATCAAAATTTTATATTTCGGTATTCAATAGTTACATTAGACTCCAAATTAATATATATTCATTTTTGGATGATCTTTATGTGTCTTATAATAATAAATGTTATTGAATAAAAACATATTATTTGCTTAGGATTATATCATAATTAAATCACATAGTTTAGAATCATAAATTTTAAATAAATTTAATCTCTTTAGTAATTAAACAAGCTTTAATATAATAATTTAAAATTAATTAACTATAATTAACAAGTTTTAACTCATTTAAACTAATTAACAGGGCAAAATAGATAACACTAGACATACATAATCATGTGTTTGAAATTTGATTACTTTTCAATTTTAAAATTAGTTTCATTATTATTTAAAGCATATGTCATAAAGTTTATTATCTATTATTACATTAATATATCACAGTTTTGCACAGTATACACATGCCTTATATACATTGTCTCGTAACTGAGAAAAACTGAACAAATATACATTGTCTCGTAAAAACAAAAGAAAACTGACCAAATACTTTACTAAACCTATACATAATTATCACTTTCAGCTATACAATTTCAAAACAAAACATCAAACAAAAAGACATTACTATGATACATAAATATCGGAAAATCTATTATTCCAAAATAAAATTCCCTTTCAATTATACACTTTAATGTTTCGTTATTAAAACAAGAAAATATATATATTTTCACTTATTCATCATCCTTTATATATATATATATATATATATATATATATATATATATATATATATATATATATATATATATATATATATATATATATATATATATATATATATATATATATATATATATATATATATATATATATATATATAATTGATATATTGATGCCATTTGATTATAATTCATTATATTTCATTACCAAAAAAATCATAATATTGGTAACATGCTCTCATAGCTATTGTTGGAAAATTTCATATTGAATCATAATATTCTGATTTTTATGTTTTTCTGTTATTCTTGATATTATAATATATTAATTTGTATTTATTTAATTAATTTAAATTATTTAATTGGTATCAGAGTCTCATTAAATACATTTTATGACTATTATTATGTTTATTCAATTTCATAAATAGTACATATGATTACGTGATAATTGTTTTGCAAATTAGCTACTACTATGTTTTTTCTTTTGATTTCAATGATTCCGTTTTACTAGTAAAAATCAATTTATCACAACTAACTAATCATGAATAATATGCCAAAATCATTTACATATTATTGAGACATGATTTTCCGTAATATATTCTCTGTCTCTATGGTTCTGTGATATGTAAAGAATATAATGGAAAATAAATTTGTTCAACTATCGGAATTGGATATTTTGATGTAATTGAAACCTATCATATTGATCCTAGCTAATTTTCATACTTGAATGATTTGATTGAGACGTGACTAGTTTCTATGCCTATATTTCATATGCATATATTCTTTTGTGATCTCATTTATAACTTAAAAATAACCTAAAACATATTTTGAAAATACTTATAGCATTATTTTCAAAAATAACCCGCTTTTTCAAAAATATTCCCAAAATATCTTTGATTTCAAAAAAAATCTCAAACTACTCCACTTCTAAGAGGAGGCGCCAATTGGCGTTTCCTCTTAAATACTTGAATGGAGACGCCAATTGGATTGGCTAGGGCAGGTGCCCTAACCAATTGGGTTGGCGCCCCTGTGTAGTACTTAAGAGGAGGCGCCAATTCAATTGGAGCCTCATTGTAAAATGATATTTTTTTTTGTAAATGGTATACGTGATAGATAAATTTGATATAGGACCAATTGATATTAATAAAATTTTCCGTTTATATAAAGAAACCTAATGGTGATGACCGGGATCACCTAACCGACCTCCGGTCCCACATCCTCTAGCTACGCTAACCTGTGGCCCTAACCCACGTTGATGATTCGATACCGATGTTTGAGCATTTGAGGGGCCATGAGCGTCACTTCCAACTACAGGAGAAGGCCTGTTGAGGTAGTCAGACAAGTCGGCATAGTCTTCAGTATACATCGATGGTGTACCGCCGTAGCTGAGCTCATGACCAATGCTAGAGAAGTTGGATTGTGGTTGACTCATTGATGGGCGACCGGGACGGTTGAAGGGAGACATGGGTGTGAACGATGCGTCGAGGAAAGGTTGTTGGGGTGTTTGGTAGAGATAGGGTTGTTGGATGTTTTGGTTTTGTGAGGTTTGGGTTTCTTGGCTATGGTAGGAGGAGGGGCGGTTGGTGTTGAATGATCGTTGGGTGTTCTAGCTTAGGCGACTTTGGTAGGGTGATGGGGTGGGTGCGAAGCGATGTTGAGTCTCAGGTTGATGGTCAATTTGTTGGTGGTGGTATGGGGTATGCTCTTGGTATTGGGGTTGGGTGTATGGTATGTTTTGGTAGTATGTTTGTGTGTTGGTTGAACGGAACGTTTGACGGACAGGGGATTGTGTGTATCTGGTCTGACACTGTTGTTGAGGGTTTGATGTTGAGGTGTCAGGTATGTAAGTCATCTGGCGTGGGTCGTACAAGTACATATCCTCAGCGATGAACTGAAAACCAACCGATCTGTACCAAGCCATATAAGTACGACTTAGTTTTTCTTCAGTTGGCATGACTGCATCAGTTAACACATGGTCACGGCGGTGCTTCCATTTGCGACACTCCGATCTTGCGAAGCTTTACCATGGATTGAAGTTCCGTTGGTCGTTAACTTTGCGCATATGCCATTCTCCTAGGCTAGCTGGGGGATCTGGGATGTTTTGGGGCATACCGAACTGCAGCTTCACACGATCACTGTTGTACATCTCCACAGTTGTGAACCGTATTATCGGTGTGCATGCAGTCCATACGGCCGCGTCTTCAGCGTTGACCTGATGGTCATGATCCAAATTAAGGTATGGACGCCAAATGAACTAAAATGTGAAAGAAGATATGATTATAATCTAGGTAGAAGAAGTTAACAAAATCTAACGAAATTATTAAGTTATTCTCCTTACGTCCGTCGGTCGAAGGTGATCCAACAGGTTACGATACTGAGTAATACAGTGTCTTGGACATCTGTTGTAACTCATACCACGTGCAGACCATCTACACGAAAAAGACAAAAAATATTAGTTAGAGATGATAATCTTTAAAGAAGTAAGTAAAGATATAGCAATTTAAACAACTTACTTTTGTGCATACGGAAATGTGAAAGGGTTGTTGTTGACGGGTGCTAGGGACGATAGTCTTGACCAACCCCATGCTTGTAGCAAAACAGCACATCCAGAAAATGTAGATGTTTCTTTGTGTGAGTTTTTGCACAAGGAGTTATAGAGATAGGCTAGATAAGCAGATCCCCAACTGTAACTTCCTATTCTATCTACATGTCTAAGTAAAGGTAAATACATAATATGCATGCTAGAACCACTACCTTCGGGAAATAAAAACGAGCCAATTAACAGCATAATGTAACACCTAGTTTTTATTATTCGAGCATCTTCGGTAGAATGCTCATCTAAGTATAAACTATTATAGTACGACTTAAGGCGTGAAAGTAGTATACCATGACCTCTTGCGTTATCATCTAACAAATCAGTCTCCAAGAGATCCATGCAAATTGAATTTGCATAGTTGGTTTTACCATTAACATCCTTACCTTCAATGGGCAGTCCCAGAAGCATGTAGACGTCTTCTAACGTCACGGTACACTCACCGGTTGGGAACCAAAATGCGTGTGTCTCTGGTCTCCATCTTTCGCATAAAGCTAGAATGAATTTGTTATCTACGGACCAAGATAAAATCTTGCTTATATGACCAAAATCGGCGAGTTCAACATAAGGTTGAATCATCGGGTCCATATGGACATATTCGTGGACCCGAGTCCGGAACCTTGATACATCCTATAAAAGAAAGAACAAAAAACTTGACTAAGTTGGTATGTTAAAATAAAAGGGGGTTGGTGAAGATGAAAGATAAAAAGTTAACAAAAGAAAAAACTTACATATGTTGCGATGTTTGCAACCGTTCCTCTATGTGATTCGCCCATTATGAGGATAGACATTTTGTCGGGGGGTTGGTGTAGATGAAACTACAAGAAGTTGTTTCAGATGAAATTGTAAAAGAAGTATTGTAGAAGAAGTAATGAGAGTGATGGTGTGGAAGAAGTGTTGATGGAGTGAATATATTTATAAGCAAATGGATGGGAGCATGAAAGTTGTGCTTGCATGGTGTCTCCACTTGAATTGGCGACCATGTACAACCTTTAAGAGGGGTCGTCATTCAAATAGGAACCTCCATAGGGACATGCATGCAAGACCTAGGTCTGATTGCTTGATTTCGAGGTCTGCATGCATGCTTTGACAAGGTGTCTCCACTTGAATTGGCGCCCATGTGCAAGGAATGAGTGGGGGCGCCAATTCATTTGGAGTGTGTGTCTGCATGTCTGACACGTGGCTGTCCTCTCTCTTGCATGCTAAACATGTAACTTCTTAGTAGCTTGCATGGTTGACATATCATTTCGGAGTAGCTTGCATGTGCGACACATCACTTCGGTGTAGCTTGCATGTGCGACACATCACTTTGAACTAGCTAGCATGTGAGACACTTCAATCCTCTATTTAAGTGTCTTACTTTCAACATCCAAGACACTTCACTCACATTCATCTATAGTAAGAAAATAGTTTTCATCTGCACAATGTCATCTGCATCATTATACAATGTCAATGTTCACTACAACGGTGAAACATACGAGTCTGAGCTATATGGTTTTTGTTTTCGAAACACTGATACCATTAGACTCACGATCAAGAGAAATGCAACCTTCTTGCATTTGAAAAAAAGAATACAATCATGTATAGGAATGGGTATTGTGTCAAAGATCACATATCAAAATCCAATATTTTTTTAGAATAGTCAATGAAAGTTTTTCCCTCTTAAGGTACGAGACGATGAAGATGTTGAATACATGTTTGTTAGTCATGAACATTCAGGCTGCAACTATATTGAGTTGTACATTACTCTTCAACCATGTATACCATCTCAACAGTCTCAAATAACCAGTCAGGATGAATCTGGTGAATTTGATCCACAGTGGTCAGATGACGTCAAACCAGAAGCAGAAGAAGAAGTGGACGTCGTCGATGAAGAAGAAGAGGAGACCGAGATACAGGTTGATCACATGCTGAAAAACGACATTGAAGATGATGATCAACCACCACCAATACCTCCTACTCATGTCTACAATTCGCCTCAACATATGACAAATATGGATCTGCACGATGATGAAACATCCAACAATGTTTTCTATAATCCATATCTGAGATCAGAAGGCGAATTAAAGGTGGGAGACATGTTTCGTACCAAAGAAGAATGTGTTCTGGCTATCAAAAAATTCCACATGAACAACTCTGCTGATTTTACAGTGAAACACACTGATTCTAGAGGGTATGTTATCGAATGTCGTAACATGCTTTGTAAGTTTCATTTGGCTGCATCTTACAAAAAGAAAAATGACTCTTGGGAGATTTCTTAAATAGACCCACCTCACAGTTGCATTGCAACTAACGTTGAACAAGATCACCACAAACTAAGCGCAACGTTGATATGTTAAGACATTTTGCCTTTGGTTAATAAAGACCCATCCGTGAAGGTGAGTATAATTATATCCCATATCAGAATAACATATAATTATACTCCATCTTACAAGAAAGTCTGGATTGTGAGGACAAAGGTTGTTGAACAAGTTTTCGGCAACTGGGAGGATTCATACAAGGAATTGCCACGGTTTTTATGGGCACTAAAAACATATGTCCCAGGAACTGTGGCAATTATGGAGACATTGCCAGCGATGATGCCAGACGGAACTTGTGCTACAGGTAATATAATCTTTCACCGTCTCTTTTGGGCATTTGACCCGTGCATCAAAGATTTCGCATTCTGCAAACCTATTATTCAAATTGATGGCACTTGGTTATACAGAAAATACAAGGGTACTTTGCTCATGGAGGTTGCACAAGACGGAAATAACAATGTCTTTCCCATTGCCTTTGCTCTTGTTGAAGGTGAAACGGCTGGTGGATGGGGTTTCTTTCTTCGACATCTCAAAACGCATGTGGCTCCACAAGCCAATCTCTGTTTGATTTCTGATAGACATGCTGCCATTGGGAGTGCCTACAACAACTATGACAACAGATGGCATGACCCTCCTTCTACCCATGTCTATTGCATCAGACACATTGCACAAAATTTCATGCGTGCTATAAAAGATAAGAATCTTCGCAAGAAGATGGTGAATGCTGGGTATGCTCTAACTCAGCCGTCATTTCAATATTATCATGATGAAATTAGACTGTCTAATGAAGACGCAGGGAGATGGATAAATAACATACCAGTAGAGCAGTGGACAAGGGCATTTGACGGAGGTTGTTGATGGGGACACGTGACAACAAACCTTGTGGAATGCATGAACGGGGTATTCAAAGGAATTCAAAATCTGCCGATAACCGCTTGGTAAGATCGACCTATTATAGGTTGGCTTCTACGTTCGCAACCAGAGGTGAAAGATGGAGTGCGGTGTTAATGTCCGGGCAAGTATTCAGTGAGTGTTGCATGAAGGTCGTGAAAGAGGAGAGCATCAAAGCTAGCACACACGCTGTAACAGTCTTTGACAGTCATAGGCAAAATTTCAGCGTCCGGGAAACAATGGACCACAACGAGGGGAGACCAAATTTAGCCTACGCTGTTAGACTAAACAGAAGTTGGTGCGATTGTGGAAAATTCCAGGCCTTCCGCATACCTTGCTCCCATGTCATTGCAGCATGCGCTTATACTCGTCAAGATGCTTACAACCATTTATCTAATGTGTACAAGGCTGTCACCGTCATGAATGTATATAATCAAAGCTTCTACCAATGGAGGAATATTGGTCTCCATATGAAGGTGATATTGTTTGGCACAATGACGAAATGCGTAGAAAGAAAAAAGGAAGGCCAAACAGCACACGTATCAGGACAGAGATGGATTCGACAGATAAAATGATAAGATTATGTAGTATCTGTCGATAACCAGGACACAACAAGAACAACTATCCAAATCGAGGAACATCATCTAAGTCATAAGCTTTTTGTAGCATTGTATTTCTGTAACCTTCAATCATTATATATCATTAAGTTTTTGTTACAACGAGGTTCACAACAAACATCAGTACAAAATAAGCTATCTGAAAACAGAAATAATTCTAACTGATTACAACAATCAAATTGATGTCGTCTCGACCGAACATCATTTCCCTAGCATCCTTATCAGTCTTCATTCGCACCCAACCAAAGATACTGTTAAGTCTCTCAATACTTCTAATTTTTCCCCTTCTGGTATTTTCCCATCTAACCAACGAACCAACTCCCTCTTCAGTTGATCGAACGTAGTGATGTTCCAGAACAGCATCAGCATCTGAGGTTTGTCTCTCGCATAAATCACCTTTTCGTATCGGCGACGAACACCAAACATGATTGCCAAATGATTATTTGAGATGTGGAACAATTACTCACACGACGCATCTATTTATAACACAAAAATATCATTTTACACTGAGGCGCCAATTGAATTGGCGCCTCCTCTTAAGTACTACAGAGGGGCGCCGATTGGATTGGTTAAGGCACCTGCCATAGCCAATCCAATTGGCGCCTCCATTCAAATATAAGTGGAGTAGTTTGGTATTTTTTTGAAACCAGATATATTTTGGAAATTTCCTTTAAAAAATAGATTATTTTTTAAAAAAATTTGAATATAATGGAAAATAAATTTGTTCAACTATCGGAATTGGATATTTTGATGTAATTGAAACCTATCATATTGATCCTAGCTAATTTTCATACTTGAATTATTTGATTGAGACGTGACTAGTTTCTATGCCTATGTTTCATATGCATATATTCTTTTGTGATCTCATTTATAACTTAAAAATAACCTAAAACATATTTTGAAAATACTTATAGCATTATTTTATGAATTTAATTAAAATATTTGGTTAGTGTAAAAATATTTTACAAAATATTTGATTTTTATTATAATCATATGTAAAATTACACAAACAGATGATTGTAATATATTGATGGTGTAAATTTTTTTATATTGACTGTGCATAATAATTAATCTCTTATTTTATTTCAATTAATTCCGAAATCAGTGACATCTCTTATTTTATTCCAATTAATTCCGAAATCAGTGGCTTTCGTGTTTCCATTAGCACGCATATTTATTTTATTGTTATCATTCTTTTCCTATAAAGATATAATAAATAGTTATATATAATGTAGTTAATTTTCGTAAACATTTAAAAAAGGCAAAGTGTATACAGAAATAAATAATATAATAATGTATCACATTATATCTGTTTTATGTTATTCTTTTATTTAATTAATTATATGCATGACATAAATTTTCATATTCTCTTAAGCATAAATATTTTAATTTATATAGTTGTGATTTAATCTATCATAAGGTGCAACCATATGAATTTTATATATTAGTTACAATTAATAATTATTTTAAGTAATTATTTGAGATGACTCTAAAGTCGTCAATATTTATTTATTTTATTGATAAAGATGAATGTCACATTTTTTAAGGTTAATGACGTGACCATTTGAAGATGAATTTTTCTCTAATATTATCTACTCTTTACAAAATTATAAATACGTATTTATCTATAGAAAATATTTTTCAAAATATTTTAAAAATTAAGACTCTTTATAATTTATCATAAATTGATTTATTGTTATATACTACATTACAAAAATATTTGAAATCTTATGAGAGTTTTGTTTTAAAAAATTAAGTAATTCTTATTAATTTGTATAATTGTAATCCCAACATGAATACAATTATATAAATTTTTATATTTTAAATAAAATATAGATATTCTTAATTCATATGATTGTAACTCACCTATCATGAGTATAATTATACAAATTTTGTCTAATAAAATAATTAAATTTATTTCAATTATAATAAATATTATAGTGATAATAGTTATATCCTATTGACATTTATTATTAATATAATTTATTTTGTTCAATGTATTTATGATTTATGATTATATAAATTATTATTCAAGTATTTTATCAGTATTAAAATTTTTTGTGACATAATATTTGTATATTATCATATTTCTTATTTAAAATTGTTGAATGTCTTGTTTGAGAAATAAAAATTATTTTAATGACATGTAATACTTTATGAAATTCAATAATTTATATCTAATATTTTTTAAAAATAAATTTATATTCTCTTTGTATTATGTAAGTGATGGACAACCTTATAAGTATGACATTATTTGATATGATTACTGTCGGATAGAGAAAATATTTGAGTAGTTGTTTAAATATTTTAAAAGTCTTAGATTAATAATTCAACTATTTTTCTCTATCAAGTGGAAGAATTTAACATGTCAATTATATATAACTGAGAATCAAATATTATTTCTTTAGTATAATATTATTTTATGGAGACTTATATTGAGGATCTTAAAGTCTTATATTATTGATGAGAATTTACGACTACTTGTGTTATATCCTCAATATTAATTAAATTAAAGTCTCATATTTTTTCTGCTGCGGTTGAATTTGTACAATACTAACAATGATATATTATAGAACCACTTCTCTATATAGGTTTGCACTAAAAAAATTAGTTCCCATTGTATAATCGAACTATTTAATACTAGTGGACTCTGATAAATCTTTATTATATTGGATCAGTAAATGCATGGATACATAATAATATAATATAATATTTCAGATTATTACTCTCATATTATCATATATTCTTGAGCGCATTATAAATATGATACATCCTAAGAAGATTTTAAAATATACAATTGTTGAAAATCCCCCAAAACCTATGGAGAATTTTAATCAATATTGATGAACAAGATTGTTATCACCCACACAATAACAACGAAAAGAAAGGAACAATGAAGAAATAAAGATTGTAAATAACGATGAAGGAGAAGAGTAATATAATTCTGCAGAGTTTCTCTCTGTCCACAAACTGTGGAAAACTTCTTATTCACTTTGCAACTGCAAAATACTGTGAATACAATGTTATGAATGCTCTATTCACCTCATTAAAAAAAAAGGTTACTCCCTCTATTTATAGATTTAGGTTAACTTGGACCTCAAGGCAAAACCCAAAATTATAAAAGTCCAAAATTATAAAAACCAAAAATAGCTAACACTACTAAAATATGCATAGGTGGTTCGACACTTCCTTACTCTATCGAGCAACCTGCTTTGACACAAGGAATTACAATTCAACACACCACCTAATTCATTGTGTCTAAGCTATCTACATTCATCATAACTCTTAGTCTTCTGAACATTTCGAACTGCACTCCCTTCGTCATGATGTTTGCAATCTGATTCTCAGTTCTGCAGTGTTCCACATTCATCTTCCCATATGCTACCTACTCTGAAAGATAATGGAACCTCATCTCGATGTGCTTGCTTCGACCATGTGCTATCGGATTCTTCGCCAGATTGATAGCTGACATGTTGTCGATCTTCATGGCAATTGCTCCATGACTCTTCGCTGTTATCTCTTTGACCAGATTCACCATCCATGTTGCTTGACATGCACAAAGAGAAACAACTATGTATTCTGCTTCACACGATGATAATGCCACTACTGGTTCTTTTCTCGAACTCCAAGTAACTGGTGCACCACCTAACATAAACACATAGCCAGCTGTGGATTTTCGATCCTCAGCATCACTACACCAACTTGAGTTAGTGTATCCAACTAATTTGCATTCTTTTCCTTCATCAGCTGCAGGAAACATGCCATAGTCGAGAGTTCCTTTCAGATACCTTAGTATCCTCTTTGCCATTGCTAGATGTAATACCTTTGGCTTCTGCATGAACCTACTCACCATACCTACACTGCATGCTAAGTCAGGCCTTATGTGACAAAGGTATCGAAGTGACCCAATAAGTCTTCTGTATTGGGTTGGGTTGACATCATCTTCGTCTGAATCTTTCGACAATTGTAATCGGGGCTCAGTTGGAGTCGAAGTTGGGTTGCAATCTTGCATCTCAAATCTCTTGAGAATTTCGCCTGCATACCTTCTTTGATGCATCATCAAACCTCCACCACTCTTGTAGAATTCTATGCCAAGAAAATATGAAATGTCACCCAGGTCTGACATTTCGAATTCCTTGTTGAGATCACCTTTGAAGTCTCCGATCTCCTTCTTGCAGCTACCTGTTATCAATAGGTCATCGACATAGAGATATAGTATAAGCAATTCACTCTTGCTTCTTCTTACATATACTCCATGTTCACTTCACAAATTCCTTCTCCCTTAGAAATCCATCTATCTTCTTGTTCCAAGCTCTTGGAGCTTATTTAAGTCCGTATAGGGCTTTATGCAGCTTGTACACCTTTCTTTCTTCACCTTGTTTCACAAACCCATCTGGTTGTGCAACATAAACTTCTTCTTCTAAAGGTTCATTAAGGAATGCACATTTCACATCCATCTGACACATCTTCCAGTTGTTCATGTTTGCAAGACCAACAACCAACCTGATTGTTTCGATCCTAGCAACATGTACAAAAACTTCATCGAAGTCGATTCCTTCTTTTTGAAGAAATCCTTTCGCCACAAGTCTCTCCTTGTGTCGAGTTACTTCTCCTCTCGGATTCAACTTCACCTTGTATACCCACTTCACATCGATTGCCTTCTTATTTTGGGGCAATTCGACAAGTGACAAAGTGTTGTTGACTTTGATTGACTTTAGCTCTTCGTCCATTGCTTTCATCCACTTCGAATCTTTCGATGCCTCAGTTGCATTGACATGTTTGACATCTGCATAGAAAGCATAATGTACCAACTCACCTTCTTCATTGACCACATCATCTGATGTAATCACACATTCTTGCGATCTTGCAGGCATGTGTCTTGTTCTCTGAGGTCTGCTTGGGCCTGCTTCACCTCTGACTTCTTCCTGTCGAACTTCTCTTTCGACTTTAGCAGCTGGTTCATCATAAAAGATTCTCACTGGATCTTTCTTGACATTCTCAGTCCAATCCCACTCCTTAAGCTCATCTATGATCATGTCCCTACTGATCACTACTTGCTTACTCTCTGGGTCGAACAACTTGTATCCTCCAGTCGAATGATATCCTATCAGGATCATCTGACTCGACTTGTCATTAAGTTTTCTTCTCAACTGATTTGGCACATGTCTATGTGCTATAGATCCAGGCACCCTAAGATGACTCAATCTAGGCTTGACACCAAACCAACATTCTTCTAGCGTGATTCCTTCTAGCTTCTTCGTCAGACATCTATTCAGGATATATGTCACAGTCGAAACAACTTCTCCCCATAATTCTTTGGGTAGATACTTGCCTTTCAACATATTACTAACCATATTCATAATAGTTCTATCCTTCCTTTCCGTGACTCTATTCTGCTGTGGACTGTAGGGTGGCACCATCTCATGCATAATCCCTTTTTTCACACATAATGCGTCGAAGTCTTTTGACACATATTCTCCACCACCATCAGTCCTCAAAATCTTGATCTTTCGTCCGCTCTGTCTTTCGACCATAGATTTAAACTTGGAAAATACCTCAATCACTTCACTTTTCTTCTGGATCAGGTAAGACCACAATTTTTAACGGAAATCATCTATGAATGTAACAAAGTATTTGTTACCTCCAATTGAATCCACCTGGAGAGGGCCACATACATCAGAGTATATGACTTCAAGAATTGCCTTCGACCTGCTTCCTGCATCCTTACTGAAGCTGTTCTTATGCTGCTTCGCCTGCACACATTCTTTACAGACTTCGTTTGGAATGTCGATTTCTAGTAATCCTGAAACCATATTTCTTCTCTTCAAATCTCTGATGTCTTTGAAATTGAGATGGCCAAGTCTATAATTCCATATCCATTCATCTCTGCTGGATGCTATTGCAAAACACTTATGCTCCATCACATTAAGCTCAATCTTGAAGGTTCTATTCTAAGACATTGGAGCCTTCAAGATCAACCTTCCATTTGAGTCGAGAACTCTCATCATCTTGTCTTAGATTGACACCTTGTAGTTCTTTTCGACTAACTGCCCTATGCTGAGCAAATTGCTCTTCATGCCTGGTATGTACAACACATTTGAAATTACTGACCTCTTGCCATCTTTCCTCATAATCAGAACATCACCAACACCTTCAACTGCTAGAGTGTTGTCATTTGTAAATTTCACCATGTTCTTCATTGAGGGCTTTATGTTAACAAACCAATCTTTTCTGCCAGACATGTGTGATGAGCATCCTGAGTCGAAGTACCACTGATCCTTGAATCTCTCTTCTTCTCTTGTTGTGACCATCAGTAATATCTCTTCTTCTTCATGTTTCGCCAACTTTGTATAAGTTTCTTGATTCTTCAGCTTTTCTGGACAATCACTAGAATAATAACCATACCTTTGACAATTATAACACTGAATGTGACTCTTGTTTGGCTTTTGACCACCACCTCTTTCTCTACCTACAACATCACCTCTTTGGTTGCCTTGGTTCTAGGGTTTTCTCTGATTCGACCAGTTTCCTTCTTGCTGATTTCAACCAGTCGAATTATTGTAATCTCCTCTGCCTTTGTTGCCATTCCAGCTTCCTTTGCATTTTCTTTCTTTTGCTGATTGAGCCTTCAAAGCCATATCACTCTTCGACTTTCCTGCAACTTTTTTAGCCATTCTTTGTTCATGAGATTCAATCGTCCCTTGAAGCTCTTCCTTTGTCAATTTCGACAAATCCTTCGACTCTTCTGTGGCTACTACCACGTGGTCGAACTTTAGAGCCAACGATCTCAAGATCTTTCCAACAACAGATCTTGATGGCAACACTTATCCACATACCTTGATTTGATTCACCAGTTTCGTAACCTTGGTGAAAAAATTAGTTATACTTTCATTGTCTTCCATCTGAAGCAATTCATAAGTTATTTTGTGAGTTTGTAACCCCACCTCTTTCACCTTCTCTGTGCCTCCAAACCATATCTCCAGAATTTCTCATGCTTCTTTCGCTGACTCTGCATCACTAACCTTTTCAAAGTTATCTGCATCAACCCATTGATGGATTATAAAGAGAGCTTTATAATATTTCTTTTTCAATTCTTTATGTGCAACATTTTCTTTGATCTGTCGCGGCTTCTGCAAGCGTTTCTACTCCTTCCTTCACAAGATCCCAAAGATCTTGATAACAAAACACAACCTTTATCTGCTTGCACCAATTCTCATAATTGTTGTTCTTGAGAATCAGAAGATTTGTTGGAAAATGTCTGTTTGGATGATTCGTTGTCATGGTGATTTTCTTCCAACGAATCGATTAATCGGAGCTCTTGATACCAGATGTTGAAAATCCCCCAAAATCTATGGAGAATTTCAATCAATCTTGATAAACAAGATTGTTATCACCCACACAATAACAACGAAAAGAAAGGAACAATGGATAAATAAAGAGTGTAAATAATGATGAAGGAGAAGAGTAAAATAATTCTGCAGAGTTTCTCTCTGCCCACAAAGTGTGGAAAACTTCTTATTCACTTTGCAACTGCAAAATACCGTGAATACAATGTTATGAATGCTTTATTCACCTCATTACAAAAATAAGGGTTACTCCCTCTATTTATAGATTTAGGTTAACTTGGACCTCAAGTCAAAACCCAAAATTATAAAAGCCCAAAATAGCTAACACTACTAAAATAGGCATAGGTGGTTCGACACTTCCTTACTCTATCTAGTAATCTGCTTCGACACAAGGAATTACAATTCAACCACAATAACTCAAAAGTCTTATTTTATTATACTGAGATATATATTATCTCTTAATATTAGAAAATAAATATTTATGTCGATAGTGAAAAGACACAATAATTCTTTAGCATACAATAATATTTTATTATTCTATTTTCAACATCTATACTTTTGAGGTCATAAATACGAAAGTACAAGTATAATATCAATACTCCTATTGAGTATGATATTGTGTTATGAATGTATTTATGATTAAATGTAATTACTCTTTTAATAAGGTACACCTATATGTCATTATTATTCTTAGACTTGTGTGAATATTGTATGATCTATCATTTAAAACTCATTAGTATGATCACTACCCAAAAACTTATACTAAATCTTATGATATTTTGGGTTAACGGAAGTTTATAATTAGCATATTCATATGCTTTGGTCATTCTTTATAACATATTTCTCTTAACTTAAATATGTTACTCTAAATTCATCATCCTTTATATAAAATGTGAGTCTTTAATATGTATAGTTTGTTTTATGTATCAGATACATCTTTTACAACGTTGGATCTTATTTCTCTTTTGATTAGTTAGTGTTTTGACAAGGATTGATATTCTAAAATTAATATTTTTTAATAATTAATTATTGTCATTCAAGTGAGAGATTGTTAGATTAATCATTTAATTAATCAAATAGATTAACATAATCAATTATTAATTAATTATATTATTATGGTCAATTATTATTAACACTAATTATTGATAAATTGTTTGATTGAATTTTATACATGAATGAACCGTAATGGATTGAGCCATTCATTTAAGCCCTATAAGAGATCTTTACCCTCACCCTTTTAGTTATTCCAGCGTTATCCCATTAGACAATTAATTTAATCTGAAAATTTTAGACAACAATGATGATAATAATCCTCTCATAATCACTCTCATTGACGGTAATTTCTCTAATATTAGGAGATTTCTTATTATTCTTGATATTATAATTGGTATCTATTCAATTAATTTAAATCCCTCAATAACAACTCTTCATTTATTGTTCACAGGTGCCATTCCATCGTGACACTTTAATTCTTCCCCATAACCAATTGATATGTTTTGCTTCTAAAATGGATACAATGCAATGAATCAATATCCATATTCAATGTGTCACGTGATTAATACTTTACATGTTGAATCCTTTGTAAGCTTGTGATGTTTTGACAATACTATATATATCATATAGATTTAATCTTTGCCTCTTCCACATGCTCCACATACTTTGACCTTGTAAATAATTACTATTAAAACAATGAATGTTTTATCATCTATTTTACTGCTCTTGTTTACAAATATTTAATATATCTAATAATAGATCAATTAACCAAATAATGTCGATGGATTAAAATTGAGTTTTAAAAACATAGTTTCCAACTCCCACCTGAAGAAACATGTGCCATTTGCAATGGTTTGCATTACATGTGGTTTGAGCATGTGCTGCTATTCACTTGAATATACACATACTTATCATTGTTAGTATATGATAAAGTTCAAAATTGATCTTCTTTCCACCACCAACAAATGTCATGTATATAAAATTTCTCTATCATAAACTACATAAGCTAATAATAATTGTTTATTTTATAACTTATTAGATATTATTTTCTCAACATTTCTTTTACTTCTCTAATGTTATCGATCATTGTTCTATTTAAATCATCGAAATTATCAATCATTGATCTCAAAAAATTGATTTTTATAAAAATCTATTTAAAATAATTTCAAAATAAAATATATATTTTTAAAGATGATTAGAGCTTCATTTGTTACACTACATGTTCCATTCCTTCCACCTATTTAGGATGTCTCATCTACAGAGGCTAAGTCAAAATGTATTCACTTTCAAGATTTAGAAAACAATATCAAATTTGAGCCAAGAACTTGGCTCTCGCATATTCATCATGGGTAGGATGCATCTTCTTAAGTCAATCGCTTATGGAATTCTTATGTACTTATTTTATATTTGTTAGTTGCCTATGAGTGCCTACACATCATAATGGGTAATTTATCCATCATTTTGTAAAGGTAATGTAGAAAAACACCTTCCTAGATGACATGATCATCACCCTTTATACTTTGTATTTTTCTAAAAAATGTATTCCCTTTATCAATGCAATCATTCAGTTGCATGCAATAAGGGTAAATTTTGTCAACCTCAATGATCTTCTTATGGTGGGATCTTTAGGGATTATGGAGTCACATGTCTAGAGAGCTTTGCTTGCAATACTAATAAGTATAGTGACGGAGTCAGATAAAAAAATTTGGGATGACCGCTAACGTAAAATAAAAATTATAAATAAAATATAAATAGTATTTTAAATAAAACATTAAAGTTAAAATAAATACAAAGTTAATTACTAAAAATTTAAATTACATGACTTAAAATTACCTTAAAGTAATGCTTTACGCGTTCCGAGTGACTTGAAATCGTCAATAATTGACTCCGAACTAATGCTTGCACTAATCTCCCTTTCAATATATACTGTCATGATATCTCCAAAAAACCCATCATCCATCTTGTTTATCAACTTAGTCTTAATAATTTTCATTGCTGAAAAATACCTCTCAGTTGTGGCCGTAGAAACGGGAAGAGTCATGATAAGACAAAGTAGTCTATCAATCAAGAAGTAAGTTTCAGCCTGTCCAGATGCAACCAAACATGAACATAGTTCTTGAATAGTTGATAAATTATTCAAGTTTGATGCTTGACGAGCAACAAATAGAAAATGTTGGAGTTGAAATTGCAAATTATTCTTCTCTTGATCACTAAAATCCATAGGATAATATTTTTCAACTAAAGAACAAATAGTATCAATGTTAAAAGCTTTATATCCATCCTTAGGAGATAAAGAACAAGAAAGAGTTAACAAATCAATTGCCTGCTCACTAAATCTGCTATTTAACTCTTGTAACTGTTTGTCAATGGTAGTGAAAAAGATTTCAACTTTAAAGTAATGTTGAATTGTGACTTGATTCTCTTCAAGATGGGAGCGTCCAAATCTTTTTGTTGAATGAACATCATTAAGATCAGGAATCTCAATACCATGCTTTTCACAAAAAGATACCACTTTAGTAAACAATATATCCCAACCATTTTCTCTCAAACCTTGAATAAGATGTATTGTTGAACAAAACAAGTTCATAGCATTAACTACATCTTGATTTTTTTTGTAAGGCTTGACAAAGCATATCTGTTATTCCCATGATTTCTTTCATCAAGTGCAAAATAAATATAAAATCAAATGCCTTCAAGTAATTGTAACAACTATCTGCATCCTCACGTGTAGCATAACTCCCTCTATCTTTTGCAATTTTTTAAAAAACTAAACAAGTTGCTTCATACATGTTTATCAAGCTAGAAATTGAATCGTAATGTGATCCCCAACGAGTATCTCCAGCTCATTTCAATGCACCAACTTGATTTGCACCTTTACCAGTTACAATCTCATCAATCTCTAACAAATAGGCAATTTCTTCTAATTGGGCAGCTTGTAACTCATCATGATGCTTTGTAGAAGAACAAACAACATTCACAACAAAGATCAGCTTCTCAAAAAAATTTATGAACAAGTTTGACTTCTCTTGATGATGTAACTAATGCAAGTTACAATCGATGAGCAAAACAATGAACATAGTATGCATAAGGACAATCCTTCATAAAGAGGGCTTGTAAACCATTCCATTCTCCTCTCATATTGCTAGCACCATCATACCCTTGGCCACGAATGTTAGAAACATCAAGGTTATGTCGAGAAAGTATATCACATGATGCTCTTCAATTGTTGGATTCTCAAGAACTGTTTCAGATTCGGATGTCGGGATTATAATTTCTTCATCTCTCTCTTCTCTTTCAATTTCACATGCTTTCCTTTTGAAAAAAGAATCAATTTTCCTATTATTCATCTTTACTCTTCCTATAATATCATATCAGATCCAAAAATCAATTTAGAGAACATAAAAATTAAAAGAGAAAAAAATTAATAAACTTAATTAATCAACTTTAGTCCGTTTTCAAATACCGGTAACTTCACTATTATAAATTAGCAGCAACAATGATTAAATAAACCTTATTACAGTGTATAACTATATTTGTAAATTACAGTGTTATGAATTGGCTTAATAAACCTCATATAGATTATTTTAACACATCAAAAAAGAACCCTAAAAATCTCAAAAACACAAATCAAGCAATCACTTTAATTTGTTACTTTTTATAAAAGAAGAATGAATAAAGTTTTTTACCTGTTAGATGCCGATCACTTTAATCTGTTCCGATTCCGGTGCCGGTAGCAAACCCATATGAGAAAGAAAGGAAAGGTAAGAGCTTTTTACCTTATATGTATTTTAACCTAACTTTGAATGAAAAAGAAAAAATAAAAATTAATTTTAATTTAAAATAAGGATGTTTTAGTAATTTAATATATATGAATTAAAAAAAAAAGTTGAGGGATGACCGTGGTCTTCCCACGTCCCCCCTCAGTTCCTCCACTGCATGCACATGAGCAAAGTGTGATTCAGAAGCATTTACCTATAAATAAGGGCCTCATGAGCTTCATTCCATAACCTTTTGGAGATCCCATATGCTGCTGCAATGAAACCACACCCTCACCAAAGGAATCATTCACCATTTTTTCAGATTTTTCGAGCTTGAAATTCAGCATCATTAGCTGATTTTCAAAGCTAGATTCATTAGCCAATCATCTTCCATACATGCAGGGATCAAAAAGAGCAAAGAGCTTGAAGAATTTGTGGCCAGAAACTCACCAATTTGAAGGTATCAACTCAAAATTTTTGGATCTGAAACTCATAATTCAATGTAGTTTTCTTGTGTTTCTGTGGTTCTCTGAAGTCCTCATACTTGAGGCAAGCTTTTGATGCATTCAATTTGCCATTTCATGAACAATCCGTGTGGACACCATGATTTTCTCTTTCATCTTTCTCTCAATATAGAAAGCATGAAAGATATCCAATGGTACAGTGATGATCTACATCACACGAGCTTCACTTCCATGTCCTCGTTTTTCATTTTTGTTAAGATTTATTTTTCTGCAAATATGGCCGGAGAAGACGGTGGTTTTCACCACCACCACCACGTGTTCTGATCATTGGCCCTTGGATCTCCCTCTCACGATCTAATCTCACGCATCCGTTTCAATTACTTCTTTTAATTCACCATGTGGCGCTGTTGACTTGAGTGTATCGTGTGTCCTCAGATCCAGACCATACACCACTGCCACGTCAATTAATGAAGTGGATCTAGTGGCTAAGCATTTTTTGCTTATTTCATTTTCTTTTTATTTTCTGTTAATTCATTCTATTTTCATTAATTCATTAAAAATTCATTTGAGGTCAGAAAAATATGAGACCAACTCTAAAAATTTTTTTGAAAAATCTAGTTTCATATTATGATTTTTAATTATTTTTGTGACTTCATTTGATATTTTTTATAAATTACTTGGTTTTTAATGATTTTAATTCATTTTAAAATACTTTCTGACTTTTAAAAAATACAAAAATATTTTCATAGCATCTATGGATCATGATAAGTCAATGAAAAATAGTCTCAACAATTTCTTGTTTGTTTTGAGATTATTTGAGATTTTAATTCATATTATACTATTTTTGATTGTTTTTAATTGATTTTAATTACTTTCTGACTTTAAAAATTTGTGAGAAAATTAGTCAAAGTTTATTTGACTATGTTGAACCTATGAAAATTTAATTGGACTTATTAAAGTTGTTTTGAATTGAATTTGAGGTTTGACTTTGTTTGTTTATTTTTTATTTGTATTTTCTTTTAATTCAAAAAATACCAAAAAAATATAATTGACTTCTTGACTTGTTATATTCATTCCTCTTCTGTTTGGTGTTGATCAAGGTTGAATTGATTCAACTTTGATCAAATTCATTGGATCTTGTGGTTTGAAAATCCTTAAGGATCATCACCTAGAAAGATGAATGAATTTGATCAAGGATGAGTTATCCCTTGATCAATTGGGATTGGTTGTTGACTTCTTACCCCCCCTCCCTTTCATCTTCATCCATTTCTTTCCCTCATTGGCCAATGAGTTAAAGTCTTGAGGTTGGTATTGACAAATAGGAGTTTAATCTTCTTTGATCCAAACCAAACTCAACTTGATCCATGATCAAGTGAGTTATTTTGTATCAAAGATAGGTTACTTCTTGGTCAAGCAAATAACCAAAAGTCAATACAAGGCCCTTCCCCTTTTGTTTGGCATGGAAAGTTTATGGAGCTTGGCTTACTAGTCATGATCTCTAACTTGTGTTCCTTGCCTATATTCTTATTGACTGACCTCAGATAGGTGTGACTACTATATTAGTCCACTTACGATTGCTTAACATAGCGCTACATTGTCTTATGACAAGCTAACATAACTCTACTAACTACTAAGTTTAATTTGAGCTTTTAAATTCTTGTCATTTACTTTTAATGTCATTTATTTCTTGCTCATTATTCATCTTGATTTTCATTTTGCTCACTTGAGCACATATTTTTATGTTTATGTCATTTTTCTTTTGCTCATTTGAGCCCATTATTGTATATAAATATATTGCTATTTTGTGTTGTTTTTGTGTTTGTTTTGATGTGAACTAAAATGCAAAAAGAAGAAAGGACTTAGAATTAGGATTTACCCATGCTTAAAGGAGTTCAAGAGCAACTAGGCCTCATGCCTTTAGAATGCAAAATATGTTGAAGAGCAACCAGGCCTCATGCCTTTAGAATGCTAAAACTCAAAGTTGACCTCAAATGACTTCTCCTCAAACTTATTCTTTGTCCATTCCCTTTATTATATTGTGAGCCTTTTTGATGTGTGCTTTTGTGTGATAGGAACCTCATCTTAAGATTGTGAAAAGAGGACCATTGTCATGAGTAGCCAAGTCAAGAGCCAAGCCAAATGGAGATCCTAGGAGCTTGAATCCAAACTATTGATTGCTTGTTTTGTATGCTAAATCTAAAGGAAAAGAGCATCTTGTGTCATCTCTATGACTCCAAGAAAAGGAACTCCAAGGGTTATCTTTCCCCTCTTATCTTTGTATGCTTTAGGAATAACCCTTCTCTCTTCTCCCCACTCTAACCAAGCCAAAAATCATTCTCAAAACCTTGACTTTATTTCAAATTAGAAACCTAGGCCTTAGGCCTTTGATTTTTCAAAACCATTTTCATAAATACTCATTGTAAATAAACTTTAATCCAACTTTGACCTCATTTTGTAAATAAATTTAACTTGTAAATATAACCCATTTCAAGTTGTTTTGTGGTTCCAATGGCCACTTGTTTCACTCTTTTCAAAAACAGTAGTCATAGGTTTGAGTTATCATAGTGATTGATGTAAATCTCACCTCATCCTTAATGTTGGATTATAAGCCTTCCATGCTTATTATAGGGTTAACCCCTCACTAGCATGTTGAAGCCTTCCTCATATGGTGGATTGTTGGTTTAGGTTGAGTTTTCTCCCTCTGATAACAAAAGACCTTAAGGCTTTTGATTAAAATCAATTCACCAATCTTTGAGATTTTTACCACGAACTACGAGGTTTTGATCCTCCTTTGTGATGGTACGTAGGCAATGAGTTTATCCATTCAAACAACAAAACTTGTAAATGTAATCTATTCTTTTCTCATCCCTCCAATCTTTTGCACAAATCTTTTCACAAATACCAACCTACAACACATATTTGCAAAAAGAGGTTCCCTTAGAGTACTAAGGATGTTTTGGGTGCGTAAAACCTTCCCATTTCATAATCAACCCCCTTTCCTAGGTCTCTGACATTTTTATTAGTTTTTGATTTGAAAAACTTCTTACTTGGCTTTTGTTCGCTTTTTAGCCTTTCCTTTGGACAAATAAAAGTGCGGTGGAGACTCAAATTGTATGTTGACTTTTGGTTTAGTCAATAAACCTAAAGGTAACGAAAACTCCGCTACACACCCCACTAATAAAAAGGCCAGGGTGAAGTCATCGAGTGAATTATATCCCCCCCCCTAATAACTTTTCGGTGAGGGCTTTCCCGCCAATATGACTATTGTAGACTCCCTTGTGTATTTCTACAAGCACTTGGACAATTTCATGTTCGCCTAGGCACCGTAGCATGGGAGAAGACCTCCCCATTCTATAATTTTTTCCAGAGAGAAAGGTGTACTTGGAAGTCTATTTTTGAAACTTCCTTGATTCACCCCTAAGTACTCGGAAGTCTTTCCAGAGAGAAAGGTGTACTTGGAAGTCTCTTGGATAACTTTCATGTTAAACCCTGATGTCTTTGATGTGGCATGCTTAGACAAAAACATTTCCTAATATAAAACAGATGGGAAAAGTCTTTCTTTATCCTACCTAAGAGTTTGAGTCATATGAACGTGAGAATAATCCGTATACACAAATATATGGTATAATGCATTTGGTTTTGTAATATTTGACCACCATAAAATTTGGATAATATATTATACTTAATAAGGTCGAAGGTAGATTAGCACCGTAAGCAGTGCCTAGATTACCATGACTTACATGTTCCATCTTATAAATAGAAAATCCACTTAACTAACTAAGGATGATCCTAATATTATCACATAAAAAAATCATAACAATATCACAATAACATTAGTCCAACCTCAAAGAATCTATGGAATGTAACGACAACTAATCATAATCCGATCATTCACAATGGAGACAAATATTTACCTACAACACACACATAACTCATGAATTCCAATATCATAAGAAATGATGGAACAATATTCGTTAAGTTCTACATACTTGAGTTCCCTCTTATGAATGAATGCAATAATCAAGAATGCATACATACACACCATTCACTAAATTCAATAACAAATGCAAAATTGGAACAATACTGGTTAAGTTCCACATACTTGAATTTCCTCTTATGAATAAATGCAGTAATTAAAATGAACCTAGGGTTAAGAGAAGTCCCTTATGAATTTTAGGTGTCATCAAGGCTTTAGAAGTATCTAAATTGGGGGTTTAGATGAAAAAACATGGAATTTTGGAATTCTACACCAACATTATTTGTGTCACAAGATCCCAAGACTCAAATCATATCTCCATAATGGCATAGAAGTCCATGTGATTCAAGTAAAGCCACTAGAATCCTATTTTTTTAGCATTTATTAATTTTGGCACCCCTAATCTACCTTAAATCACCCAAAAACCTTCTCAAACTTATAAGGGGCTATGGAATTCAAATCAAACACATTTCCATAAACAAAAAATAGATAAAAAAAACACAAGAATGTATACTATCTGAGGGTTCATATTCAACTAAGCAAGTAGATAACTTAGAATCCAAATTCTAATAGTGAAGAACATTGAAAATCAAAATTAATTTCCTTAAATCCTAATGTATGTTATTAATATCTAATAGATACCCTAATCATAGTAAACTTTAAAAACCTATGTCAGGAAAATTAGGACTTCTTTCCAATCCCCTTTGGGTTAATCAAATTAGGGATGACATTTTCTCCCTACTATTGAAATGGAATTTCCTTGCACCCTTTCCATCCACTATCTTAATAGTACATGTTTTAATCACAAAATTGCCCATTAATACTCATTCATGCTTGTTTACATAATCAAGAACTTATAAACAACATTTCAATATTATGTCTAGTCTAAAACACCTTATGTTATATTTCTAGGAAGGGCTCCCAAATTTTTCTATATTACCAAAATGATTTCAATTAATTAAATAGATAATAATGTGGGGGTGTTACACCTCACCAAGTTACTATTGCCAAAAGAGATTAAGAGTGCTGCATTTGAATTAAATGGCAACGATGGATCCATAAGTTCAGATGTTTTTTAGGTCATTTTTATCAATATTTTGGGAATCTGGTAGTCTTTTACTTCATTATATCAGTTCACAAATTCTTCACTTATGACACCATTCTCCAACACCTAAAACCCAACTTGGTTGTCTTAATCCCTAAGATTAATAGTGCCACTAGAACGACATATTTTAGACCTATTTCAATCTTCAATTTTTAATTCGAAATAACCATAAAAATACTAGTAAATGGTTGTCTAACATTGATCACAACTAAAATAATGTCCATTCATCAAAGAGAACTCAATAAAGATAGACACCTTTCTAATTATGGAATCATGACATCTAAAGCTATCAATACTTAGAGAGAAAAAAACAACATTGTGGTAGTGAGGCCTTTAAGACAGACATAATGACACCTTAGAATGGAAATTTCAATTAAAAGTGCTCCATGATTTTGGTTTTAATTCCATATTTTATGCTTGGACTAGAGAGATCTTGCATATACTTAGATTATCATTCTTAGTCAATGGTCAATTAATATTCTACTTTATTGTCATAGGGCAGTGTGATAATGACTTCTTTGTTTTATCTTTAAAAAAAATAGTTTTTTAAAATAATTTTTACAAAAACATTTAAAAAAATATTAAAAGTCTTTTTTTTTAAATTTCAGTTTTTAATAAATTTAAAGATTAATTTTGATATTCTATAACATAAGTATGCATTGTTGAAGATAAAAATATAGTGAAAATCGCAATTTTTTCAAAAAGCTATATCTCAAAAATCAATTTTTATAAAAAATTATTTGAAATAATTTTAAAATTAAGTATTTTTAAAATTTTGATATTCAAAAAAAAGTTAGAGTAAAGTGATGAAATAACTAAAATAATATTTTAAAATAATTTTTATTATATTTATGTAAAATGCTAGGCAAGAATTTTTGTTTTTTTTTTGTTTTTATGTTTTTTAGAAAATATTGTTGTTGTATGTTAGTTTTTCTAATTTCACTTATAATTATTGTCTAAATTTAGATAACTATCAAAACACAAGGTTAAAATAAGTAATTGATTTTGTTATTTATTGTTATTCACAACTTTTCTTATTACGGGACCCTCGTTTAACAAGACTTTCAAAACAAATTTAACCAAATCGAGTATAACTTCTATCTATATATTCATATGCTAATACTACTACTACTTCAATATAAACCAAGAATCATTTTAATTTCTCATATACGTTTTGTCTTCTTTTATAATTGGGAATTTTCAAGGATAATTATATTGCGTCATGGTATCTCAAGGTACAAATTATGTCGTATGGAATTTTGCTTTCGTCATTGTCATTTTTATCCTATTCACTCCAAAACTTAGTTGTGCCAAACAATCCAAATTAATGGATTTGAATATGAATATGATTGATAATTGCTGGAGGCCATATCCTGAATGGAGGAGACATAAGCAACAAATAGCGACTTGCTCTGTAGGATATGCTGGAAAAATGATAAACAACATTGGTAAGGACCTTATACATTATAAAGTTACCGACCCAAATGATGATCCTATGAATCCAAAAATGGGTACATTGAGATATGGAGCCTCTGTAATTCAAGGTAAAGTATGGATCACATTTCAAAAAGACATGAACATTAGACTCCTGAAACCCCTTCTCATTAGTAGTTTCACTACCATTGATGGTCGCGGTGTCAATATCCATATTGCAGACAATGCATGTTTAATGATATTCAAGGTAATCATAAAATACATTAATATTACTAGGAAAAAATTGGGACGACAAATATTGATAGAAAAACTAATTTCCTATAATTCTTTCGTCACAAATTTTAGAGATGAATTTTAATGTTTTTTCCTTTCTGAATTCCCCTTACCAGTTTTACATTTTTAGTATGAGTTTTATTTCATGAATTAGTAACAGTTTTCTATTACTTTCTAGGCCACCGACATAATAATTCATAGTATTCGAATTCATCACTGCAAAGCTCAAACCTCGGGGATGGTGATGGGGCCTAATGGAAAGGTAATTCATTTGGGTCCCGTTGATGGAGATGCAATAAGATTGGTTACTGCTTCAAAAATTTGGATTGATCATAATACACTTTATGATTGCGAAGATGGTCTTCTTGATGTCACTCGAGGTTCTAGTAATGTGACTATATCCAATAATTGGTTTAGAGAACAAGATAAAGTTATGCTTCTTGGTCATGATGATGGATATGTGAGAGACAAAAACATGAAGGTTACTGTTCTGTATAATTATTTTGGACCTAACTGCAACCAACGAATGCCTAGGTAATTTGATTATGATGTTTTTTAACAAGAACATAGTCTTGGAATTTAAAATAAACACATAAATTTATTATAAAGTTTTGATTATTTTTGTTGGTAAAATAAATGGTCCAGGATTCGTCATGGATATGCACATGTAGCGAATAATCTTTATTTAGGATGGGTGCAATATGCCATTGGTGGAAGTATGGAACCTAGTCTAAAAAGTGAATCTAACCTCTTTATAGCACCAAAAGTTGGGAGTAAGGAGGTATATGTTTAATTTTAGAAAATTCTCTTCAACTAGTTAATGACTAATGAAAATGCATATACTCAATTAATAATAAATTACATGATTGAGTTAATGTAGCTGTGAATAAATAAAAGTATTTAACTTTTATTAATGTTTGCTAATTATATAATGTGTGTAGGTAACATGGAGAAACATTGGTCAAACAAATGGGAACAAATGGGAATTTCATTCAATAAGAGATGCATTTGAAAATGGAGCCTCTTTTGCGGTAACAAAAGGTGGACGTGTGCCAAAGCCAAATTACAACAAAGAACAAAGTTTTAAAGTTGTTGATGTTAAATATGTTAGATCATTGACAAGAATATCAGGCGCATTTCAATGCAGTAGAACCTCTATATGTTAAACAAATATATATATATATATATATATATATATATATATATATATATATATATATATATATATATATATATATATATATATATATATATATATATATATATATATATATATATATATATATATATATATATATATATATATTTTTAATGCATGTTGTTCTTAACTAGCATGAAATTCTAATTCAAAATAATTGATAAGAAATTCCCCACTTAATGTATAGAAATTTCATTGTATCATAAATTTATATTCTCAATTCTTGTAAATTCAATACATGAGTATGAATATTCTTCATATTAGTATTGATATAATCAAAACTAATATGTTTATGGATAGAATGACTGTATTATTAGTCACGTTACTAATGTTATTTGTTTTATCTTTAAAAAAATAGATTGTTTTTTATATTTTCAAAATTATTTTTAAAAAGATGTTTTTCAAAATATTAAAATGTTTTTTTTTAATTCTTTTTTATAAATTTAAAGACTAATTTTGACATTATATAATACAAACATACATTATTGAAGATCGAAGCATAGTCAAAATTACAATTTTTCAAAAAGTTATATCTCAAAAATGATTTTTATGAAAAGCTATTTGAAATAACTTCAAAATTAAGTGATTTTTGAAATTTGATATAAAAAAAATTCCAATAAAATGAAAATGCCTAAAATAATATTTTAATAATAACTATCAAACCAAATTTCTATTTGAAGCTTTTATAAAAAAATGTTTGTAAATTTTTTTAAAACAAAAGTATGTAACACTATAGAATCATTTTTAAAAAGCAGCTAAATATAAAAAAATATTTATGTAACCAAATTTCTATTTGAAGCTTTTATAAAAAATATTTTGTAATATAATATATGTCCTATTAGTTACATTTGGGTAAATTATTAATAAAAGTATTCAAATGTATTAAATTTTAATATAATTATAAGTCTATGATGTTTATAATGTAACTGATGAAAATCCATTTTTTATTTAGTTTTTTTTTTGTTATATTGTGAGTGTGGTTAGGGGTGGACGGTTTTACTTATGTGTGATATTTTGATCATATCTAAAATTTTGTAACTTTATTTGAGGTAAGACTAGTGAGAAAAGAAACCTAGCATCTAAAGATGTAACTTTCATGAAGAATTCAAAGTCTAACTCGATTGTATAAGGACATAAAATAACGAGTAACATTATGATGTTGTCACAAATCTGAGTTGTTAAAATTGAGCTATTTTGTAATTTTCTCACCGTCCTAAAACCCCAATAAATGCCTATTTAATAAGAATAAAGGCATGGATTTTTGTATAAAATTTTGTTCTACAATTTTTTTAACAAGGTTCTGAGTTTTATGGGAGAAAAGACACATTATGAGGCATTCTTAAAACAAGGTCACATCTTGGTCTTTCCCTTTATCCATCTTTAGGTTTACTTCTTACAGGGATCACCAAGCACCTCTTTGTTGATTTGTTTTACCTTTGTGTTTATATGATTGATTTCTTATCTAACCAACTAATCAAAATATCAAAAATATGTCTTGTTTCCCTTAAGTTTATTATTCAAGGTAAGGGCTTTTTAACCAAGGACAACTCAAAGTTTTATGGCTTACATCTCAAAGAAAGTCAAAGGTTCATGTGTTTATTTTCATGTCTTCTTCAACAAGCAACTTTAAGATTTGAGCAATTTAATCAATAGTCAATAAATGACACCTTATTTTGAGTTCATATGATCATCCATGTGCTTTGAAATTCAACAAAAGTCCAAGTACACAAGCTTGTTCCAAGTCGTTTGACCAAAAAGTCAATATTTTTTGAAGTCAAGGTTCCAAGGATCAAAACTCCTTCAAATCTCAACATTTTTGAATGCTTATTTCTTCATATGACTCTTATCAGCCTCCTCTACAACTTATCTTTACATTTTAAGAGCCAATTATGCTTGGAAGATCATCAAAAATTTGGAGACACTATAGGTCATTTGTGGACTTGGTAAAATTTGACCTATTTTCAAGTGACTTTTTATCAAATTTCAAAGATCATAACTTCTTAAATTTTCAACATATGAGGATGATTATTTTTGCACAATGTCATTTGAGATACTCTCCACAAGTTTGCTTCAAGGACCAAGATCATAATATTCTTGGAAGCCCATGGAATTCATTGAAACATTACAGGTCATTTTCAGCCATGAAACACTCAAGATTTTCTAAGTTATGTAACCAGTTTTTCGTGCCAACTTCAACATGACATAACTTTGTGCTCAAACATCCAAACACAACCTTTCTTGGAACATTGTAATCCTAGTCATGATGTTAACACATTGCAAAAATAATGAGATCAAAAAGCCTCCTGAGTAGGATGCCCCATTGGGTTGAACATGGTGACTTGTAACTGGAGAAATTGCCATTGCCTGAGTTTTGAACTTCACTAATCTCAATTTCCAAGCCAAATTAGCATGTATTTTGGACCTAAACATGTTTAACCAAGTCTCTAGAAGATAATGAGCCTTAAAATGTATCATTTGGCTGAGTTTTGATGAGTTTCAAGTCACACTTTTCACACATTTGGATCAAATTCATTTTGCATGAATTCTTCATCTCCCCACACGTATTTGGATCAAAACACATTCCCTATAAATAGAGGAAGTTATTAACTTCATTTGCAAGCTTTTGAGAGTCAAGAAACCCCTGCTGCAACTTAAATTTTTTCCATAAAATTCAATTATCGTGTTTTGAGTTTCAGCTATTTTCAATCCAATTTATTGATTCCATTAGCATCTTCGGCATCCTCTGAAACTTTTGCAACAATTCCCAAGCTCTGAGACCTTTTGAAGTGCTTTAACCAGATCGAGCTTCATCAACTTCTGATCACTATCTGGACAAGGTAGTTTTGAACATCATTTAAACTCAAACAAATTACTATAATATAGTCATTCACTCTCTGATGCTTTCCCCTATCTTTTCTGGTATTGATTGATCGTGTTCATCATTTAATTTAATTTTTCGTGGCTTGCTTGTTTATGAAACTTCTCTAAAATTCCCTTTGCTCAGTTCACATAAATGAATTTGGAGTATGAGGTTGGATTTGGGATGAGAAGAGGATCACAATGGGGATGGTCTCGTGTCTTGAATTTATCAAACGATGAAACTCCGGTGAGAGTTCACAGAAAAAGACGACCAATAATTATTGTGTTCCCTAACGGTAACGACACTTAAACTTTTGAACGTTTCATTTCCTACTTAAACATTCTCCTATAACGGTGAAAAATTGTAATATTATTTTAATCCCAATTAAATAATTATTTCGGAATAATATAATTAAATATTTATATCAGTCACACTTAAATAAATCTTAAATAAATCTTTAATATAACTTGTTTTTAATTATTCTAACTATTATTATTATTATTATTATTATTATTATTATAACATACTAAATTATTTTATTATTTCTAATAAATTAAATAAAAGCCTAATTTCATTTCTACACTCACCAAATATATAATTCCCTTAATTATAAAATTACTGAAATAACCTTACAACTTCAAAAATTACCAAAAACACCACAACAACTAAATAAATAACACACTCCATCATTTTAGTAATATAATATGCTAATAAAATATTAAAATAAATTAGGGGGTGTGACAACTCTCCCCCACTAAAAAGGATTTTTGCCCTCGAAAATTACCTGGCGAAAACAACTCAGGATATGATTCCTTCATCCGGCTTTCCAACTCCCAAGTCATGTTACCTCCAGCAGGTCCTCCCCAAACAACCTTCACAAAAACAATTTCTTTACCGCATAGCTGCTTCACTTCTCTATCCTCGATCCGAATAGATGACGCTTCAACCGTCATATTATTCTGAACTTGTACATCATCCATTTGTATCACGTGAGATGGATCATGAGTATACTTCCGAAGTTGTGACACATGGAACACATCATGAAAATTCGAAAGAGATGGGGGTAGTGCCACATGGTATGCAACAACTCCAATCTTCTGAGTAATCTGATAGGGTCCAATGAAGCGAGGACTCAACTTCTTAAACTTTAGAGCACGACCCACATCGCTCACATGAGCGACTCTCAGAAAAACATGATCACCTTCTCGAAACTCTAGATCCTTCCTTCACTTATCATGATAGCTCTATTGTATGCTCTGTGAAACCTTCATCTTCTCTTGAATCATGGTAACTTTCTCGGTAATCTGTTGAATGATTTCAGGTTTGAGTACAACACTCTCTCCAGATTCGTACCAACATAGGGGAGTTTTGCACTTTCTACCATATAATGCCTTGAATAGGGCCATACCAATTCTAGAATGATAGTTGTTATTATATGTAAAATCGATCAATGGTAGATAGTTGTCTCAAGCACCTCCTTATTCCAAAACACGTGCCCTCAATAAGTCCTCAAGAGACTGGATATTCCTCTCAGTCTGCTTGTCTGTCCGAGGGTGATAAGTAAAACTCAACCTCAGCCTAGTACCCAAAGCTTCCTGTAAACTCCCCCAAAATATGGATGTA
The DNA here is from genome assembly GCF_024323335.1 of Lathyrus oleraceus. NCBI lineage: Eukaryota > Viridiplantae > Streptophyta > Magnoliopsida > Fabales > Fabaceae > Lathyrus > Lathyrus oleraceus. The sequence goes on from NC_066583.1 coordinate 311,631,138, forward strand.
AACCCTGGGTCTTTGTCGGAAACTATACACGAAGGGATGCCATGCAACTTCATAATATTATCAATATAGATCTCATCCAATCTCTGCAATGAAAAACTAATCTTAATCGGTATGAAGTGATCCGATTTAGTCAGCCTGTCAATAATCACCCAAATAGTATCACTTCCCTTCGGGGGTATTCGGCAAACCAGTCACAAAGTCCATTGAGATGTTGTCCCATTTCAATTCAGGAATCTCTAATGGTTGCATTAGTCCATACAACTTTTGATGCTCTATCTTAGACTTCTGACAAATCAAACAAGAATAAACAAACTGTGCGATGTCTCTCTTCATCCTAGCCACCCAAAAGTCTTCTTAGAATCTTGGTACATTGTAGTAGCCCTATGAGGAATACTTAAACTTCTCTTATGACTTTCCTTTAAAATCATTCTCTCAAGCTCCAACACATCAGGCACACAAACTTTATCTCGAGACTTTAAGATTCCATTCTCGTCAAATCTAAAGTCCTCATCCCCATTATGGTTAACTGATGACAAATGATCTACCGAGTTTACATCCATCTTCTGAATCTCTCTGATATCACGAAGAAAATCACTAGTTGACTTCAGCATACCTAGCCTCACACTATTAGGATTCACCTCAAATACCAAACTCAGATCTCCAAATTTCTCGATCAAATCCAATTTTCTAACCATCAAAGCTCACCTGTGCAAAGACTTCTAACTCAAAGCATCTCCTACAACATTGCTTTTACGAATATGGTAATTCGGACCAAAATCGTAGTCCTTAAAAAAAATCTAACCATCTCTTTTGTTTCATATTTAGCTCCTTCCAATCAAACAAGTATTTCAAGCTCTTTTTGTTGTTGAACACCTCAAACCTCGAACATACAAGTAGTGCTTCCACACCTTTAGCACAATACCACTGCTGCCAACTCTAACTCATGGGTAGGATAATTCTTCTCATGACCTTCTAATCTCGCGAAACATAAGATACTACCTTGTCATCCGGCATAAGTACACCATCTAGACCCATCTTGGACGCATCATAATATACCACAAAAGGTTCTTCTGCATTTGGTAAAATTAGAACTTGCATTGTCGTCAACCTTTTCTTCAATTCTCAAAAACTCCCATCACACTAGATTTCCCAAACAAAAGCTTGACCCTTTCGAGTCGAATGAGTTAAAGGTAGAGATAACTTCGGAAACCCCTTGATAAATATTTGGTAATAACCAGCCAGTCCAAGGAAACTTTTGATCATTAGTAACTGACTTAAGAGCTTCCCACTCTAGCACTTCATCTACTTTAGAAGGTTTTGCCACCACTGAAATTTATGTTAGACACTATAGGTAGATCACTAATTACAGTATTGCCCTCTTCCTCGAAAGAAACCAACATCATAAACACTTATGCACCCTCTTTCACAGACTCATCCACTTGCTTAGCATAATAGAAAACCTTTCACCTCCGTCAAACTCAGGTTCATTCTCTGGAGGCAAATCACAGATATCTTCAGGAAAAATATCAAAAATCACACACCACTGGTACTTCACTAGCTGTCACGTTTGTTCTCCATTCTCCGAGAAGCAAGCATCAATAATATTTGATCATTCTCTCTCAAGGACATCTCAACTTGACTGGTAGGAAGGAATCTCGAATGCACATCCACTTCGGTTATAGAAAAATCACACAACTTCAATTTCACCTGAACTATTACAATCAATAACTTACTAAACCAACTCTTCATGCTTGCAGCAAAGCAAAGAAACATAAGCTTCTCCCCCACTTGTTTCAATCCCGCTCTTGATAAAAAGTGGTAAAGGAAACAAGCAAGTACCGATAGTGTTTCACACACATGTCGCATACTAGGAAACAAACAACATTACAAAAACATGGCCGGATGGACCGACCTGCTCTGATACCACTATGTAACACCCTAAACCCCAAAACAATTTTTTTTAAAGAAACTAATTTCTAGGATGTTACTTCATCACAAAAACTCAATAAGCAACATGTATTTATTAAAAACCACAGTGGAAGTAAAGATAAACATGTAATGGTCTGAATAAAACATCTCCAACAATAAAATCCATAAGAGTAATAAAATCCAATACATAAGGAAACAAAACCGTCTGAAACCCCAGTGTTACAGTTCAGAGTATTTTATTCGACTAAATGGAAAATAATATAGTAAAATGCTGAGAGGCATCCTTCCGTCTCACAGTACTCACGATCCTATCACTCATGTTGATCACCTGTACCCAAGTCATATAAACAACATCAAACAAAGAGAAAAGGGGTGAGAATACATTAACATGTAATAACAGTGAAATTTTAGCAACTAGATGACATTAAGTAAACGCAACAATCATACATAAATGTTATATATCAATCAAATACAATCACAAACACACATCACAACAAAATGCAATGTTATGATCCACCAACTCTATCACCCATATGCATGTTGTATCAAAAATATATTGTGGAATCAGAGGAATGTTAATGATTTTATTCCACTAGTCTCTGGTCCTTCCCACCTAGACCAACGATCTCCACCAATGGATATGAGACTCGCCCCTGATCTTTTCCACCAAGACCCACGATCCCCACCAATGGATCTGAGGCCACCAAAATGGATCTAAGTCCCACCTAAACTCCAAAATATATGAACGCATGCTAATATGAATCACGAATATGCATTTCATTGACAAACATCATAATTCACCAAAATTATGTATAATAATACTTATAAACACAAAAAGTATCCCAAAGAATATCACCAAAATAGGTTCCATTCACGAACCACAAATTATCCAATAAGGGCCGCCAAAATTCAAATCACCTAAAATTTGGTTTATTAAATAATATATTCACTTTTCTTACACCCAAAATTATTTATTTAATTATATTCCTAAAAATAAGTTAAATATACTAATATTTTTATAATATTTTTTAAAAGGTATATTTAATTATTTTAAGGCTATTTTATCACCATTTCAACTAAAAAAATCAATTGGATGGTCTCCGAACTCGAAATGGCAAAAGAGATAAAATTATAAAAATGCCCCTGAGTCGTCATCAGTCCGTCGCCACTTGATCCGCCGCAGCCCGATCCGTCGTCGCCACTCGATTCGCCGTCGCCAGTGGCAAATTTAGAAACATTTTAATGTGAGGGCAAAATTATAACTTATAATTATTCTTTTTAAAAATATTGTATTATTATTTTATTTATTTTTGAGATAATTAGAATATAATTTTTAAGATATAAAAATTATATCATAAATAAACATTTAACGTTTGAAGGACTAAATTTTTATTCTTTTTTTAAGAAAAAAATACTCCATACTCTAATTATGCCCGATTATGGGAAAATAAGTCATATGGGAAAAAATAGACTTATTTGACATTTTGAGAAAAATACAGTTTTCTGAACTTCATGAGAAAGATTTTTACAATATCCGATATAATACATCAACATCTGTGAAATTATAAAACACTTATTAAAAATTATATTATAATAATTTCATCGTTAATTTATAGGGTTAAAACTCAAATCATCAAAATTCTCTATCCCACACATGTTTCATCTTCAAAAATTGGGTTACGATCAAATGAGATTATCCCATTTTTGACACAATTAAAAAATTTGTAAAACACTTATTAAAAATAATATTATAATAATTTTATCATTAATTTGTGGGATTTAATCCCAATTCATCAAAATTTTCTATCCCATGCACGTTTCAATGTCAAAATATTGTTACGACCAAATGGGATTATCCCATTTTGGATACAGCTAAAATAATCAATCGATTAAAAAGTGACCAAATGGAAAAATCTCATTTGCCCACGTATAGTTAGAAACGATGGATTCCAAAAATAAAAAATTCACAGATTTATTCACATATGCATATGATCACAAGGAAAAACATATAATTGCCCATAAGGGGTTTGATCAAATCCCATGGGAATCAAACACACAAATTTATATATTGATTTGATACATGAAAGATCACATATCAAATGAAAAAAATTCATAGCTGATGAGAGGGAAAGAGTACTCTCATCATCCTGCTGACTAAACTCACCATATAGTAAATAATCTCCCCCTTACCTGATAATTGCAGTCACAATTCTTGAAAAATTATGCGTTCCTCCCTCACTCTCCAGAATCGCTTTCCCATAATTGCTTCCAAATTCTATCGTATTTCTTACCGTGCTAATTCTAAGGTTGAAAATATATTTCTAATAATTATTAATTATTAATTATTGATAATAATAAAAATCTCAATAATTATTGTGTTCCCTAACGGTAACGACACTTAAACTTTCGAATGTTTCACTTCCTATTTAAACATTCTCCTGTAACGGTGAAACATGTAATATTATTTTAATCTTAATTAAATAATTATTTCAAAATAATATAATTAAATATTTATATATGTCACACTTAAATAAATCTTTAATAAAATAACTTGTTTTTAATTATTCTTACTACTATTATTATTATAACATACTAAATTATTTTATTATTTCTAAAAAATTAAATAAAAGCCTAATTTCATTTCTACACTCACCAAATATATAATTTCCTTAATTATAAAATTACTGAAATAATCTTACAACTTCAAAAATCACCAAAAATACCACAATAACTAAATAAATAACACACTGCATCATTTTAGTAATATAATATGTTAATAAAATATTAAAATAAATTAGGGGGTGTGACAAGTGGCATACTTGTTGACCCTTATCCAAGTTAGAGATCTTCTCATGATGATGCAAAATACTCATACTTGTGGGTGACTAGTTGAGTATTCTCCTTAAAATGACAATATTTTTTTTCATAAAAATGAATCAAAACAAACTCCCTTTGTTATTTTTACCACGAACTACGAGGTTTTGATCCTCCATTGCACTTTGTTGATACGTAGGCATGAGACTTCAAAAGTCTTGGCAAACATAAACATAAGAAAAATATACTTCTTTTCCAATCTCTCCAATCTTTTACAAACCACACCCTTTTCAAACCAAAATGTACATATTTTCAAAGTGGTTCCCGGAGTATCATGGATGTTTAGGGTGCTAATACCTTTCCTTTGCATAACTAACTCCCGGACCCTTGTTCTCTTTTTATTAGTTTTGTTTTAAAACTTCTTCGGGTTTTGTTTGTACTTTTTCCTTTTCTTTTGGAAATAATAAAAGCGCGTCTTTGTTTTTTGTATATATTGTGTTTGTTGTTGTTTGTTATTGTTTGTTTCGTCTGGTGCTTGGTGATCTCTATATGGTTAGATAAGTTCTATACCCGGACTTGAGAGCTCTTATGATAGGAGGATGGTATAGTCATGTTTGGATTACATGAAGTTAATCCTTAATAAGCTTACTTGAGATCCCCCACTCAGTGGAGGCCCCTTTGGGATTAGTGATGTCACACGAGTAGTCGTAGTTGACATTACTTTTTAGGACGTAGTGAGGTGGCTATCCAGGTGTAGACTTGAATTAGTTGTTACACGATACTACACTCGAACGAGTTTCTCTTGAGAATATTATTGGTTGATGAGTAGTCATATAAACCGATAATATCCAAAAGATGGAATTACAACTCTAGGAACTTTTTAGAACCTTGTTCTACAGGTGATTACAACTCTTGAGAATATTTTTGGACCTTGTTTGTGTGCCTTGTGTGATATTGTTTGTGATTGTTGCATCATGCACTCATGGAATTCATAAGAATTTTACTCAATTTTCAAGGAACTTAGAGACTCTTGTTGCAAACATCGTAGATACTTTGATCATGGATATTTGAAGGAGGAATACTCGGAAATACAATTTCAGATGTCCCGATCTCATGGAATTAAGGAAATTATCATCTTTAGTGGATGATCCTAAGGGTTTCAGAGACCATTTTGGAAGAGTTTTATCTGTGCTATCTACTGATGTTGAAGATGGTCTTTTCTGTACTTTGGTTCGGTTCTATGATCCTATTTACCGATGCTTCACTTTCCTGATTATCAGTTGTTGCCTACCATGGAGGAGTATGATCATCTTTTAGGCATGCCAGTTTCTGATAGAGTTCCTTTTAGTGGGGTGGAAGGAATCGTTGAGTCTAGGGTTATTGCCGAAGCCATTCATCTAAGGAAGTCTGACATAGTTGTCAATCTCACTGTCAAAGAAGGTATCAGAGGGTTGACTTTGAAGTTTCTATTGGAAAAAGCCTTTTCTTTTGCTAATGCTAATGACATGGTGGCCTTTGAAACCGTTTTTACCTTACACATCTATGGTTTACTCTTGTTTCCTAACATTGACTGCTTCGTTGATGTTAATGCTATGAGGATCTTCTTGATTAGGAATCTATTTCCAACTTTGCTCGGTGACGCTTATTTCTCCATTCATCATAGGACTTCTAAAAGGGGTGGAAGTATTGTCTGTTGCATGCATTTACTGTACAAGTGGTTTATTTTGCACTTGCCACATTATCCTATCTTCACAGAAAACAAGGGTTTTTTAAGGTGGTCTCAAAGACTTATGTCTCTCACCAATGACGACATTACTTGGTACTCTTCTGTTTACGAAGACGTCGAGATTATTGATAGTTGTGGGGATTTCAATAATGTGCGTCTTCTTGGTCACAAGGAGGAATCAACTACAATTTGGTTTTGGCAAGACGTCAACTTGTGTTCTTTATGAAGGACAAACCCAATAACACTTTGTTAGAAAGTTTATTTTTCCAAGAAGGGAAAGACATTCAAGGATTGAAAGCTAGGATGGTACGTGTTTGGCACAATGTTCATAAGAAGGGAAAAGGTGAGCTTGGATTAAGGAATTGTGTAGCTTTGGAGCCTTGAACTAGTTGGGTGAAGAGGGGAGCAAAATAATTCAAGATGACTGTAAGACCCTAATTTTGACCCTAAGATCCCTCATGGCATCATAACATTGCTCATTGTATTTGCCTCAAGGATCATAGCATCGTGGCTACTTAACCCTAGGGTTGGGACTTGTGTGAGTTGGTTTGAGACCACCAAGAATGCTTGAATTGTATATTATTGCTTTTCTTATTTTGTTTACTAACCAAAAGTACAAGAATATGTCACTAACTTGTTTTGATTCGAAGCTTGAGCAATCATGTGATCCAAGGCTCCTAGGAGGCCCCTATACTCATTGAAATGGTCAGATGAAGTGAAAGCAAGCATGAAAATGGTTCACAAAGTTCTCAATCATCATATATGCCTCCCAAGTATCTCGATTTGTCAATTTGATCAAGATAAACCAAAAGGCTTAAGGATTATTTCCCAAGGAAACCCTAATTCATTTGTGCATTGATTGTGCCTTACTCATGAAGCAACCTCAACCCATGATCAAATAAAATCAAGGGAATTCTTTTCATTGATCATTTTATGCATATATGAGCTTATGTGAGTGTCCTCAATCATCAATTCATCAAGATTTGAAGTTTGGACTTGAGAAGTTGATCACTTAATTCATCTGACTATTTTGAAATACACTGAGACCTAACTTTTAATGTGTTTTCCAAATGATGATGACCCCAAGAGAAAATATGTTCTTAAGACTAATATTAACAACTTTCATGTTCATCAAAATTTCATTTGAAACTTGGAAGGTCATAATTCATTTCAAAACATTATAGGTCATTTTGACTGAAACCCTAATTTTGGGTCAACTTCCCAAGGACCTAACTCACTCATTTTTTATGATTTTGAGGTGGTACTAAGTGAATTGGAAATTTTAAGATGTCTACTTCAATTATTATGTTGGACAAAATTTCATAATCCTAAAATAAACACATGTGATAATACAAAACATTATAGCTCTCTTTGGACCAAAGTCATTGAAATGTGAAAAAGTCCAACTTCAAATGCCCATAACTTTCTCATCAAAAATCCAAATGATGCAAACTTCAAGTCCAAATTTATTGTCTTGAAACTTTATACAACTTTGAAGTTGAAGGTTTTGTCATTTGAGGCTTGCATCGTTGAAAAATAAGGGCTTGAAGTTGGTCCATTTTTGGCAAATTTCCATATACATGTTTTGTACCTTGAACTTCATGATCGGTTTTCAATATTTTCCCAACTCCAAATGGATTTTTGTTCAATATGACATTTGTTCCTCATGTCAAGACCTTTCCAACCATTACCCACATGGCTATGTTTCAATTTGGCAAATGGTATTTTCGAAGAGGAGAAATTTTGTTCCCAATTATGCATAACATGATTAAATTGCTTGCACACCACATTGCCTTGCCATGTACACGTCCAAATTAATTTGTTTCATCATTATCATGCAAAACAAATCAAGTTTGGGCCTCCAATGCGCCTGTACAGGCCCATGCATGGAGGACCCAAGCTCATGCACACACAGATTTTTCATTGCTTGCATCATGCTTGGCTATAAATAGAAGCTCTATTCCTCTTCAAAATCCAACCTCAAGGCGCCTGAACTACTGCAGAAGTGAAATCCCAACCTCCATTAAAAGGAATTATGCTTTTTTCTTTCAATTTTCAAGTTCAATTTTCAACTTCATTGGTCGATCATTGAACTTCAATTCATGAACCTTGCTTCCTTGATACCTCAAGAACACACTACATCAAAGAATTGGAGTGGATCAAGTCTTGTAAAGTTGCACTTCAAACGTTGTTGTTCAAACTGTTTTGATTTGAAACTCCTTGTATACTGATCATTTCTTGTGTTTGTTGGTACTTCTGAAGTCCTCATGTGAGAGGCAATTGATCTGTGCATTTAATTTCATGAATTGAGCAAACTCAAATTGAACACCACAAATTTCCATCTCAGATTTCTCTCTCCATAGAGATCTTGAGTGGAAACCAAGGTCACAGGGGTGATGTACATCACCCCAACTTTCTAAAGATATATAAATCGTGCATTTTGGTGAAGGTTTTGAAACCTGTAATTTTTGGCCGGAACGGTGAGTCTCGCCGGAGAAGACGATGGTTTCCACCACCGTCCCCACGTGGACGACTTCATGGCCGTTGGATCTGTTGCCTCTGATCTAATCTGGACGCTTGGTTGTTATGACTTTCATTTAATCAACGTGTTTCTCTTTTGACCAATACCTACCATGAGCGGGCGCTTATCAGCCTTGTGATGATCCACCTCATTTAATGAATCAGGATCAGACGCTCCCTGTTTTTTTGCAATTTCTGAATTTCATTCAATTTCCTTTTATTTCATTTTATTTTTGAAAATTCATAGCTTCTCCATTTATAATCATAAAAATATAGGACCAATTGCAATATTTCCCTTTTTAATTCTAGTTTCTAAAAATGATTTTTAATTTTTTTTTATGATTACATTTAATATTTTTTGTGAATTTTCTCTTTTCTGGTTATTTTTAATTCATTTAAAATAGTTTCCAATATTCAAAAATGCCAAAAATATTTTCTTAACATCTTTGAATGATGATGAATCTATGAAAAATATTCTCATCAATTTCTTAATTGATTTGAGATTTTAGTTCAATTATGTTATTTTTCTTCAGTTTTTAATTGTTTAAAATTAGTTTCTGGTTTCTAAAAATGATGAAATTTTTTGTCAAACCTTGTTTGACCATGTTGAACTTAGGATGATCCATTTGGACTTTTCCAAGTTGATTTGAAATGGATTTGAAGTTTGACCTTCATTTGTTTATTTTAATTCAAGTATTATTTTAATTCCAAAAAATATTTATATTGTTTCTTGACTTCTAAGCTTCATCTCACTTCTGTTTACCATTGATTGATGTTGATTCCATTCATGTTTGATCAATGTGTATTGGTTATGTCATTTGAATTTCAATTATGTACATTCTGTAACACCCTTCTAAAATACCCCAAAGGTTTAATTAAGATAACAACATATATCAATCAGAGTAAATATGCAATTAAGGGTGTCACACAATTACTTCACACCATTCACCATAATAACTGTCATGCTCTTTTATTAATTCAAAACATAAAGCATTTGCACAATACGCAGCGGATAGAAATCAAATCAATCATTGCAAAACATGTAACACATTACATGTAAAATTATTCAACAAGGTAAAACATCCCGTCCCGATGTTACATCTATCAGAGCATGACCCACTAAGGAGACTACACTAGACTCCAAGCACTAGCTTCTACTCAATCACTGCTCGTTACCTGAAAAATAGTTGTAAGGGTGAGTTCCTCAACCGATATAATAAGCATTATAAAATATCATGTAATGCTAAGTAAATAACACATTAATCACCCTAATCATATCACACATTCGGTAACGGCACATCAACTCAAATGGCATACTCAATACCAACACAATTCATACTCATACCCAATGCCAACACAAACACACGTATAATATTGGAATACATCCATTCATATTATACGTCATACATACATTATGCAATGAGACTCCATGCATGCGGTACCGACTATTCGTGAACATATAGTTCACCTCACCGATCAAATCCAGATACGGCTACCAAGCCCACTAGTCCCACTCATTTGAGACCTAGTGACTCACTCACTAATTCCTCACCACGGGAATTAGCTACCACCAACTCACTAATTCCTCACCACGGGAATTAGCTACCACCAACTCACTAATTCCTCACCACGGGAATTAGCTACCACCATAAAGACTACAATATGCATGCTAAATCACCTAGCAATGCAAACTCATCAATAATAATCCACAATGGACATATGCTCACACTCTAAGCCATAAACAGTCCATTCACAATTGCATACATAACATATACATTCACAGCATTATGCATACCATCATACATTCATCAACACACGTATCAAAACATCATATCATGTCAAATAATTAATCACAGTATTAGCACACTCCACTAATACCTATACTGCTCAAAACAGCGGGAATTAATCCCTATTACATCATACGCCAATATAGGCCAACCACCAATTATGCACACATTATGCAAATATTAATTTTTCCAATTGCCAACAGTGTTAACCGGTTAACGCCCTGGGTTAACCGGTTAACGCAACACAGAACACGCTTTCTGGCAAAACTCAACAGTGTTAACCGGTTAACGCCCTGGGTTAACCGGTTAACGCAAACAGAACAGCAATTTTCACAAATCACAACAGTGTTAACCGGTTAACGCCCTGGGTTAACCGGTTAACGCAAGCAAAACAGCAATACTTCACAATTCCTAACAGTGTTAACCGATTAACACCCTGGGTTAACCGGTTAACGCAAGACAGAAAGCTGTTCCTGCGTTAACACGAAGCAGAATGCAGAATTCTCCGCATTTTCCGCCGTTGGAGGACTTCCGGACCTCCGATTCCGATTCCGTAAAAAGCTATACGTTCGGGAAATCACAACTCACACAAATACAGATTCAATTACAGCTTTAACACAACTTATCCAACACAATTTCTCAGCATTCAACATCCCAATTAGGGTGAATTCAACGGTTTATCACTACCCATTACATGTTAACCCATAATACCCATTAAACGACGATAAACCCCCCTTACCTGAGTTAATCCGGCAATCCTTAAGCTCCAATCTTTTCCGTTCTTCAACCCTTGCTCTCTTGCTCTTCCTCTTTGCCCTTTCTCCCTTTTCAGCCGCTTCTCTGCTTTTCACGTAAAAACCCTCTTTTTACCAAAATGGAACTCTTTTTCCTTATTTCCAACTTATATATATTCCAATAATAAAATCCAATAATAATAATAATAATCCAATAATATTCCAAATTATTTAATTAAATTAATAAATATAATATTAATTTAAATTAAATAATTATCTTATTTTATCGGGGTGTTACAACTCTCCCCCACTAAAAGAGTTTTCGTCCTCGAAAACATACCTTAAGCGAATAACTCTGGATAGGACTCCTTCATCTGACTCTCAAGTTCCCAAGTCACATTGCCACCTGCTGGTCCTCCCCAAGCTACCTTTACCAAAGCAATCTCTTTACCCCGCAACTGCTTCAACTCTCGATCCTCGATCCTCATAGGTGATGTTTCAACAGTCAGGTTATCGCTCACCTGTACATCATCTATTTGGACCACATGCGACGGATCAGGAATGTACCTCCTTAACTGAGACACATGGAAAACCTCATGCAAATTCGCAAGTGACAGCGGTAAAGCGATACGATAGGCTACCTCCCATATCCTCTCCAAAATCTGATAAGGACCAATAAATCGAGGTGTCAACTTCTTTGACTTCAAAGCTCGACCAACCCCAGTTATCGGAGTGACACGAAGAAACACATGATCTCCCTCTTGGAATTCAAGTGACTTCCTCCTCTTGTCGTGATAACTTCTGACGACTCTGAGCAATTCTCATCTTCTCCTGAATCATCTTAATCTTTTCCGTAGTCTGTTGAACAATATCCGGTCCAACCACAGCACTCTCACCGGACTCATACCAACATAAAGGCGTCCGACATCTCCTACCATACAAAGCTTCAAACGGTGCCATACCAATGCTCGAATGAAAACTATTGTTGTAGGTAAACTCAATCAAAGGTAAATAACAATCCCAAGCACCTCCCTTTTCCAAAACACAAGCCCTCAAAAGATCCTCTAGTGACTGAATCGTCCTCTCAGTCTGACCATCAGTCTGCGGATGATATGCAGAACTCAATCTCAGCTTAGTTCCCAAAGCCTTCTGCAAACCTTCCCAAAACTTCGATGTAAATCTAGGATCTCTGTCCGAAACAATACTCGACGGAATACCATGCAAACTTATAATCTTCTCAATATACAACTCGGCTAATCTCTCTAACGGATAATCCATTGTGATCGGAATGAAATGAGCCGATTTCGTCAATCTATCAACAATCACCCAAATAGCTTCAAAATTCTTACTTGTCCTCGGTAAACCAGAAACAAAATCCATACTGATACTATCCCACTTCCACTCTGGAATAGCCAACGGTTGCATTAGCCCAGACGGCTTCTGATGCTCAATCTTTGACTTCTGACAAGTCAAACAAGAATAAACAAAACTCGCAATTTCTCTTTTCATTCCCGGCCACCAAAACAACTTTTTCAAATCATGATACATCTTCGTAGCCCCAGGATGAATACTCAGGCCACTACGATGTCCTTCCTCAAGAATACTCTTCTTAAGTTCGGTAACATCCGGAATACACACCCGATTACCAAATTTCAAAACACCATTCTCATCAACTCTGAATTCACCACCTTGACCTTGATTCACTAGAGTCAACTTATCAACCAAAAGCACATCGGATTTCTGACCCTCTCTAATCTCATCTAGAATACCACTCGTTAACTTCAACATTCCCAATTTAACACTATTGTGAGTACTCTCACACACCAAACTCAAGTCTCTAAACTGCTCAATTAAATCCAATTCCTTAACCATTAACATAGACATATGCAATGATTTCCGACTCAATGCATCAGCCACTACGTTTGCTTTACCCGGATGGTAATTCAAACCAAAGTCATAATCCTTCAGAAACTCTAACCATCTCCTCTGTCTCATATTCAGCTCTTTCTGATCAAACAAATACTTTAAACTTTTATGGTCACTGAAAACCTCAAATCTTGACCCATACAAGTAATGCCTCCATAACTTCAGAACAAATACCACAGCTGCCAACTCTAAATCGTGCGTCGGATAGTTCCTCTCGTGAAACTTCAGTTGTCTCGAAGCATAAGCTACAACCTGCTTACTCTGCATCAAAACACCACCCAAACCCAACAATGAAGCATCACAGAAAACCTCAAATGGTTCCGACGGACTCGGTAATATCAGAATAGGAGCAGTAGTTAACCTTCTCTTTAACTCTTGGAAACTTTCTTCACATTTTGAGTCCCAAACAAACGCTTGCCCCTTTCTAGTCAACATCGTCAACGGTAACGCCAACTTAGAAAATCCCTCAATGAACTTCCTATAATATCCTGCAAGTCCAAGAAAACTCCTTATCTCAGACAGTGACTTCGGAGCTTCCCACTTAGATACCGCTTCTATCTTAGAAGGATCAACAGCAACACCATCTCTTGAAATCACATGACCAAGAAAACTAACCTCTTCTAACCAAAATTCACACTTTGACAGTTTAGCAAATAACTTCTTTTCCCGCAGAACTCCCAAAACCACTCTCAAATGTTCAGCATGCTCTCCTTCAGATTTCGAATATACCAAAATATCGTCAATAAACACCACAACAAACTGATCTAGGTACGGATGGAAAATCCTATTCATATACTCCATAAATACTCCAGGTGCATTAGTCACACCAAAAGGCATTACAGAATACTCATAATGTCCATACCTTGTTCTGAAAGCAGTCTTCTGAATATCCTCAGTTTTCACACGTATCTGATGATAACCCGATCTCAAATCTATTTTGCTAAACACACTCGCACCAACCAACTGATCCATCAAATCATCAATCCTCGGCAAAGGATACTGATTCTTGATCGTCACTTTATTCAGTTGCCTGTAGTCCACACACAACCTCATAGTACCTTCTTTCTTCTTAACCAATAACACTGGTGCACCCCACGGTGACACACTCGGACGAATAAATTTCTTATCCAACAGATCTTCCAACTGACTCTTCAATTCAGTTAACTCAACAGCAGACATACGGTACGGAGCCATTGACACCGGCCTAGTACCAGGTACCAAATCAATCGAGAACTCAACTTCACGCTCTGGCGGTAATTCATTCACTTCTTCCGGAAACACATCAGGAAAATCACACACTACAGCTAGATCGCAAATCACCAGTTTATCTTTAGCCTCCAAAGTCGCTAACAGCATAAACAACTCTGCCCCATCTGCTACTGCCTCATTCACCTGCCTCGCTGATAGAAACAAACTCTTTCCTTCCTCAATCTCAGGAAAAATCACAGTCTTATCAAAACAATTGATATAGACTCGGTTAAACACCAACCAGTTCATACCCAAAATAACATCAATCTGCACAAGTGGAAGACACACTAGGTCCATCCCAAAGTCTCTACCAAAAATACTCAAAGGACAATTTAAACAAACTGAAGTAGTAGTCACTGAACCCTTCGCAGGAGTATCAATCACCATACTTCCATGCATCTCAGATATCTCTAACTTAAGTTTCACAGCACAATCCAAAGATATAAAGGAATGAGTCGCACCTGTGTCAATAATAGCTACAAGAGGAAAGCCATTAATATAACACGTACCTCGGATCAAACGATCATCTGCAGAAGTCTCAGAACCCGATAAAGCAAAGACCTTGCCTCCCGACTGGTTCTCTCTCTTCGGCTTAGGACACTGTGGGCTAATATGACCCAACTCTCCACAGTTGAAACAAGTCACAGTCTTCGACCGGCACTCTGCAGCCAAATGACCACCTTTTCCACACTTGAAACACTTCCTCTCAGCACTGGTACACTCATGGACACGATGTCCAGCCTGACCACATCTGTAACACTTAGCAGGGGCACTAGAGTCTCCCCCACTAGGCCTCTTCATCCCACTCTGTCTCTGGAAACCTTTGCCAGCTGCATACGGTTTCCCACGATCATTCTGATTCTTGCCTTTCCTATCAACCCTCTGCTGATAGCTCTCCGCTCTGGCCTTGGTATCCTGTTCAAAGATCCTGCAACAGTCAACCAAATCAGAAAACACTCTAATCCGCTGATACCCAATAGCCTGCTTGATCTCGGGACGTAACCCGTTCTCAAACTTCACACATTTTGAGAATTCCCCAGTAGCCTCATCATAGGGAGTGTAATACTTCGACAGCTCTGTGAACTTAGCAGCATACTCAGTAACAGACCGGTTGCCCTGCTTCAATTCCAAGAACTCTATCTCTTTCTTTCCTCTGACATCCTCTGGAAAGTACTTCCTCAGGAATCTCTCTCTGAACACAGCCCAAGTGATCTCAGCATTCCCAGCAGATTCCAACTCAGTGCGGGTAGCAACCCACCAATCATCTGCTTCTTCTGACAGCATATGCGTACCGAACCTGACCTTCTGGTTATCGGCACACTCAGTCA
The DNA here is from genome assembly GCF_024323335.1 of Lathyrus oleraceus. NCBI lineage: Eukaryota > Viridiplantae > Streptophyta > Magnoliopsida > Fabales > Fabaceae > Lathyrus > Lathyrus oleraceus. Next base: position 311,647,150 of record NC_066583.1, read on the forward strand.
CTCGGAAGATCCTCTCGATCTCCTTCAACCATTTCTGAGCACCATCTGGATCGTATGCTCCCTTAAACATTGGAGGATTGTTCTTCTGGAACTCACTCAGTTGACGAGCAGCTCCCATTCCCACAACATTCGGATTTCCCCCAAGTACTCCAGCTAGCATACCCAGAGCCTCAGCAATCGCAGCATCGTCTCTACCTCTTCCAGCCATCTCTATTCTGAGTTAATCCAACAAGATAAAACAATAAGTACTGATAGGGTTACACAACACCTATCCCGTACAGGGAAAACAGAATAATTACGACTCGACTCGACCGACTATGCTCTGATACCACTAATGTAACACCCTTCTAAAATACCCCAAAGGTTTAATTAAGATAACAACATATATCAATCAGAGTAAATATGCAATTAAGGGTGTCACACAATTACTTCACACCATTCACCATAATAACTGTCATGCTCTTTTATTAATTCAAAACATAAAGCATTTGCACAATACGCAGCGGATAGAAATCAAATCAATCATTGCAAAACATGTAACACATTACATGTAAAATTATTCAACAAGGTAAAACATCCCGTCCCGATGTTACATCTATCAGAGCATGACCCACTAAGGAGACTACACTAGACTCCAAGCACTAGCTTCTACTCAATCACTGCTCGTTACCTGAAAAATAGTTGTAAGGGTGAGTTCCTCAATCGATATAATAAGAATTATAAAATATCATGTAATGCTAAGTAAATAACACATTAATCACCCTAATCATATCACACATTCGGTAACGGCACATCAACTCAAATGGCATACTCAATACCAACACAATTCATACTCATACCCAATGCCAACACAAACACACGTATAATATTGGAATACATCCATTCATATTATACGTCATACATACATTATGCAATGAGACTCCATGCATGCGGTACCGACTATTCGTGAACATATAGTTCACCTCACCGATCAAATCCAGATACGGCTACCAAGCCCACTAGTCCCACTCATTTGAGACCTAGTGACTCACTCACTAATTCCTCACCACGGGAATTAGCTACCACCAACTCACTAATTCCTCACCACGGGAATTAGCTACCACCAACTCACTAATTCCTCACCACGGGAATTAGCTACCACCATAAAGACTACAATATGCATGCTAAATCACCTAGCAATGCAAACTCATCAATAATAATCCACAATGGACATATGCTCACACTCTAAGCCATAAACAGTCCATTCACAATTGCATACATAACATATACATTCACAGCATTATGCATACCATCATACATTCATCAATACACGTATCAAAACATCATATCATGTCAAATAATTAATCACAGTATTAGCACACTCCACTAATACCTATACTGCTCAAAACAGCGGGAATTAATCTCTATTACATCATACGCCAATATAGGCCAACCACCAATTATGCACACATTATGCAAATATTAATTTTTCCAATTGCCAACAGTGTTAACCGGTTAACGCCCTGGGTTAACCGGTTAACGCAACACAGAACACGCTTTCTGGCAAAACTCAACAGTGTTAACCGGTTAACGCCCTGGGTTAACCGGTTAACGCAAACAGAACAACAATTTTCACAAATCACAACAGTGTTAACCGGTTAACGCCCTGGGTTAACCGGTTAACGCAAGCAAAACAGCAATACTTCACAATTCCTAACAGTGTTAACCGGTTAACACCCTGGGTTAACCGGTTAACGCAAGACAGAAAGCTGTTCCTGCGCTAACACGAAGCCGAATGCAGAATTCTCCGCATTTTCCGCCGTTGGAGGATTTCCGGACCTCTGATTCCGATTCCGTAAAAAGCTATACGTTCGGGAAATCACAACTCACACAAATACAGATTCAATTACAGCTTTAACACAACTTATCCAACACAATTTCTCAGCATTCAACATCCCAATTAGGGTCAATTCAACGGTTTATCACTACCCATTACATGTTAACCCATAATACCCATTAAACGACGATAAACCCCCCTTACCTGAGTTAATCCGGCAATCCTTAAGCTCCAATCTTTTCCGTTCTTCAACCCTTGCTCTCTTGCTCTTCCTCTTTGCCCTTTCTCCCTTTTCAGCCGCTTCTCTGCTTTTCACGTAAAAACCCTCTTTTTACCAAAATGGAACTCTTTTTCCTTATTTCCAACTTATATATATTCCAATAATAAAATCCAATAATAATAATAATAATCCAATAATATTCCAAATTATTTAATTAAATTAATAAATATAATATTAATTTAAATTAAATAATTATCTTATTTTATCGGGGTGTTACACATTCCATTTTTTTTTTTTATCAATGAGTTAATGATTGGTGTTTAGCCTTGACATATGAGGGGCTTAACCTTCTTTAGTCCAAATCAAATTCATCTTGATCAAAGGTCAAGTGAATTGCTTTGCATTAAGGATAGCTTGCTTCTTGGTCAAGCAAAAAACCTAAATCCATACAAGATCATTCTTCTTTTCTTTTGGCATGGCAAGTTGTAGGAGCTTGGCTTACTAGTCATGGTCTCTAACTTGTGTTTGTTGCCTATAGTTTTATTGACCGGCCTCAGATAGGTGTGACTACTACATTAGTCCACTTACGATTGCTTAACATAGCGCTAAATTGCCTTATGGAACACTAACACTAACTACTAATCACTAACTTTTAATTCAAGCATTTATTTCTTACAATTTACTTTTATGCAATTTAATTTCTTGCACATTAATTCATTTGCTTTTGCCCTTTGCTCACTTGAGCTCATGTTTATGTTAATGCAATTTTCCTTTTGCTCACTTGAGCATATTATTGTGTATATACTATTGTGTTTGTTTTGTTTTGTTTGTGTGAACCCAATGCAAATGGAGAAAGGACTTAGATTTTAGGACCTTACCTATGCTAAATGGAGTTTGAAGGGAAACTAGGCCTCATGCCTTTAGAATGCTAAAAAGAAAATTGTCAAAGAGCAACTAGGCCCCATGCCTTTAGAATTCTTAATCTTGAAGAAGACATTGAAAAGGACCCCTAATTCTAAACCCACTCTTGTCCATTATTTTATTTGCATTGTGGAACTTTTTGATTTGTGTGTTCCTGTGTGCTAGGGATCCTAAAACTTGAGTCAAGTAAAAGAACCATTGTCATGAGCATCCAAAGTGAGAGATACAAAAGCCAAATGGAAGATTCCTAGGAGCTTGATTGAATATTTGTTTGATTGCTTGAGTTAATTGCTAAGTCCAAAGGAAGGAGCAACTTTGATCATCTTTATGATCTCAAGAAGGGAACTCCATGTGGTTTTATTTCTCTTCCTTCATCTTTGCATGTTTAGGACCTAGCCCTTCTCTTCTTCTCTCCACTCTAACCCAAGCCAAACATTTGTGCAAACATTAACATTGCTTTTCAAAATTAGAAACCTAGGCATTATGCCTTTGATTTTTTAAACCCTTTTCATAACACTTATTTTGAATTGAATCTTAAGTCAACTTTGACCTTATTTTATGAATACTTTTCATTTGTAGATACAACTCACTCAATTGTTTTGTGGTTCCAATGGCCACTTTTGCCAAAGCTTTTCATAAACATTAGCTATTAGGTTTGAGTTATCCTAGAGGTTGATATAATACTCATATATATCCTTAGTGATGGACTATAAGTCTTCCATGCTTATTATAGGGTTAACCCCTCCCTAGCATGTTGAAGCTCTCCTCACATGGTGGATTTGTGGTTTTAGGTTGAGTTTTCTCCCTTTGATAACAAAGGACCTTAAGGCTTTTGACCAATCAATTCACCAACTTCTTTTGAGATTTTTACCCCGAACTACAAGGTTTTGATCCTACTTTTTTGAGATGGTACGAAGGCAATGGGTTTATCCATTCAAACACAAAAATTGTAAATAATTTGTATATTCTCCTCTCATCTCCCCAATCATGTTTGCACAAATATTTTCACAAATACCAACCTACCTTACAACATTTGTAAAAAGGGCTCCCTTAGAGTACTAAGGATGTTTTGGGTGCTCAAAACCTTCCCATTGCATAACCAACCCCCTTACCCAGATCTCTGACATTTTTATTAGTTTTTGATTTGATAAAACTTCTCGGTTTTTGTTTGCTTTCTAACCTTTCCTTTGGATAAATAGAAGTGCGGTGGCGACTTGAATTGTATGATTTACTTTTGATTTAGTCAATAAATCTAAAGGTAACGAATACCCCGCTACAGAAAAATGGCGACTCTGCTGGGGACTCTTTTGCCTAGTGGGTTTTGCCTACTTTTTACCTTTATTGTATTGTTTGGTTATATTTATTTGTGACATATTTTTGTGCAAATTTGGGATTACTGTATTGTTTGTAATGTATGAATTGCTTGATATATTAATTGCTTGTGTGCTTGGTGGTCTTTTATGAGATGAGTTCTATACCCGAACTCGAGTGCACTTATAATAGGAGAATGGCATAGTCTTGTTGACTTGTGTGGAGTTATTCCTTAGCAAGTTGACTTGCAAGCCCATTCACTTGGTGGAGGTTATGTTGGGATCAATAATGTCACACGAGTAGTCGTGGTTAGGCATTACTCTTTCCAATATATGCCTTAGAAGTCAAGGACCTTAGATTACCTAGCCCATCTTGGCCTATTTTTAGGACGTAGTGCGAAGGCCGTTCAAGTGTAAGATTTGATACGATTGTTACGCGATACTACACTCATAAGAGTCTCTCTTGAGAATATTTTTGGAATACGAGTAGTCGTTTATCCGATAATATCCGAAAGATGGGATGATGACTATGGGAACCTCTTGTAGAACATGATAGTCAGGTTTAACCATAGTACACTCCCTTTGGGTGGTTCTTAACCGAGACTCCATGCTCGTGACTTACAACAAACCCTTGATTCGCGGTTGATTCGTTCTCGTATATCCTTAATATCAATGGAACTTGGGTGTTGATAAGGTGTAAACCATAATCCACCGAAATGGATGATTGATATTAAGGATGACTTGATCTATCATGTGACCTTTGTGTGGTGTTATTTGCTTGATCCTTGAGTGTGATTGTTGCATCCATGCATTCATGCATTCATACACATCCATATCATCAACAATGAGAAAATTTTCAAGGAACTTAAGAGGTCTATTTGCAAATTTTCAGACATGGATAAGCAAAGAAGGAATACAAAGAAGTACAGTTTCGGACAACCCGACTTGAAAGAGTTAAGGAGTTTGACATCCTATGTATTAGATCCCTTGGAGTTCAAGGCTCGTCATGGGAAGCTTCTGTCTATTCTTGCTACTCAGGTGGATGAAGGTCTGATGAGTGTGTTGGTGTAGTTCTATGATCCCTTGTACCGTTGCTTCACATTCCGGATTTCCAGCTTTTGCCTACGCTTGAGGAGTATGCATATCTTGTGGGTATACCTATTTTAGATCAGTTGCCATTCAGTGGCTTGGAGAGAGTTCCTTCTTCCCAAGAGATTGATGATCTGTTGCATATAGATGAATCTATTGTTGGTACTCATATGACTACCAAAGGTGGAATTCAAGGTCTCCCATCTGAGTTCCTCATTGCTCAAGCTACTATGTTTGGGAAGGCCATTAGTGAGGACGCCTTTGAGGCCATATTTGTACTTCTCATCTATGGGCTAGTGTTATTCCCCAACATCGACAAGTTTGTGGATGTGAACGCCATTAGGATTTTCTCTACTCTTAATCCCGTTCCTACTCTGTTGGGTGACACTTATTTCTCTTTGCATATGAGGAATGCAAAGGGTGGTGGTACCATTGTGTGTTGTTTACCTCTGTTGTACAAGTGGTTTATTTCGCACTTGCCACAGACGCTAGCCTTCAAGGAGAACAAAGGATGTCTACGGTCGTCTACGAGACTTATGTCTCTCACTAATGATGATATCTTTAGGTACAACCGTGTATATGATGGTGTGTAGATTATTGACTCTTGTGGTGAATTCTCCAATGTGCCTCTTCTTGGTACATGTGGTGGAATTAACTACAACCCTATTTTGGCACGTTGTCAGCTTGGGTTACCCTTAAAGGATAAACCTAATAACATTCTATTAGAAGGTGTGTTCTTTCAAGAGGCTAAAGATCCCCGAAACTTGAAGGGCAGGATGGTCCGCACTTGGCGCAAGATTCATAGGAAGGGAAGGAAAGAGCTCAATCCGAAGAATTGTATCGCTTTGGAACCATATACCTCGTGGGTGAGGAAGAGAGCTTCTGAGTACCGCATTCCCTATGATTACCCGAGACCTACACCTATGGTTATGGTTGGGCCTTCAACCTTCCCTGACCAAGGAGTAGAGGAGTTGAGAGATGAAAACCGTTCGCGTGCTTGGGTCTGTGAGCGAGAGGAGCTACTTCAGCAGCTTAAAGATAATGATGCCTTGATAGAGTTTCTGGAGCATCAGATTATCGACGAGCCTGATGATGTGGTTACTTCTCTTCTTCCTCAGTCTTCCAGGTTTTGGAAGAGGAAGTACGATCGACTCGCCAAAGAGAAGACAGATATGGAGGCAGCCTATGAGAGAGAGGTGAAGAGGCTTTGTGCAGCTTACCTTCCAGTCTCGAGAGCTTTGGACGATTGTTTCTAGGGTTCCATAGGATGTTATTTTACTTCTCTCTTGTATTGTATATTGGTTACCAAGACTGTACTTCTTTGGAGTAAAAAAATTTCCAGATATTATTGATATGATTATTCCATATATGTCTAAATGATTAATATTTTCCAGATATTTGAAAATAGATCTCTAAAGTTCCTCTGATTAAAAATAAAATCATATGCACGAGCATTGCATGCATCATATGCATAAGTAGGTTTTGTTCCAGGCTCCTTGTTTAGTGGTCTAACTCTGTGTTCTTCATTTATTTTGAAGACAAGCTGACGCACTGGTACTACACCAGAGCCAACTCATCAAAGTTAATGGATAACCTCGAGCAAGAGAACAGAGAACTCAAGGAGGAAGTGGTAAGATTGACTGCCTTGATGGAGTCATTCTTGGCCGCCCAAAGCCAGTCTTCTCCGACGCCTTCAACTCCTCCCCATAAGACAGTCATTTCAGAGGTTGCTTCCTCTACCGTGCCTGCTGCTAGTGCCCATTTTGCTCCTACTGCTATGTCAACCGGGTTTCCCTGGGGGATGCCCATTAATTTTGCTCCAGATGGTCTCGCCCCTACATTCACTTCTCTGTCGGCATCTAGCCCGGTCCTTGTTGTGCCACCTCCAGTCGTGCATACTTTGCCGAGAGTAGATGACACCATTTACCACTCTGAGCCATCTGAGGGCCCAGATGTCTATGAGAAAATGTACGCTATGAATGATCAATTCCTTGAGCTATGCAAGGAACTTAAAACTCTCAGAGGGAAAGACCTCTTTGGTAAATCTGCTGCTGAGCTTTGTCTCGTACCTAATGTCAAGATTCCTGTCAAATTCAAAGTGCCTGACTTTGAAAAGTACAAAGGAAACACTTGCCCGCTCAGCCATCTTGTGATGTATGCACGCAAGATGTCGATTCAGACCGACAACGATCAACTCCTAATCCACTACTTCCAAGACAGCCTGTCCGGTGCCGCATTGAGATGGTACATGGGTCTGGATAGTGCGAACATCCGCTCCTTCAACGACCTTGGTGAAACCTTCGTCAAGCAGTATAAGTATAACGTTGATATGGCTCCCGATAGGCACCAACTGAGGGCTATGTCCCAGAAGGAGAAAGAAACATTCAAGGAGTACGCCCAGAGGTGGCGTGAATTGGCTACACAGATTGTGCTCCCGCTCGAAGAGAAAGAAATGACGAAGATCTTTCTCAAGACTTTAAGCTCTTTTTACTACGAGCGGATGATTGCTAGCGCTCCTTCTGATTTCACCGAGATGGTGAACATGGGGATGCGTTTAGAAGAGGAAGTCAGGGAAGGGCGCCTGACCAGAGAAGAAGGCTCTTCTGCCAAACGTTATGAGGCGTTTGCCAAGAAGAAAGATGGAGAGGAACATGCTGTGACCTCCCATGTCAAATCAAGAAGACTCTCTGTGAAGAGGAAGATTGTCGTCCTGCCAGTAACTAACACCAGGTGGCTCATATAGCACTTGCATTCAGAGAGAATCAACATTATCAGCATCAGAACCAGCAGCAGTAACATCAGCAGTATTAGTAACAACAACACTGTCCTCAACAGCAAGCCTACCAGCCTCAAAACAACAATCAAACCAGCACTAGCTATGATAGGAAGAGGGTCAATTTTGATCATATTCCAATGACCTACGCTGAATTATATCCTTCACTGATTTAAAGGAAATTGATTACTCCACGTGACCCACCTGCTGTACCTACCAACCCTCAGTGGTGGTACAAGCCCGAGCTTCATTGTGTTTATCATTCTGGTGCTCCCGGACATGATGTGGAGAACTGTTACCCTCTCAAGACCAAGGTTCAAGACCTTGTTAGAAGTGGTATTCTGTTTTTCGAGGACGTAGGTCCTAACGTCAAGAAGAACCCATTGCCCGAGCATGGGAAATCTGCTGCTAATATGGTTCAGGGTTGCCCTGGAAAATACAAGGTCAGATATGTCAGCCATATCAGACAATCACTGGTCGAGATGCATAGATTGTTATGTGGATACAGTCACTATGAGCATGACCATGACAGTTGCCGTGTATGCACTGTCAATGAGAGGGGATGTCGTAAAGTCAGGAAAGACATCCAAGAAATGCTAGATCAGGGTGTGATCGAGATACTTCAGAATCGTGATGAGGATGAAGTCAATGTTATATCCCCTGTATTCAGGATACCTAAGCCTGTTGTTGTCAGATACGATGGCAGCAAGCAGAAGGCCTCTCCTACTCTCATTATTAAGCCAGCTGGCCCTGCTCCATACTCTTCCAACAAGGTTGTTCCCTATCGATATAATGCAGTTGCATTAGAAGATGGGAAGGAGGTGCCCCTGCCCTCCACTTCTATTACCAATATTGCTGATGTCAGTGGTTTGACCCGCAGTGGTCGTGTCTTCTCGGCGCTGCTGAAACCCCAGGCTGACACCAGAAGAGCTAATGCTGCTGATAGTGCTACCCGTCCTATGGGAAATTCTTCTTCTTGTCCGAATCCGACACTTGCTGTTGACAGACCTGCCGCTGTTGCTAGAGCTCCTGTCCCTGCTGGCCAGAATGACATGATTAGAGAGGATTGTAATGAGATGCTGAGGCTCATCAAGAGGAGTGAGTATAATGTTGTAGATCAGCTGCTACAAATGCCTTCAAAGATATATGTGATGTCTTTGTTAATGAACTCCGAGCCACATCGTGAAGCTTTGCAGAAGGTGTTGGACGTGGCGTACGTGGATCACGACGTCACCATAGAACAATTTGATAGCATTGTTGCAAACATAACCGCTTGCAACAACTTGAGCTTCTATGATGCTGATCTTCTCGAGGAGGGAAAAGACCACAATTAGGCACTTCACATCTCTATGAACTGCAAGGATGATGCCTTGTCTAATGTGCTGGTAGACACAGGATCATCGCTGAATGTGTTTCCAAAATCCACTATGGCCAAACTTTCATATCAGGGGCCTCCCATGAGGCAAAGTGGAGTGGTCGTCAAAGCTTTTGATGGATCCAGAAAGACTGTGATTGGCGAGGTTGAGCTCCCAGTCAAGATAGGACCCAGTGATTTCCAGATCACTTTTCAAGTCATGGATATCCACCCATCATATAGTTGTTTATTGGGCAGACCATGGATTCACGAGGCAGGCGCCGTGACATCCACCCTACACCAAAAGTTAAAGTTTGTGAAGAACAAAAAGTTGGTGGTGGTAGGGGGAGAGAAGGCTCTCTTGGTAAGCCATTTATCTTCCTTTTCTTACATTGATGTTGAGGATGAGGTTGGGACGCCGTTCCAAGATTTATCTATTGCTGAGCCTTCTAAGAAAGGAACTTCTTCATTTGCGTCCTACAATGATGCGAAGTTGGCCATTGAGCATGGCGTAACTACTGGTTTAGGACAAATGATCAAGCTGGAAGACAATAAATCCTAGGCTGGCATAGGGTACTCTTCAGGAACTTTCAACAAGCACGGTCTGTTTCAGAGTGGTGGTTTCATCCACACAGTCGAAGACCAAGAAGCTGCTGCTGTAGTGGAAGATAATGCAGAGGAAGATTCTGGCAACTTTCTCATCCCTGGAGGAGTCTGCAATAATTGGGTCGCTGTTGATGTTCCAACAGTTGTCCATAAGTCCACGTAATGTTCATTTTGTTTAAAAACCCTTCTCCCATGCCAAAAGGAGAAGTGATGACATTGTTGGCACATAAATACAATGATATTCATTCAATAATTACATGTTAAATGTTTGTTTTTTCCAAATTATTTTCACTTTTTGCTTTTTTGCATGAAATTGGCGATCACACAAAACCCTAAAAAGAGAATAAAATCAATTTTTTCATCTGCATAATAATTTGCCTTGTTTGAATTCTAAAATCTCTTTTATATCCAAAATCATTATGCAGGTTGATCAAACCCATTGAACATAATGATCCAACACCATCTCCCAACTTTGAGTTCCCTGTATTTGAGGCAGAAGAAGATGATGTTGAAGAGATTCCTGATGAGATCACCCGTCTGCTTGAGCACGAAAAGAAGATCATTCAGCCAGATCTTGAGAATCTGGAAACAATCAACTTGGGGTCTGAGGATTGTGTTCGTGAAGTTAAGATTGGGGCACTCCTGGAAGAGTCTGTGAAGAAGGGGTTGATTGAATTGCTATGAGAATACGTCGACGTCTTTGCCTGGTCATATGAAGACATGCCTGGTCTAGATACTGATATCGTGCAACATTTCCTGCCTTTGAAGCCTGAGTGTGTGCCTGTAAAGCAGAAGCTCAGGAGAACTCATCTTGATATGGAAGTGAAGATCAAAGAAGAAGTTCAGAAGCAAATTGATGTGGGCGTTCTGGTGACTTCTACATATCCTCAATGGGTGGCCAATATTGTGCCTGTGCCTAAGAAAGATGGAAAAGTCCGAATGTGTGTGGACTATCGAGACTTGAATAAAGCTAGTCCGAAAGATGATTTTCTACTACCACATATTAATATATTGGCAGATAATACAACTAAATTCAATGTCTTCTCATTTATGGACGGATTTTTCGGATATAATCAGATCAAAATGGCACTGAGGATATGGAGAAGACAACATTCATCACACCTTGGGGAACATTCTGTTATCGAGTGATGCCCTTCGGTTTGAAGAACGCCGGAGCCACGTATCAACGAGCTATGACTACCTTGTTACACGATATGATGCACAAGGAGATCGAGGTGTATGTTGATGATATGATTGTGAAGTCGAAAACGGAAGTTGAACATGTAGAGCACTTGTTGAAGCTTTTTCAGCGTTTGAGAAAGTACAAACTTCGTCTGAATCCCAACAAGTGTACATTTGGAGTCCGTTACGGCAAGTTATTGGGTTTTATTGTCAGTGAAAGAGGTATTGAAGTTGATCCTGCCAAGGTCAAAGCAATACAAGAGATTCCTGCGCCTAAAACTGAGAAGCAAGTCCGAGGTTTTCTTGGCTGCTTGAATTATATTTCCAGATTTATATCCCACATGACTGCCACATGTGCACCTATATTCAAGCTCCTCCAGAAAGATAAGCGTCATGATTGGACCGAGGATTTCCAGAAAGCTTTTGACAGTATCAAAGAGTATCTATCCGAGCCTCTGATTTTGTCTCCTCCTGTGGAAGGAAGACCCTTGATTATGTATGTGACAGTTCTTGAAGACTCTATGGGTTGTGTACTGGGTCAGCAAGATGAATCAGGGAAGAAAGAGTATGCCATCTACTATCTGAGTAAGAAGTTCACTGATTGTGAGTCTCGATACTCAATGCTTGAGAAAACATGTTGTGCTTTGGCTTGGGCAGCTAAGCGCTTACGCCAATATATGTTGAATCATACGACTTGGTTGATATCCATAATGGATCCAATCAAGTATATCTTTGAAAATCCTGCTTTAACTGGGAGGATTTCCCGTTGGCAGATGTTGTTGTCTGAGTATGATATTGAGTATCGAGCTCAGAAGGCTATTAAGGGTAGTATCTTGGCTGACCACTTGGCACATCAACCAATTAAGGATTATCAGTCAGTTCAGTATGACTTTCTTAATGAGGAGATTCTGTATTTGAAAATGAAAGATTGCGATGAGCCTATGCTCGATGAAGGGCCAGAGCCTGGTTCCCGTTGGAGCATGGTGTTTGATAGCGCTATAAATCAATATGGGAATGGTATTGGGGCAGTGATTATTACTCCTCAAGGCACACATTTTCCTTTTACAGCAAGACTAACTTTCAAATGCACGAATAAGATGGAGGAATATGAGGCCTGTATTATGGGATTGGAAGAGTGTATTGATCTTAGGATCAAACATCTTGATGTTTATGGTGATTCGGCCCTTATTGTTAATCATATTAAGGGTGAATGGGAGACGAATCATCCTGGCCTCATCCCATATAGAGATTATGTGAGGAGGATTTCAACGTTCTTTACTGAGGTTGACTTCCATCATATTCCTCGAGATGAGAATCAGATGGCAGATGCTCTTGCTACACTTGCTTTTATGATTGTGGTGAAGTTCTAGAATGAAGTCCCCAATATCACTGTGATGCGCTTGGATAGACCAGCTCATGTATTTGCAGTAGAAGAAGTAAAAGATGATAACACATGGTATTATGATATCAAATGTTTTCTTCAGAGTCAGATTTACCCGCCAGGGGCATCTGTTAAAGACAAGAAGACTTTGAGGAGATTATCAGGCAGTTTCTACCTCAATGGCGATGTGCTTCATAAGAGGAATTTTGACATGGTTTTGATCAGATGTGTGGATAGACACGAAGCATACCTGTTAATGACTGAGGTCCATGAGGGTTCATTTGGTACTCATTCCAATGGACATGCCATGGCAAAGAAGATGTTGGGAGCAGGCTACTATTGGCTGACAATGGAGTTTGACTGCTGCAAGTATGTGAAGAGATGCCATAAGTGTCAGATTTATGCAGATAAGATTCATATTCCCCCGATACTTCTGAATGTAATTTCATCACCATGGCCTTTCTCTATGTGGGGAATTGACATGATTGGCATGATAGAGCCAAAAGCATCCAACGGTCACAGGTTTATTCTCGTAGCAATTGATTACTTCACCAAGTGGGTTGAAGCGGCGTCATATGCGAACGTGACCAGGAAGGTGGTTGTGAAGTTCATTAAGAATAAACTCATATGCCGTTATGGTGTGCCAGATAAGATCATTATTAATAATGGATCTAACTTGAACAATAAGATGATGAAAGAGTTGTGTAGCGAGTTCAAGATTGCACATCATAATTCTTCTCCCTATAGACCCAAGATGAATGGGGCTATTGAAGCTGCTAATAAGAACATCAAGAAGATTATCCAGAAGATGGTTGTTACGTACAAAGATTGGCATGAGATGCTTCCATTTGCCTTGCATGGCTATCGTACATTTGTCCGCAGTTCAACAGGGGCAACCCCTTTCTCACTTGTTTATGGTATGGAGCTTGTGCTCCCCGTGGAGGTTGAGATCCCATCGATGAGAGTGTTGACGGAAGCCAAGTTGACTGAGGCTGAATAGGTTCAGAGTCGTTATGACCAACTGAATTTGATTAAAGAGAAGAGATTGACTGCCATGTGTCATGGTCAGTTATATCAGCAAAGGATGAAGAAAGCCTTTGATAAGAAGGTCAAGCCTCGTGTTTTCCGAGAAAGTGACCTTGTACTCAAGAAAGTCTTGTTTTTCGCGCCCGATTCCAGGGGCAAGTGGACTCCAAACTATGAAGGTCCATATGTTGTTAAGAGAGCCTTTTCAGGCGGTGCTTTGATACTTACAACTATGGATGGGGAGGATTTCACTCGTCCTGTGAATTCAAATGCAGTCAAAAAATACTTCGCCTAAAAATAAAAACAGAATAGCTCGCTAAGTTGAAAACCCGAAAGGGCGACTTAGGCAAAAACGAGCGTCTCGGTGGATTGAAAACCCGAAAGGGAGATCCAGGAAAAAGTTAGAGACATAAAAATGAATATATATCCCGCTAGATTTAGTACCTCACCCTGGGGCAATCTAGGCAAAAATTAGGGATTTGGCAAGTAACTGCATCCTGACAAGACTTTGTTCTACAGCTGTCATCTGTCAAAGATTCTCGCTCAATCATCATCAACTTAAGCTTCATATACATTGGATTCAGAGTTGGTGGAGAAATGGTCATTATGTTCAATGTAGCCTTTTTCCAATATATATCACCAATTTCAAATTTGTAAAGATCTATGAAGTCTTGCCATTTGCAGACTACCATTCCATCAAATAAATTTGAGCCTTTATCCAATTCTTTGCACTCTTGTTTGTTTCTGTCTAATAAATGTTTGCATGTTTTAATTGATAAATATCATTGTTTTAAATAAATAAAGTTTTATAAACTGTTTTTAAACAAAGTGAACATTCACAAAAGACTGAAAAGGATAATTGGGACATCTTCAGTGCTCTCCCAAAGATAGTATGATCTCCAAAAGGATAAGACATTTGTTCATATTCCTAGCATATCTGTTATCCTCTTCATCATCTTTCAGGATTGTCTCCTCAGTAAGCGCAAGAGAAGGTGATACACCACCCAGATCCCCTGAGAGTCTGGAGTTTGGTCATAATCTTCTAGCTCCCCAGTGAGGCTGGATTTAGCATCTGTGTTATCAATTATATGGTTGTCATCCCTTGTGTGGATTGACCTAAAATCCCTTATAGATTGATAAATTGGCATGCTATCTTTTTCAAGGAAGACGGTTTGTAGCTTATCCCCTGTGGATTCGCCTACATTAATCTGCAGCAGGTTTGCCTCTTGTTCATCCTCAGCATAATTGCTCACATTAGACTTCCCCAGTTTGGTCACTAGCAGGTTATTTCCAGCTGATCGCCTACAGGTTATTCCTGGTTCAGTCCTCGGCAGTTGTTCCCTAGTGGAGTTTCCTGATCGGAGTCTGATTATTGTTACTTCCTCCTTCTCGGATAAGTTTCCTCCTAGCAGGGCGGGTGAAGAAAATGTTTATTTTTCTATCCCCAACGGGGCGGTGTTTCTCTTCTCCTCGGCGGAGATTGTTTCTCCAACAGTTTGAGGAAATGTGATGGTTTTTAGAACTTTTGTTCGGTGGTTATTCCCCGAAGAGTTTCTTATCTTTCCTTAGCTCTTCCCCAGTAGAGTTACTTCTACAGTGGATCTTACCTGTGTTAAACTCCCTAGTGGTGATTAAGTAGCTTCCCCAGCTAAGGCTTTACCTGATTTTAGTTTGGTGATGGAACTTCTGAGGAGGATGCATTGTTTTCTTCCCCAACAGAGTGACTGGTTCTCCTTCTCCATAGCAGAGATATTTCCTTCCGTGATTAAAAGTGAATGTTGTTTGATGTGCTTCTGTTTGGTGAATATTCCCCACAAAAGTCCACATCACCCCTTGATAAGATCCCCAGTAGATTTCTTCTCTGACTGATCTTATCCTTGTCTCTGCATATTGTTGGAAGATCCCCATCTTTGGTGATTGTGATCCTTTGCTTATTCCCAACAGCGGTCTCTGATCCCCGGTGATCCTGTTGGTTCCCCTAGCAGTAGTCCTTGTTCTCGGCAGCGACTTTGTTTGATCCTCAACTTTGGCCTTTATCCTATGCAGAGATCGGTATTTTCTGGTATTTTGTTGCCCCACCATATTGGATTTTCTCCAGTGGGCTTGGCTTTCTCTTTTGAGAAGTAGTACCCGATGTTTGTCCATTGATTCTTGGACCTGTTTGTGTTACATATGTCTGTTTGTCAGCATTAATCATACATAAACCACACATATACAGGCATAATTCTAACATTCAAATATTCATGTTGCATTCTTTGCCATATATCTTTGTTTGTTATCTCCTGCTAATTGGTGATATATATTTCCCCAAGCAGATTTTGTGTCTGATCTCTCCATATAGAGTCAGTCCCATTAGGCAGAAAGTGTCTACCCTTTCTTCCATATTCCCCACTGAGTTAAGTCCTCGTGGATGATTATTATTTCTGTTTCCTCCCAAAATATGTATTGGGACGGAATTACTCTCTTGAGTTATATCCTCATTGGGTTGAGTCTTGTTTCATTGTGCCTCTCTAGTTTGTTCCTAGATTGACTACTCTTGTTATTTCCCCTGCACTTCCCCGTAGTTTAGATGAATGATTGCTCAGTAACCAGTAATTGTCCATCTCTTCCCCGACGGAGTTTTGTGGCCTTCTACCCAGTAACCGGTAGTTGTAAGTCCTATTTCTGTGGTTTACTACCCAGTAACCGGTAGTTGTAAACCCCATTTTGTCCCCTTGCAGAGTTAACCCTTGATTATTGTTCATCCTAACTGATGACCGTTACTATTTTCTGTTGTTTTCTACCCAGTAACCGGTAGATGTAATCCCCTCTTTGTTGGTTATCTTTATCCAATATTCGGTATTGATATTCCTTCACCTTTTTTAGTATACCACCCAGTAACCAGTGATATATCTCTTGGATAATTGCTCTAACTAAGCAATTTATCCCCAGGGAGTCATCTTTCATTTACCCTTGTTTGGTAATGATTGTTTCTCCCCCTTGATTGGTCATCATTCTATACCCAATAGTCGGTATCATGATGTTCTTTCTTTTCGGTCGATTTATCCTTTATTAACCCAGTAACCGGTTGTGGATAATCTTCCATGCGAGTATGTTATCTACGTTCTGACGGTAATAGATAATACATCTTATGCGCCCTTCTGTCGAAGTCGTTTTCTTCACCAGTTGAGTAAGATTCGTATTTCCTTATGGAATCGAATGTCCATCCTGTGATCGAGTTCGCTTTTTCAGCCCTCCTTTCGGATGATGAGTGTCTTGGGAATATTCCCCAATTCATGCCTGGTTGGTCACCTATTATATGCCCAGTAATCGGTATCCCTGTTGTTCCTTCCTTTCTGCTCCCTATGATGACTTTTTGTCCCCTGTGGAGTCAGATTTTTCTGAGTTGAAATGTACCTTTTAGGTTTTCCTCAGATGTTTTGGATGATTGATATCTCTCACTCTTATACCGGTCTTAGATATTCATTCTCCCCGAGTGTGTTGTTCTCTCACCCTTATACCGGTGATTTGATCACATGTCTCTTTGAGCTTATTACCCAGTAACCGGTAATACCTCATTTGTTGTTTCCTCAGCTGAGTCCTTTGTGGATTTCTCCCACCTGAGTCCGAATTTTTATCCGAAGTATCCTTTGTGGATAGTTTTGTTGTATTGGCATATTCCCCAATACATGAATCTTTGCGCCCGCTCGAGTCTTTCCATTGATTTATTTTCATGGAATCCCTTCGTATCTCCCAGCAAATTTCAAGTCGTCACCTGCTCACGCATTTTATTCCCCTTTATTCCCTAGTAAAGTCCCCAGAGTCTCTGTCCCATTTATGAGTGTATTACTCATATGGATTTTCAGTTTCTCCTGATTTCTTTTATCCTTTGTGGATACATATCCCCACAGAGTATTAGCTTTTGCATACATACATTTGCATCATGAGGTCTCTTAGGGACCAAAATTCGTCTCCTTGTTATTATTTAAGCCCATTCTACCTAGTCGAGACGAAGATTGTAACCTTCATATCTCCGGCTAGAATGACCTTAAATAGGAGCATCTGTAAGACCCTAATTTTGACCCTAAGATCCCTCATGGCATCATAACATTGCTCATTGCATTTGCCTCAAAGATCATAGCATCGTGGCTCATTAACCCTAGGGTTGGGACTTGTGTGAGTTGGTTTGAGACCACCAAGCATGCTTGACTTGTATATTATTGCTTTTCTTAGTTTGTTTACTAACCAAAAGCACAAAAATATGTCACTAACTTGTTTTGTTTTGAAGCTTGAGCAATCATGTGATCCAAGGCTCCTAGGAGGCCCCTATACTCATTGAAATGGTCAGATGAAGTGAAAGAAAGAATGATAATGGTTCACAAATCTTTCAATCATCATATATGCCTCCCAAGTATCTCAATTTGTCAATTTGATCAAGATAAACCAAAGGGCTTGAGGATTGTTTCCCAAGGAAACCCTAATTCATTTGTGCATTGATTGTGCCTTGCTCATGAAGCAACCTCAACCCATGATCAAATACAATCAAGGGAAGTCCTTTCATTCATCATTTTATGCATATATGAGCTTATGTGAGTGTCCTCAATCATCAATTCATCAAGATTTAAAGTTTGGACTTGAGAAGTTGATCAGTCAATTCATCTGACTATTTTGAAATACACTGAGACCTAACTTTTAATGTGTTTTCCAAATGATGATGACCCCAAGAGAAAACATGTTATTAAGACTAATATTAACAACTTTCATGTTCATAAAAATTTCATTTGAAACTTGGAAGGTCATAATTCATTTCAAAACATTATAGGTCATTTTGACTGAAACCCTAATTTTGGGTCAACTTCCCAAGGACCTAACTCACTCATTTTTTATGATTTTGAGGTGGTACTAAGTGAATTGGAAATTTTAAGATGTCTAATTCAATTTTTATGTTGGACAAAATTTCATAATCCTAAAATAAACACATGTGATAATACAAAACATTATAGGTCTCTTTGGACCAAAGTCATTAAAATGTGAAAAAGTCCAACTTCAAGTGCCCATAACTTTCTCATCAAAAATCCAAATGATGCAAACTTTAAGTCCAAATTTATTGTCTTAAAAATATATACAACTTTTATGTTGAAGGTTTTGTCATTTGAGGCTTGAATCGTTGACATATAAGGGCTTGAAGTTGGTCCATTTTTGGCAAATTTCCATATACATGTTTTGTACCTTGAACTTCATGATCAGTTTTCAATATTTCCCCAACTCCAAATGGATTTTTGTTCAACATGACATTTGTTCCTCATGTCAATACCTTTCCAACCATTACCCACATGTCTATGTTTCAATTTGGCAAATGGTATTTTCGAAGAGGAGAAGTTTTGTTCCCAATTATGCATAACATGATTAAATTGCTTGCACACCACATTGCCTTGCCATGTACACGTCCAAATTCATTTGTTTAATCATCAGCATGTAAAACCAATCAAGTTTGGGCCTCCCATGCGCCTGTACATGCCCATGCATGGAGGACCCAAGCTCATGCACACACGGATTTTTCATTGCTTGCATCATGCTTGGCTATAAATAGAAGCTCCATTCCTCTTCAAAATCCAACCTTAAGGCGCCTGAACTGCTGCAGAAGTGAAATCCCAACCTCCATTAAAAGGTATTTTGCTTTTCTCTTTCAATTTTCAAGTTCAATTTTCAACTTCATTGGTTGATTATTGAACTTCAATTCCAGAATCTTGCTTCCTTGCTACCTCAAGAACACACTGCATCAAAGAATTGAAGTGGATCAAGTCTTGTAAAGCTGCCCTTCAAAGGTTGTTGTTCAAACTGTTTTGATTCGAAACTCCTTGTATACTGATCATTTCTTGTGTTTGTTGGTACTTCTGAAGTCCTCATGTGAGAGGCAATTGATCTATGCATTTAATTTCATAAATTGAGCAAACTCAGATTGAACAACACAAATTTCCATCTCAGATTTCTCTCTCCATAGAGATCTTGAGTGGAAACCAAGGTCACAAGGGTGATGTACATCACCCCAGATTTCTAAAGATATATAGATCGTGCATTTTGGTGAAGGTTTTGAAACCTGTAATTTTTGGCCGGAACGATGAGTCTCGCCGGAAGAGACGGTGGTTTCCACCACCGTCCCCACGTGGACGAGTTCATGGCTGTTGGATCTGCTGCCTCTGATCTAATCTGGACGCTTGGTTGTTATGACTTTCATTTAATCAGCGTGTTTCTCTTTTGACCAATGCCTACCATGAGCGCGCACTTATCAGTCTTGTGATGATCCACATCATTTAATGAATCAGGATCAGACGCTCCCTATTTTTTTTGCAATTTCTGAATTTCATTTAATTTCCTTTTATTTCATTTTATTTTCAAGAATTCATAGCTTCTTCATTTTTAATCATAAAAATATGGGACCAATTGCAATATTTCCCTTTTTAATTCTAGTTTCTAAAAATGATTTTTAATTTTTTTTATGATTCCATTTAATATTTTTTGTGAATTTTCTCTTTTCTGGTTATTTTTAATTCATTTAAAATAGTTTCCAATATTCAAAAATGCCAAAAATATTTTCTTAACATCTTTGAATGATGATGAATCTATGAAAAATATTCTCATCAATTTCTTAATTGATTTGAGATTTTAGTTCAATTATGTTATTTTTCTTCATTTTTTAATTGTTTAAAATTAGTTTCTGGTTTCTAAAAACGATGAAATTTTTTGTCAAACCTTGTTTGACCATGTTGAACTTAGGATGATCCATTTGGACTTTTCCAAGTTGATTTGAAATGGATTTGAAGTTTGACCTTCATTTGTTTATTTTAATTCAAGTATTATTTTAATTCCAAAAAAAAATTCTAAAAAATATTTTTATTGTTTCTTGACTTCTAAGCTTCATCTCACTTCTGTTTACCATTGATTGATGTTGATTCCATTCATGTTTGAACAATGTGTATTGGTTATGTCATTTGAATTGCAATTATGTACATTCCATTTCTTGGCTTACTAGTCATGGTCTCTAACTTGTGTTTGTTGCCTAGTTTTATTGACCGACCTCAGATAGGTGTGACTACTACATTAGTCCACTTACGATTGCTTAACATAGCGCTAAATTGCCTTATAGCACACTAACACTAACTACTAATCACTAACTTTTAATTCAAGCATTTATTTCTTGCAATTTACTTTTATGCAATTTAATTTCTTGCACATTAATTCATTTGCTTTTGCCCTTTGCTCACTTGAGCTCATGTTTATGTTAATGCAATTTGCCTTTTGCTCACTTGAGCATATTATTGTGTATATACTATTGTGTTTGTTTTGTTTTGTTTGTGTGAACCCAATGCAAATGGAGAAAGTGTAACACCCCAAAATTTGCCCTCCTCATTCATGCATTCATTTAGCATTTCATATTGCATTTCATCATGTCAATCAGAACTAGATCCAAGAAACTTAAAAAAAAAAAAAAAACTTTTTACAAAAAAATAAATAAAATATAACAAAAAATTTTTTTGGACTTGGGTCTCTCTCATTTGAGCCCACACAACCATGAAATTCAGTCTATAAATACCAAGGCTTCACTTGAGAAAAAGGAAGAGAAGCAAAATACTCTGAGGTTTCCTTGAAACAAAACCCTTGAAAAAACCTGGAGAGAAACCTGACAGAGAACTCAGAGCAACCCCCAGGCAGCTCTGAAAAATTCAATCTGACTCACACACTTTCATCTCACGCAAACCCTAACATTGCCTTGCAAACCCAGCCGTGCCATTTGATTTCAACCGGTCTCTCCCATCAGGTTTGCCTCATTCCCATGATTTTATGCTCTTAATTTGGATCATCTGAATGTATGAGGTATGATGGATGAATTTCATTATGTTTTTGCCCACGGGTTTAATTATGCATGAATGGGTGAAACCTATGCCTTGAATGTTTAATCACATGATTTCTGAAATATATGCCACAGGGTTTGAGGTTTCTGAAACCATACTGTTATCCATGAAAAAAATGCTTATCGTGTTTCACTAACCCTTTTGTTGAGTTTTTGTGAGGGCTCACAGACTCTTGCAGAGATGGTTTGCGTGGTTTTCCCACTTTATTTGTGGGATACCCCCTGAAGGTTCATTCTGATTACCTGTACTGACTCACCTTTCTTTGATGGCATTAGCTTGGGAGATCCCTGGGTTTCTTACTCCTTTAATTGTTGTTACTTCGGATCTTTATCCGTGTGGTACTTTTACCTCTTTTCCGCATTTTATCGCTTTCTTAGCTGGAAGACCTCGATAGGAGGCATTTGTTTTCTTTTGTTTATTTACTTCTGAGCCCCTTGTTGGCACATTTACTTTATACATGTTTGTTTTGTATGTGTTCGTATCCCTGCAGGTAGTGCGGTTCCTTCGTCAATGACTGCCTTTTTGCCCTTGAGCATCCCAAACCCTAAAACCCAAAGCAACACGTTAACTCCTTCTACTACAGGCGAGTAAGTCTCCAAAGGTCGAGCATCCGGTAGATTGCGTAGTGACGTCGTTCGTCCAAAACCCAATTCATAACCCCGTGCTTAGCCGAACTACGGCTTGCTCTGATTCTCATTCCAGATGAGATACGTAGGCATAAGACGCGATGTCTTAGCGAGCACACATCCTCCCAACCCATAGGTCAGCCGAGCTACGAAGACTCTGATTCTCATATTCAGATGAGATACGTATGCAGTGGATGCGACATCCGCGCGAGTCATTTTCATTTAACCCTTTTTTTGGTAAACAGCACAAGATAAACTCACACCCTTTAGACAAGAACTACAAAAGTGGATCCCGTAGAGTACTACGGATGCGTAAGGGTGCTAATACCTTCCCTTCGCATAACCGACTCCCGAACCCAAGATTTGGTTGCAAGACCCCGTCTTGTCCTTTCCTTTTTCAGGTTTACTTCGAGCGTTCCTTTCCCTCATTTGGGATGAATAACGCACGGTGGCGACTCTTCTGTCATTTTCTTTTGCCGGTTGTGTTTTCGCGCACTGTATTTTTCAGGTTGCGACAGCTGACGACTCTGTTGGGGAGACTAAGAAGTTGACCTCTTGCTGGTCTTTCTTCCCTAAGCGAGTCCCTCCTAGCTTGTGTGATTTCTTGTTTATTGGGTGTTCATGCTTTTGTACATTTATTTGCTTACCTGCTTGCATGCATCTGTTGTATCTGTTGGATCTGTTTGTTTGTTTGTTGGGATGGGGTGTTCTATGAGAGATAAGCCCATTACCCAGGCTTGAGTGTACACACAGGTTTTAGAGTGGATAATCATGAGGCTTGCGTGGCGTGTTGCTACGTTAAGTCGTTCGTGAAGAACCACACCCAGACGAGGTTTCTTTTGGATATATTATGTCTTACGGGTGTTCCGTAACGGCAGGATGTTCCTCTAGAAATCGTCGACTCTGGTGACCATTTCCCGAGAACTCAGTCGAGGCCTCTCCTCCGAGACGTGATTATGTTAGCTCTGGTGGACGCATTCTCGCTGCTCAATCCGAGGATCCCGAGACTGGGAACTTGCTATTAGGATGTCCTGTTGAGGGGAGTCAATGGAGGTCTTTTGTCCTGTAATAATACCAAACCTTCAGTGGTAAACGTATTATTCGCGATTGAAGGGCTGAAGCTGACGAACTTCTGTTCTTAGAACCTACCAGTGAGGGGCGGGCTAAATTCAGGAAACCTTAACCTCCAACCAACCCGGTTTTCTGGAGCAGAGTTTTGGTCTTGTATTATATTCCTCAGTGAATTTCTCTCCAGGCAGTGCAACCTGATAGATGTTCAAGCGGATCCACCAATTCTGATTGACATGCCTTTGCATTGCATAACATCATCTGCATATTTGCATCCAACATCTCATGCTTATTCATTTTCAGGGTATTCCCTTTCAAAACGGGGGTGCCTTAAAACTGAACAAGCAGTGCATCGCATACCATGCATATTAACCCTTGTCTGTTTTGCAGGTGTCACCGCAGTGTCTAATGTTTGTTCCCTGTATCAGGCAGTTATTGGTCCCAAGCGAGTCCACAGGTACCCGACAAAGGAAAATCGTCCACAGCTAGCGATGGACCAAGTACAGAAAGAGTTGGCTGATATGCGTGAAAGGATGGATCAGTTCATGACATTGATGACTGGTATGGCAGAAGGCCAGGAAAAGCTGAGGGAATTGGTTGAGCAACCGAGACCCGATCCGGAGGTGGATATACCAAATGTTGAGGGAAACCCTGGTAACCCTGGGAACGCTGATAACCCTGTGAACACTGGTAACGCAAATGCTGATGGAAACCCGGGTAATGTTGGCAACACAGGGAATGTTGGAAATGGTATTGGCGGAAGGTACAATGTGAATCAAGGAATTCGGATTAACGGGCGCCCCGTTACTGAAGATTATCAGTATGATCAATTTTCTTTGCACGATGAGGCCCTCGAGACCACTCGCCGTATGAATGAGCTTGCTGAGAAGCTCAAATCTTTGGAGTCTCAAAATTCCTTAGGCTTTGATGTCACAAATCTTGGTATGGTTCAGGGAGTAAGGATTCCTCACAATAATTTGCCTAGAGGTTATGATGTCAACGCCAGATGTGCTTTTCACTCCAACGCACCTGGCCATACTACAAATAATTGCAAGGCTCTCCAGTTAAAGGTACAAGATTTGAGAGATGCCCAGGCTATCAATTTTGCTCTGGTGCCTAATGTTATCCAGAACCCGATGCCGGCTCACGGCGGGCAGAGGATTAATGCTGTTGATAGTGGGGAAACTTTGAATTTGGTTTCTGATGTGACTAAGGTGAAGACTTCGCTATCGGTGGTTAAAGACCGACTTCTGAAAGGAAAGATTTTCCCGGGCTGTGGGGAAGAATGCAGAAATTGTCAAGCTGCCGAAAACGGATGTGACAGTTTAAGAAGGGGTATTCAACAACTGATAGATGAAGGTTGTCTTCAGTTCGATCAAGCCCGTCCAGTGAAGAATGATGTATCGACGATGACGTTTTATTTCACCCCTGAAGAAATATATGTTCCCGAGAGACTCGCTCCGACAACAATATATTTCCTAGAAAGTACAGAACCAGCAGCGGTGAACATCGAAAGTTCAGCACCAGTTGCAATTTAATCTGACAGCCCTCAACCGACTTTGGTTGGTCCGATCACCATCACAATACCAGGACCCGTTCCGTATGAGAAAGACAGTGCTATCCCATGGCACTATGGGGCTGATATCTACTGCCAGGGGCAGAAAGTTAACGAAGAAGACATTGACATTGGTAGCTCTGCTGTAGACAATGTTGGAGGGGTTGGTGGCTTCACTCGCAGGGGACGCCTATTCGCACCATCAACATTACGCGCGAATACTGAAGCCGAGGCAGCTGCCAAGGCTAAAGGGAAACAGATGGCCGCCGAAGAGGTTACTACTGAGGAAGATCCTCCTAAGACCGCATTCGAGAAAGAAGTGCATGAGTTTATGAGGATTATCAAGAAAAGTGACTACAAGGTAGTCGACCAGCTAAATCAGACACCCTCAAAGATCTCTATTCTCTCACTATTGCTGTGCTCTGAGGCGCACAGAGCAGCCTTGTTGAAAGTACTGAATATGGCCTATGTTCCACCGGAGATAACTGTTAACCAGCTGGAGTCGGTAGTTTCCAATGTAAACGCTAGCCGGGGGCTAGGTTTCACCAATAATGACCTGACATCTGAGGGCAGGAATCACAACAAAGCCTTGCATATCACAATGGAATGCAAAGGGGTGATGCTTTCCCATGTTTTGGTTGATACAGGCTCTTCTCTGAATGTTCTTCCAAAGAAAGCCTTAATGAAGTTGGATTGCGATGACACCATCCTGAGGCCAAGTAACTTAGTTGTGAGGGCTTTTGATGGCTCTAAGAGAGCTGTCTTTGGCGAAGTTGAGTTGCCAATTAAGATTGGACCGCAGGTGTTCAAGAGCACCTTTTATGTGATGGATATCCAGCCTGCCTACAGCTGTCTGCTAGGTCGGCCTTGGATTCATGTTGCTGGTGCTGTTACTTCTACCCTCCACCAGAAGCTCAAATATGAAATAGAAGGTCAGGTCGTCACTGTCTGTGGTGAAGAGGATATTTTTGTTAGCCACCTGTCTACATTTAAGTATGTAGAGATGGACGGCGAGATGCACGAGATGCTGTGTCAGGGCTTCAAAGCCATAAACATCAATGAGGTTGCGCCTGAAGCTGTCTTTTCACCTGAGTTTGAGAAGGTCGGGACTCCTATCTCTTCATACAAGCAAGCTGTCGAAGTGGTTAAAGCTGGTAATGCCCAAGGCTGGGGAAAATTTGTGGAGCCAGTCATCAAAGAAGACAAGTTTGGATTGGGGTATGCTCCGGGATCTCAGAAGAATGAAACCGGTACTCTCTCCAGCGGGGGTTTGGTTTCTCCCCACATCGTCAATGCTGCAGATGAAGACAAGGCTGACAGCGACTGTGACTTAGATAGCTGGATTCGCCCGTGTGTCCCGGGAGAAAAGCTCGACAATTGGTCGTCTGAAAAAACCGTCTGGGTTACTCTACTGAAAGAGTGATTTTTATTGTTTTCCTTTATTACATGCATAATAAAGTCTTACACTTTGCCCAAGGTGTAACGGCTCATTTGTAGGGCCATCCATTTAGTTACATTTCGCAATTATTTTTATCATCAATAAAAGACGGCTTTTGCAAACAATTTTGTGTTCTCTTTCTTTCAGTTTTTTTTTCTACTTTTACAAAAAAAATGGCAATGTTTCTTTTTTCGTTTTTTCTTTCTTTCCAAAAAAAATCTCTCATTCTAAGGTAAAGCATGATCCTCCATCATGCAGAGCTGACCACCCGGATCTCACTACTAACGACACTGCTATGGCCAAGTATGACTTCGACAATCCTATCTATTAAGCCGAAGAAGGGGTTGAGGAAGATTGTGAATTGCCTGAAGGGTTAGCCAGATTGTTGAAACAGGAGGACCGAGCTATTACACCTTATCAGGAGGTGATCGAGACCGTCAACATCGGTACCGTAGACGACAAGAAAGAGATCAAGATCGGGGCAAGTCTACAGGCCGAGAGGAAAGATCGTTGATCATGTACTTGACTGTGTTAGAAAGGTCAATGGGTTGTGTGCTCGGTCAGCATGACGAGTCAGGTCGAAAAGAGCATGCAGTATACTACCTTAGCAAAAGTTTACCGACTGTGAACAAAGATACTCATTGCTCGAGAAAACTTGCCGCGCTTTGGCATGGGCTGCTCGCCGACTAAGACAGTATATGTTGACTCACACGACTCTATTGATATCGAAAATGGATCCAGTCAAGTATATTTTTGAAAAGCCAGCACTTACCGGAAAGGTTACTAGGTGACAAATGATATTGACAGAGTATGACATCTAATACACTTCACAAAAAGCCATCAAGGGAAGTGTCTTGTCAGATTATCTTGCAGAGCAATCGATTGATGATTACCAACCTATGAGGTTTGACTTTCCTGATGAGGACATCATGTTTCTCAAATCGAAAGATTGAGAGGAACCACTGCCGGAGGAGGGGCCTGACCCTGAATCCAAATGGGTTATGATGTTTGATGGGGCGGTCCACGTCAATGGTCGCGGAGTTGGTATAATGTTGATCACACCGGAAGGGGGTTCTTATGCCATTTGGTGCCAGAATAACTTTTCCCTGCACCAACAATGAAGCCGAATACGAAGCTTGTATCCTAAGACTTGAGGAAGCCGTCAATATACATATTAAAACCCTGGATGTATACGGGGATTCAGCTTTGGTCATCAATCAAACCAACGGGAAATGGTGCTATGCTGGAACTACGTACCCAGAATTGACGTATCTCGGTCAGAGACGAATGAAGAAAGCATTTGGTCAGAAAGTGCGCCCTCGGGGGTATCAAGTCGGTGAATTGGTACTCAAAAGATTTCTTCCTCCCAACACAAATCACAGGGGAAAATGGACACCGAACTATGAGGGTCCGTACGTGGTTAAAAGGATTTTCTATGGCGGAGCTTTGATGCTGAATTGAAATGTGAATACTAAATATTCATAATCATTTAGAACATATATACCTCGGCATCAGGGAAAATTAGATCTGACGGCCAACCAACAAAGGATCCGACTGCATCTCGCATCAACGTTGTCTCTGAAACAACGTCAGTGGTAGAAGGGCGTTCGTATCTAATACAAGGTCAACCGAAACTTTCATATATCCCACCGGGAGGGGATTATGGTGAAGTAATTCACCCGAAGTATTGTGCACTTTTCCCTTGCCAACTATGCGATAAGTTGGTGACGATAGATACAGCTGACAAGGTGAAATGCCCTAAACCAATAATAAATGTTATTGTTAACGTGTATATGTGTCAAGTAAAAAAGTGCTATTTTAATTTCATAATAACATATATAATTACCTCGGGAAATTTCGGTTGACAATTGATACTAGCTCGGTCACTAGTATCTTTTGCCTCGGGAGCGCACCTTTCCTCTCTATACCTTGCATTCTCGTTTTGCAGTTGGAGTACTTGTGCCCTTAACTCCGCCAAGGTCTCCATCACCTCTTTGTTGGTAGGATTTTTTGTTTTTGGTTTTTTATAAAATGACGACGGAGTCACACCAAAACCCTTACCCCTCACACGACCGGAATACTCAGGAACATTTAGTACTCGACTAAGTACGCTCCTGCAATCCTGGACCTCGGTTGAAGGTAAGGTTTGGGATAAAGTCTCCTGAAATATTATTAGAGGAGATTAAAAATTAATTATATGTCTAACAAAATTTTCGATATAATTAAAGAAATAATGTTACATATACTTACACATTCGTCATAAACATTTTGGACCGCTTCAACGACAGCCCCATCCTTCCCAACCCGAGCAGCCTTCCATAATACGTGCTCCGGAAGAGATGTTGCGTCACTTTTCTCCTCGGTTAGCTACACATTGAATTAGATTATAAGATCATCAATTATAACATATTGTGACAATGTATAAGCTCATAGCATTTGAATATACTCACAATTCTTTGTTGTAACCGTGCATATCCCGTACGCCCTTTTTTGTACGGATACGCGGGTTTTGATGCCCTTTTCCGATTTTTGTCGCTTACTTCCTGGATAAAAAAGTTTAAGGCATATTAGAACCAAGTAACTTAACAATTGTATAATACCATAATTAATAGACATTACATGGAATTTTTCGTTTCTTCGTTTGGCGACAAAGTTATCCCATTCATCGGCTGAAATAATCTCGGCATACTTCATTGGCCGTTCTGCTTCAACAAATTTTCCTTCCTCATCCTTGAGAAATTTGTTGGACAAAAAGGATCGAAATCCTCGGAGTCTTTTTCCGGCCAATTGAATACAATATTTTTGCCGGCTTTCATCGATGTGAAAGGATCTCTAAAAAACATACACATGGAGTGTGTTATTATAAAGTAATATTATAACAATATATGGTCAACAAATAGTCAACAAAAAAAACATATAACAATATATGGTAAGTACCTGTATCTCCGACCATATTTTTTCTTTGCCAACCTTCAAGTCCGGACTTCTCCAATTATCACATGTAATCGGAATATGTTGTCGAACAAGGAAACCAATGTAACTTGCCAACATTGAACCGTTAGGCTCAATTAGTTGGTCTTCAGCACTCCAATGTACTTCAAATTTTACACCCTTGTCTCTTGCACGAATGATTGACTTCATAACAGTCAATCCTCGTTTGATTTCTTTTTCAACATTGTTACGTGATCCATTTGCGTCATGGGTATCGTCTTGGTTAGCCATTTTATCTGTAATATAGAAATGATTCAATAAGACCCAAGTAAGACAATGATTCAATACGTGAACACATTCATATACCTTCCATTTCTCTCATGTTACAACAATCTAAACTCTTTTTTTTTTATCATTATTGAATACAAACTCACACACACCTACTGCATACAAAAGACCAATGCAAACTTATGGTGTTTGGAACATGAACAAACTTGCATCCATAATCATCAAACTTCCAAGCACAAGCTCAAACACACTTCAAATGATATCAGTTTTCAATCAGAAATAAAAAACTCAGTTTGCCCTAAACAACATTAATCAACATAATGCACAAAATGTAAAACTAAGTTTAGAAAATGCCCTAATCAAACACATGAAGAAAGTGAACGGTAATGATGGAGAAGAGAAATACCTTCAAGGTGACGGTAATGATGGAGAAGAAAGTGAACAGTGACGGTGGACGTGAACGTGAACGCAGCAGCAGAAAAAGACGACGGCGACGATGACGGTGAGGGAGGGAGAACGAACGGAGGATGAGAGTAATCGGAGTAGAGAGTAATCGCAGTAGAGAGAAAACCCAGTTACGTAAACGAAATAGCTTATAGAGAGGGAAAATAAAGAGACATGCAGTATATGTTATAATTTTAATGTTTACTAAAGGGGACCTTAGAGGGCGCTTTTGTAAAAAAAGCGCCCTCTAAAGGGGGCCTAAGAGGGCGCTTCTGAAAGCGCTCTCTAAGGCTTTCCAAAAGCGCCTTCTAAACTGGAAATGTACATGGACTTAGAGAGCGCTTTTTTAAAAGCGCCCTCTAAGGGTAACCTTAGAGGGCGCTTTCACTAAAGCGCCCTCTATTGTTGTCCCTCCATTTCCTCATTATTTTTTTTTTTGGCTTCACTTTAGAGGGCGCTTTGTTACAAAAGCGCCCTCTAAAGGGGGCCTAAGAGGGCGCTTCTAAAAGCGCTCTCTAAGGCTTTCTAAAAGCGCCTTATAAACTGGAAATGTACATGTACATAGAGAGCGCTTTTTAAAAAGCTCCCTCTAAGGTTACCCTTAGAGGGCGCTTTCAATAAAGCGTCCTCTATTGGTGTCCCTCCATTTCCTCATTATTTTTTCGCTTCACTTTAGAGTGCGCTTTGTTACAAAAGCGCCCTCTAAAGTGCGTTGTCTATTCCAATAGTATGCTCCTTATTTTTTCTCTTCACTTTAGAGTGCGCTTTTGTAATAAAGCGCCCTCTAAGGGGCGCTGTCTATTCCAGTTTTTGGCGTAGTGTTAGGAGCTTGAATGCGACCTCCATTTCATCCAATTCCCAGTATATTAAAAGATACATGGATTTGAAATTTGAGGTGCATGATCTGAGTTACTTTGATTTGAGCTCAAAGCAACTCAATCTTGTTTCCTACATTGGTAGGACTTCAGCCAACCAATAATCAATCAAAATAGTTGAGAAATGACGGAGAATCGAAGAAGATAAGTTTGAGAAAAATCACCTTCAAGTAGTTTCAATTCAGCTTGATCTTGCTTCCAATTGGCCTTGGCTCGACTCTAGAAGTTTGCAGGAAGTGAAATGGATCAATGAAAGGCTTGGATTCTTGGAGTTTCAATCTCAAAACAGAAGGAGAATTGAAACTCGATTTCAAGTGAAATCTTCAAGTTTATCCTTTAATGGAGGTTCGGGATGCAATGCTTCAAAATTTGGGCAGAAGGGATCCTCATTCTGATCACAATGGACATGTATTTATAGGGTTATGTATTGCTTTTCACACACTTGAAAATTTTGCCAAATTTAGCAACATTGATGCATGGATGCATGGGCATTGATTTAGGCCTAAACCATGACGTAATCTCACTCCAATTCATGCACAATGGATCCTAAAACAATAACATGTAAGCATGCAAAAGGAAATGGTCACTTGAATTCAAAACTTGCCAAAACAAACCCAATAAAGGAACCATGCGCAAGTCCCTCAATTCTTGTCCGAATAAGGTGATCATGGACTTTTTAGAAAGGTGACATCAAGGGAAACAAATTTTATGTTGAACACGTTTCCATTTGGATCTTGGATCATGATGAGTTTTGAGGTGGAAGTTGGAGAAATCAAACATAATTGAAATGTTTCTAAGTACCAACTCAAATGATCACTTATTCCACCTTGAATAAATTTTGCTATGAGCTCCAAATGAAAATGGTTTATTCACCCAAGTTGTATCTATTTAAACCCTCTTAAATTTTGTCATAAATTTGACATCATTTGGATTTGGAATGAGGGAGTTATGCATTTTAGAAGTTGAGGAAAATTGCTTGTTCAATGATGATGGCCCAAAATGACCTATAATGTTTCCTCTTGGAACATGCTCTTGCAAGTTGGTTTTGACATTTATCAAAGAATCAAAGTTGGATAAGACATCTTGAATTTTATCATGAAGCTTGGATGACCTTCATATTGTAGAAGCAAGCTTCAATCCAAGAAGTATTTTGATGAAGACAACTTGCATCAATGCAAAAAGAGAAGAGCTACAAAGTTATCTCAAGCATCAAGTATCCAAAGCCGCATATGCATTTTTGATCAAGCTTCATTTTCAAGACACCTTTTGGCAAGATTGTTGATTCACTTCTTAGGTATATCTAACTCACTCTTAGATTAGTATACAAGTGTTCAACAATTATGATCTGCATTTGCATCTTTCAACATAACCATTTGTTAACACCTTGAAATGCAAGACACATTTATTTTTAAGTATTTTTCTGCATTTCAACAGTGTTAACCGGTTAACCATATGGGTTAACCGGTTAACAGCCCCAATTTTCAAATTCTTTGTTAACGTTTGCATGCGTTAACCGGTTAACCCATATGGTTAACCGGTTAACACTGTTCGTTACAGCAAAAATGGCCTTGAAAAATTATATCTTTTCATCAATGTTCATGAGGGAAATGATACCTCTTTGAAAAGGTATTTTTGGCAATATAAATTATTGATTTTTCAAAATGAATTTTTACCTCCAAGAATTTTCATACAAACTTAAAATAAATCACTCTCTCATATTTTTCCTAAAATAATTTTTTGAAAGTGTTCATAATAAAAATTTTCATCTCATTCTTTTGTTGAACACTTGCATATTATCTTTTGAGTGGCTTATTTATCTAAGGAGAAGATCAATCAAGAGAAGATTGATAACACTACATCTTTGTTAAAATTATTCATAGAATTATTTCTGTATTGACTTGTGATCCAGGATTGTTGGACACAAGGGTTGGTGTTGAAGAGGATTGTTCTTCATACACTTGTTTGTCTATAGGTTAGATAGTAGGCATCACCGGTTGTGTGAATAGGCTGTACCATTTCTAACTATAGTGAATTCTCTTTCGTGTGAAAGGGGAGTGGATGTACCTTCGGATTGTGAAGGGAACCACTATAATTTCCGGTGTCGTTTACTTTCCGCATTTTTATTTTCCGCACTTAATCAAAAATAACCAAAAACCGGAATCTAGATCGAAGAATTTTTATCACCTAATTCACCCCCCCTCTTAGGCGCATTTACAACTTACATTTGGCATCAGAGCAAGTTATAGGTAACTTGTTCCTAGAGATCCAGCATGGCTTCCGCAAGCATAAATCCGGTTTTCAAAGATGGTGGAAGTAGCAACAAGCCCCCACTCTTCTCTGGAGAATATTTCGATTTCTGGAAAATAAGAATGAAGGCACATCTTGAGGCCCAAGGAGAAGGTATATGGGAAGCAGTTGAAGAAGGTCCACACAAACCGGTGAATGTGGTGAATGGAGTTGGTACCCCAAAGTTGAAAAACACTTATGACGAAGATGATAAGAAAAGGATTCTGAATGAGAAGAAGGCAATCAACATACTCCAAAGAGCTCTCAGTATGGACGAGTTCTTCCGTATATCTCAATGTAAATCAGCAAAGGAGATTTGGGACACCTTGGTTGAAACACATGAAGGAACCACCGAAGTGAAGAGATCGAGGCTAAACACCCTAAGCCAAGAATATGAGATGTTCCGCATGCAGCCCGGTGAATCTATAGTTGCCTTACAAAAGAGATTCGTCCATCTAACAAATCACTTGATCGCCCTGGGTAAAACTTTCACTAATGATGATCTCAACCTGAAAGTCCTAAGATCTTTGACAAGAGAATGGCAACCGAAAGTGACCGCTATTTCGGAAAAGAAGAGTCTCTCAACAATGACATCCGCGTCTCTATTTGGAAAACTTCAAGAACACGAATTGGAACTTGGAAGGCTCGAGAAGCACGAAAGTCAAGAAAAGAAGTCCAAGGGAATTGCCTTGAAGGTTGATTCAAAAAGGGACAAAGATGATGAGACGTCCGAAGATGAGAACTTTATGCTTCTTGTAAAGAAGCTTGGTAAGTTTTTTAATAAAAATAAAAATTCCTCTTATCCTAAAAAGAATAACCATTTCAGGAAAAAGGAAGCATCCACATCAATGCAAGACGTTACGTGTTATGAATGTGGACAGCAAGGTCACATAAAGCCGGACTGCCCAAAACTTGCAAAGAAAGGAGGATTCAAAGGCAAGAAGGAATTCAAAAACAAAAAGGCTTACGTCGCTTGGGACGATAATGAGATCAGTTCATCTTCGGAATCGGAAAGCGATGAATGTGCGAACATGGCTCTTATGGCTTCACATCACTCCGATGAAGAAATCGATGAGGTTAGTAGCAATTTTTCAGTTTATGACAATGACGCACAAGATGTTATAAATGAACTCTTAAAAGAATGCAAGACATTGTATAAAAGTATTTCATCCCAAAAGAAACAAATTTCATCCTTAGAAGAAAAAAATACTGCTTTGGAAAAATATATTGAAAGTGGAAAACAAAAGTTGATGGATGAAAAACAAAGTCTTGCATGTAAGAATTGTGAATCTTTATCTTTTCAAATTGTTCAACTTAAAAGAGTTTTAGAAAGATATGAAAAAGGTCAAATTGGGTTGGAAGAAATTCTTAAACACCAAAGGTATTCTAATGACAAAAGTGGATTAGGATATTCTAAGTTTTCTAAACCAAGCACAAATAAGACCATTTTTGTTAAAGCAAGTGAACAAGTTGCAAAAGAGAAAGTAAACAATTCTAAAATTATGCATCAAAGTCATAAAAAGAAAATGATTGCTAAGAAGAAGAATTATGTTCCTAGATATAGAAGTAATTTTCAACCAACTTGCTTTTATTGTGGAATCAAAGGGCACACACCTAATGCTTGTTATGTGCGAAACTTTAGCGTTCCAACAGGGCATTATGTGTGGGTTAAAAAGGGTACTAACTACCAAGGACCCAAAGCAATTTGGGTACCTAACAAAACTTGATTTTGTTTTGTAGGTATGCTTGAAGACAACCTCTAATCAATGGTATCTTGATAGCGGTTGTTCAAAGCATATGACGGGCGACATCGACAAATTTTCACATCTATCTTTAAAGGCCAAAGGATATGTTACATACGGTGATGACACCAAAGGGAAAATCCTTGGAGTAGGAACCATTGGAGCACCTCCTGCTACCATCATCGAAGATGTCCTTTATGTTGAAGGCCTAAAGCACAATTTACTAAGTATAAGTCAATTGTGTGACAAAGGGTTCCGAATCAATTTCACAAAAGATGAATGTGTGATAGAACATGAAGTCACCCATGACATCTTGCTAAAAGGTAAAAGGATTAATAATATTTTTATGACGTCTTTTGATGATTCTTCCTTGAAGGTAAAATGCCTAATGACGAACAACAACGAGGCTTGGCTATGGCATAAAAGATTCGCTCATATACACATGGAGCACATGAACAAATTAATAAAGCATGATCTTGTCATTGGTCTTCCAAAGATTAAGTTCATCAAGGATAAGATGTGTGACGCATGCCAAAAGGGAAAGCAAACCAAGACGACTTTCAAATCCAAGAATGTTGTGTCTTCGTCAAGGCCACTTCAACTCTTGCACATGGATCTCTTCGGTCCATCAAGAACAAAAAGTTTCGGAGGTAATGTTTACGGTTTGGTAATTGTTGATGATTTCTCTAGATATACGTGGACTTTGTTTCTTGTGCAGAAAAGCGATGCTTTCAAGGCTTTCAAAAGATATGCAAAACAAATTCAGAATGAGAAGTCTCTCTCAATAATCTCCATTAGAAGTGACCACGGGGGAGAATTTCAAAATACATTTTTTGAAGAATTCTGCGAAAAGCACGGAATTTCCCACAACTTCTCCGCACCACGAACACCACAACAAAACGGTGTCGTAGAGAGAAAGAACAGATCCTTGGTGGAACTCGCAAGAACGATGCTCAGCGACTCCAACCTTCCTAAATATTTTTGGGCGGATGCAGTTAGCACAACATGCTTTGTTAGCAACCGTGTCAACATTCGGCCGATTCTCAAAAAGACTCCGTATGAGCTTTTCAAAGGAAGGAAGCCCAATATATCTTTCTTTCACATCTTTGGGTGCAAATGTTTTGTCCTCAACAATGGAAAGGACAATCTTGGTAAGTTTGATGAGAAATCCGACGAAGGTATCTTCCTTGGCTACTCCCTTTCTAGTAAGGCTTTTAGAATTTTCAATAAAAGAACTCTTACTATTGAAGAATCAACGCATGTATGTTTTGATGAAACTAACCCCTCGAAAGAGGATAACCTTGTTGTTGTTGATGATGATGATGATATAATAGATGTATCACAAAAGGAACTTTCAAATGTTCAATCAATTCCACAAGGAGATGGCTCACCAATCATTGAAGAACATCATGATCTACCGAAAGAATGGAAGACTCATAGAGATCACCCCATTGATAAAGTTATTGGTGATATTAGCCAAGGCGTTGCAACACGACTAAATCTCAAAGATGCTTGTCTCAACATGGCTTTTGTGTCTCAAATAGAACCAACCAAAGTCGATGAAGCCTTAGGCGACGATCAATGGATAGTAGCAATGCAAGAAGAACTCAACCAATTCGAAAGAAATCAAGTTTGGAGTCTTGTACCAAGACCGGACAACAAGCACATCATTGGAACAAGATGGGTCTTCAAGAACAAACTTGATGAGAATGGGATCATAGTTCGTAACAAAGCAAGATTGGTCGCACAAGGATACAACCAACAAGAAGGAATTGATTTTGATGAGACGTTCGCTCCGGTAGCAAGGTTAGAAGCAATTCGATTATTACTTGCCTTTGCTTGTTCTATGAACTTTCAATTGTTTCAGATGGATGTCAAAAGCGCTTTCCTAAATGGCTATATCAATGAAGAAGTCTACGTCAAACAACCTCCGGGCTTTGAAGACTTCAAGAACCCCTCACATGTTTACAAGTTGAAGAAAGCACTATATGGTTTAAAGCAAGCACCGAGAGCGTGGTATGACCGCCTCAGCAACTTTCTATGTGAAAAGGGTTTTGTAAAAGGAAAGGTTGACAAGACTTTGTTCATAAAGAAAATCAAGGGTAACACCTTATTGGCTCAAGTCTATGTCGACGACATCATCTTCGGTTCCACAAATAAAGATCTTTGCGAAGAATTTTCAACCATGATGCAAGGAGAATTCGAGATGTCCATGATGGGAAAATTGAACTATTTTCTTGGACTACAAATCAAGCAAACCAAGGATGGCATCTTCATCAACCAATCCAAGTATTGCAAGGAATTATTGAAAAGATTTGATATGGATAGTTGCAAAGTGATGTCCACTCCTATGGGATCCGGAACGTACGTCGATCAAGATGAATCCGGAATGTCAATAGATATTACAAAATATCGAGGTATGATTGGTTCATTACTATATTTGACGGCAAGCCGTCCTGACATTATGTTTAGTGTATGTTTGTGTGCACGCTTTCAAGCAAACCCGAAGGAATCGCATCTCACCGCCGTGAAAAGGATTATGAAATATCTCAAAGGAACAACGAACGTCGGACTATGGTATCCAAAAGGTAGTACATGTTCCTTGATTGGTTATTCTGATGCTGACTATGCAGGCTGTAAGACCGATAGAAAAAGCACAAGTGGTACCTGTCACATTCTCGGGAATGCACTAGTGTCGTGGGCATGCAAGAAGCAAGCATGTGTCGCACTTAGCACGGCCGAAGCAGAGTACATTGCAGCAGGCAGTTGTTGTGCACAAATTTTATGGCTCAAGCAACAACTTCTGGATTTTGGTATAGACCTCGGCTGCATTCCTCTTCGATGCGATAACACAAGTGCCATCAACATCACAAAGAACCCGGTCATGCATTCAAGGACGAAGCACATAGATATCCGACATCATTTCCTCCGAGATCACGTGCTTAACGGAGATGTAGATGTTACGTTCGTGGATACACATAACCAACTCGCTGACATATTCACAAAACCATTGGCGAAAGAGCAATTCTTCAAAATTCGGCGAGAACTCGGTATTCTCAATGAAGGTGACATCTAACCTTGTCTTCAAATTACTTGTTATGTGGTATAGTTGCTAAAAATGTGTTTACTTTCAGTTTTTATGTTTTGCATGCTAGCACTTCCTTTTTGCCGTTTTCCGTTTTTCTCACTTTCGCATGTCCAAATATTATCCGTTTTAAAATATTTTTATATCGAAAGTTGCGTCTTAATAAGTGCTAACACTTTGTGCAAAAATTTTGAAAATATCTTTTCACGAATTTTCATAACGGAGCTGCTGTTTTTTTTTTTTTTTTGAAAAATTTAGTCCGTTAACCGGTTAACGGTATAGGTTAACCGGTTAACGCCTCCCAACAGCAACTCTGTTTTTCGTTTTAAAACAGAACGTGTTAATTAAATGTTTTATTTTTTTTGTGGGTTTATGTTCATTGCATGTGCTTTGTTCCTTCACCTACCCCTCATAACTCTCTCCATCCTCATTACTCTCCATAAACCATTCAACTTTCATAACTCTCAAACCCCTTTTCCCAAAATCCATCTCTAAACCCTAGAATCTTCATCTTCTTCATGGCTCCACCAAGAATGGGAAAGGCTCCTGTCTCATCTTCAAGCAGTGAAGAGGAAGAGTTGAAAATGGAAACTGCCAAGAAAAGGAGAATGGACTTCAAGGTCAGGGTTCGACATCTGCTTAAGGGTAAGTATGTGAACCTAAAATCCTTCACTACTTTCTCTTTCCCTGAGTTGTTGAAGTTTCAAGGATTGCATGAGTTCATCACTGACGATGGGAAAATTTACACTGACTTGGTAAAATCCTTTCTGAATCATTTTACCTTAAATCTAAATACTGATGAACAACACATGCTGTATGCAACTGTTAGAAACTGTGAAATTGTTACCGACCTTGGGACGTTGGCTGCGTCTCTTAAGATTCCATATTCAGTTTTTTTCCTACGAAAAGGTGTTAATCATGAGGAAGGAAAGTGGGCTCAGTATGATAAGATGGAATACTACTACTCTATCTGCAGATTTCCCCGGGAGGTGGTTGTGTCGGGACAGCGCACGTCTCGCATCCTTTGCTATGCTAAAAATCTGTCGGTTGACGATCGTATGCTGCATTATGTTATCTGCCATGTCCTGCTGCCCAAGGATTCCAACCTGTCTCAAATCAATGATTTGGAAATGCAAGTTCTGTTTGCAGTAAAGAACAAGATTCGAGTTAATTGGCTGCCCACCATGTTGTATCATCTGCGACAGCAACTCTCTCTCAAGACAAGGCTGCCATACGGTCGCCTTATTTCAAGGATTTTGGAACTCACAGATATGGAAATCGGGCGAGAACCTTTTTTGGCTATGACCACTACAGCAAATGAAATCAACGGCGTTACCATCATGAAAAATACTGGAATTATTCAAAGCAACGACGGCTCCTACAAATATGATGATGGGTCCTCCTCTTCAAACTTCCCTATTCCGGAAGGTGGCATTACCAATGAATTTCTCTATACTACCATGATGAGCCACCACCGTGAGACCACCCGTGCTATCAAGAGTCTTCGGAACCTAGTATTGAGTTCCCGCAACCTTCCCGTAGAAGATGATGAAGGTGCTGACGGTAGTGAAGCGGATGGTGAGGAGGATGAGGCCGGTTCGGAAGAAGAATAAAGCACTATGTTTCTTTTCCTGTTTATGTTTTCTGTTATATGCTGTCCTAGTGTTTTTATTGTTAAACTATGTTTATGCTTGTCATGTCTACCAAACACTTAACTTTTAAATCCATTTTTATTCTGTCATACCTTGTGATTCAATGTTTATCTGATAATCGCAAAATGTATGTTTACTTGTATGCTTTTTCCTTTTCTTAAGTCTCTTCCTTTTTGCTAATGACAAAGGGGGAGAAGACTTGTTTCTCTAATGGTTTTCTATGCAGAAGTGTTGTATGCCTCTCATTTAGGGGGAGCTCTTAAATTTAGGGGGAGAAATCATCTTAGAGAAACTTCACTTTCTGCATCTATCTCAAAGTGGTTGTCATCATCAAAAAGGGGGAGATTGTAGAAGCAAGCTTCAATCCAAGAAGTATTTTGATGAAGACAACTTGCATCAATGCAAAAAGAGAAGAGCTACAAAGTTATCTCAAGCATCAAGTATCCAAAGCCGCATATGCATTTTTGATCAAGCTTCATTTTCAAGACACCTTTTGGCAAGATTGTTGATTCACTTCTTAGGTATATCTAACTCACTCTTAGATTAGTATACAAGTGTTCAACAATTATGATCTGCATTTGCATCTTTCAACATAACCATTTGTTAACACCTTGAAATGCAAGACACATTTATTTTTAAGTATTTTTCTGCATTTCAACAGTGTTAACCGGTTAACCATATGGGTTAACCGGTTAACAGCCCCAATTTTCAAATTCTTTGTTAACGTTTGCATGCGTTAACCGGTTAACCCATATGGTTAACCGGTTAACACTGTTCGTTACAGCAAAAATGGCCTTGAAAAATTATATCTTTTCATCAATGTTCATGAGGGAAATGATACCTCTTTGAAAAGGTATTTTTGGCAATATAAATTATTGATTTTTCAAAATGAATTTTTACCTCCAAGAATTTTCATACAAACTTAAAATAAATCACTCTCTCATATTTTTCCTAAAATAATTTTTTGAAAGTGTTCATAATAAAAATTTTCATCTCATTCTTTTGTTGAACACTTGCATATTATCTTTTGAGTGGCTTATTTATCTAAGGAGAAGATCAATCAAGAGAAGATTGATAACACTACATCTTTGTTAAAATTATTCATAGAATTATTTCTGTATTGACTTGTGATCCAGGATTGTTGGACACAAGGGTTGGTGTTGAAGAGGATTGTTCTTCATACACTTGTTTGTCTATAGGTTAGATAGTAGGCATCACCGGTTGTGTGAATAGGCTGTACCATTTCTAACTATAGTGAATTCTCTTTCGTGTGAAAGGGGAGTGGATGTACCTTCGGATTGTGAAGGGAACCACTATAATTTCCGGTGTCGTTTACTTTCCGCATTTTTATTTTCCGCACTTAATCAAAAATAACCAAAAACCGGAATCTAGATCGAAGAATTTTTATCGCCTAATTCACCCCCCCCCCCTCTTAGGCGCATTTACAACTTACACATATCATAAAAATTGAGAAAGTTATGGTCCTCCAAAGTTGGCCTCCTAACTAGGGCACAAACAAAATGATCTATAATCTTTCACCATAAAAATGACTTTCCAAGCAAAACTAGCTCTTTATGTCAACATGAAAGTTGTTTGGAATGTCATAAATAGTAACTTTTCTCTTGGAATAATTTTCATATGACAATTATACGAGATAGGGTCTAGGGGACCCCGGTTTTGACCAGTTGACTTTCTCTGATCAACCTCTTTGAACCAAATTACAAACTTGAAGTTCTCTTGATCTTTAGGACTCATGGAGGATTATATATTCATAATATGATGTATAATGAAGTATCCCTTGAAATATTTGACCAATTGTTGAAGAAACGTTTTTAGGAAGTCACACAAGATAACAAGATGAATTAGGGCTTCCAAGACAAACAAGCTTCAAACTCTTGATGAATTCTTGATCGAAATGATAGATGAAGAACATGGGGATCCATATATGATGTTTATAACTAATATGAATCTTTCCTTGATTGATCTCTTGCACTAAGGGTCTCAAACCCTAGTTGTGAGCTTGATGAGGCATAGGTGGATGCACACACCACTACAAAAGAAACCAATCTATATATAGACATATTTTGGTATTTTGGTTAGTAAACAAATAAAAAATAAAGTATGATACAATCAAATGTGCTTGGTGTTCTCTCCCAATGTAAACCCAATGACTGAGGGGTGAGGAGGATGCCAAGGTGTGATCCTAAAGTCAATGCAATGATGAGATAACATGAGGGATCTTAGGGTCAAAGTTAGGGTCTTACAACTGCTATGATGGAAGCTTTGGCAGTTGCTCAGAATCAGCCACCTCCTCCTCCTCAAACTTCGCTTCAGAGGACCTTGATTTTGGAAATTGTATCTACACCCATCTTTGTGGCTCCCGTCAGTGCTCCGCAACACCATATGCCTATTGGTTTCCCTTGGGGCATGCCTCCTAACTTTGTGCCAGAGGGGTACCAGCTTGCTATTGAAGTTCCTATGGCTCAACCAGTGATGTAAGTACCACCTCCTGTGGTTCATGTTGTTCTTTATGTTGAAGAACATGTCTTTCATGCCGACCAAAGAGAGAATGTTAGTGTTTATGAAAGAATGGACGAGTTCCAAGATCAGTTTCATGCTATGTAGAAAGAAATTCAAGCTTTGAGGGGGAAATATATGTTTGGGAAGAATACTCATGATTTGTGTTTAGTTCCTAATGTGAAGATTCCATACAAATTCAAGGTTCCAGATTTTGAATAGTATAAAGGCAACTTTTGTCCTCTGATTCATCTAGTGATGTACATTTATAAGATGTCGACTCAGACTGACAATCATCAATTGTTGATCCATTACTTTCAAGACAGTTTGATTGGGGCTGCTCTAAAGTGGTATATGGGGCTCAACAGTACTCAGATTTGAACGTTCAATGACCTAGGTGAGGCTTTTGTTTTCCAGTTAAAATATAATGTCGACATGGCACTGGACAAGGATCAACTTCGTGTTATATCCCGCAAGGATTGAGAAACTGTAAAGGAACACGCATAGAGATAACGCGAGATCGCTGCACAGGTTAGTCCTCTATTGGAGGAAAAGGAAATGACACAACTGTTTTTGAAGATGTTAAGTCCATTATATTATGACATAATGGTAGCAAGCGTGCCTAATGACTTTACTGAAATGGTAAATATGGGTTTGAGATTAGAAGAAGGTGTCCGGGAAGGACGATTGAAAGAAGGTAGTTCATCTTATAGTTCCAGAAAGTATGGGAATGGTTTACCCAAGAAGAAAGAACATGATGCTAACGCTATCTTGCAAGAGAAACTTAGAAGGCTTCCAAGGAACAGTTAATGTCATCAACATTTGGCGTCTATAACTCCAATTATTAGTTTTGCTCCAGTTTCTCAAGTAACACCAAGTTATCAACTGCGTTTCCAGCAACGCACAAATCAATGGAGCCAATAGAATCATGCCCAGAGGCATGTACAATTTGACCCAATTCTAATGACTTATACAAAAAAAATCTTGATTTAATTTAGAATAATTTGGTGCAAACAAGAACTCCATCCCCTGTTCCGAAAGAGCTTCTGTGGTGGTATAAACCTGACCAACATTGTGCATTCCACCAAGGAGCACCTGGCCATGATATTGAGAATTGTTTCGCTTTGAAAGTTGAGGTGAGAAGGTTAATGTAAAGTTGTATCTTGTCATTTGAAGATAATAGTCCCATTGTACAAGCTAATTTGTTACCCAAACATGGTAATGCAGTTGTGAATATGGTCGAAGGATGTTCAGGAAAATATCGAGTTTTTGACGTCAACCTAATCAGAAGATACCTGGTTGAAATGCACACTACTTTATATGAATTGAGCTATTATGAGAATGACCATGCTTCTTGCCATGTATGTTCCAATGATCCCCGAGGATGTGCTGTTGTGAAAAGAGACTTACAAGAAATGTTGGATCAAAACCTTATTCGGGTTATAAGGGATAGAAATGAAGATGAGCATGAGGTGAACGTCAAAGTTCATTGTTTTAATATCACATAGTCGGTTGTGATTACATATGATGGTCAGAAGATTGATGCTTCTCCGTTGGTTATTCATTTGGTGGGTCCTACGCCTTACGAGTTGGATAAAGATGTGCCTTACAAGTATAATGCTACTATGGTAGAAAATGATAAAGAAATGGATATTCATGCTTTTCCATATGTTGTGAACATCACCGATGTAAGTGGTGTGACCCGAAGTGGTCGGATATTTATTGTTGTAGCTCCTAAGAGGATTGAAGATGTGGTGATAGAGAAATCAAGTCAAGATAAAA
The DNA here is from genome assembly GCF_024323335.1 of Lathyrus oleraceus. Taxonomy (NCBI): domain Eukaryota; kingdom Viridiplantae; phylum Streptophyta; class Magnoliopsida; order Fabales; family Fabaceae; genus Lathyrus; species Lathyrus oleraceus. The sequence goes on from NC_066583.1 coordinate 311,691,006, forward strand.
CTCCTGTTGTACAAGCCGGCCAATGTAGTATTGTGAATCAGAATGTTGATTAAGATAAAGTGCTGAAAGTAATCAAGAAGAGTGATTTCAATGTGGTGGACCAGTTGTTGCACACTCCGTCCAAGATATATGTGTTATCCCTACTGATGAGTTCAAAAGCACATTGAGAAGCTTTGTAGAAGGTCCTGGAGCAAGCCTATGCGGACCATGACGTGACAATTGATCAATTTGATGGCATTATAGCCAATATTACCGCATGTAACAATTGGAGCTTCATTGATGAAGAGTTGCCAGAGCAGGGGAGAAATCACAAAATTTGGCCTTGCATATCTCTATGAATTGTCAAGAAGATGCCCTGTCTAATATGCTGGTGGATACTGGAACCTCTTTGAATGTTCTGCCTAAGTTCATGTTGTCTAAACTTGCTTACCAAGGTCCTCCAATGAGATCCAGTGGAGTTGTTATGAAGGCCTTCGGCGGCTCGAGGAAGACTATAATTGGGCAGGTTGATCTCCCAATAAAGATAGGTTTGTGCATATTTCAGATCACTTTTCAAATGATGGATATTGATCCCTCCTACAGTTGTCTCTTAGGACGTCCTTGGATTCATGAGGTTGGGGTAGTAACATCGACTCTCCATCAAAAGTTGAAGTTTGTAAAATGGAAAGTTAGTGATCGTGGGTGGCGAGCAATCACTGTTGGTAAGTCATCTCTCTTCATTTTCATATATTGATTCTGACGAAGCTGAGGGAACGTCATTTCAAGCTCTTTCTGTTAATAATATTGATGTTAAGAAGAAAGAGGAATCCATGTCATCCTTGAAATATGCGTAGTTTATGGTGGAGAATGGTCAATCTGCAAGATGGGGACAAGTTGTTGAGCTTGCCGAGAACAAGAACATAGCTGGTTTGGGTTTTTCACCTGGTGCAACACAAAGAGATTTGAAGTGAATTCAGGAAGTGTTTCATAGTGCTGGCTTTATTAATTCCAAAGATCAATCTATTGCCGCTATTTTAGAAGACAATAAAGAGCAACAAGTGCCAAACTTTGTGATGCGTGGATCGATGTGCCAGAACTAGATTGCTGTTGATGTTCCTTTTTTTTCTGTTATTCACTTGTCGAAGTAATATGTTTGTTTTGGTTATTTTCAAAATCCTTTCACTATTCCCAGGGTGAAAGTGAATCTATGTGAGCTTTGCTTTAGATTTCATTATCATTAATAAAATGTTATTTCGTTTATCTATATTATGTTTTTCCTTTTTGCATTTTCTGGAAAAATGGTAACATAAAAAACAAGATAATAATCACTTTTATATCTGCATCACAATGTGAGTTTATTTCTTCATATTCTAAAATCAAGCATAATATCATTGCGCAAATTAATTGTTAAACCCATTGAAAATAATGACCCTATGCCCTCTCCCAACTTTGAATTTCCTGTGTTCGAAATGGAAGAAGAGGATGATGAAGAGATTCCTGATGAGATTTCTCATTTGCTTGAGCATGAAGAAAAGACCATTCAGCCTCATAAAGAGTCGTTGGAGTTCAGAAGAACTCACCCTGACATGGCTGTCAAGATTAAAGAAGAAGTGAAAAAGCAAATTGATGATGGGTCCCTTGTTACTGCTGAGTATCCTCTGTGGGCGGCTAACATTGTACTCGTTCCAAAGAAATATGGTAAAGTTCGGATGTGTGTTGATTATAGATACTTGAACAAAGCTAGTCTGAAAGATGATTTTCCTCTGCCACACATTGACATATTGGTAGATAATATAGCTAAGTTCAATGTCTTCTCCTTTAGGGATGGATTCTCTGGTTATAATCAGATTAAGATGGTGCCCGAAGACGTTGAAAAGACAACATTTATCACACCTTGGGGAACATTCTGCTATAGAGTGATGCCTTTTAGTTTAAAGAATACTGGTGCAACATACTAAAGAGCTATGACTACTCTTTTCCATGACATGATGCACAAAGAGATAAAAGTATATGTTGATGATATGATTTCTAAGTCGAAGACTGAAGAAGATCATGTTGAGTATTTGTTGAAGTTGTTTCAGCAGTTGAGAAAATTTAAACTCCGGTTGAATCCTAATAAGTGTACTTTTGGTGTCCGTTCGGGAAAACTATTGGGTTTCATTGTCATCCAGAAAGGTATTGAAGTAGATCCTGATAAAATCAGAGTTATTCAAGAGACGTCTGCACCGAAGACAGAAAAGCAAGTCAGAGGGTTCCTCGGGTATCTGCATTATATATCCAGATTCACATCTCACATAAATGCCACATGTGGGCCAATCTTCATGCTTTTCCATAAAGATCAAGGTTATGTTTGGACAGAGGACTTCCAGAAATCTTTTAACAGCATCAATGAGTATCTGCTTGAACTTCCTATCTTGTCTCCTCTAGTGGAATGAATACCTTTGATTATGTATTTGACTGTATTAGAAGAGTCCATGGGTTGTGTGCTTGGACAACAAGATGAAACTGGTAGAAAGGAGCATTCCATCTATTATCTGAGTAAGAAGTTTACAGATTGTGGATCTCGGTATTCCATGCTTGAGAATACTTATTGTGCCTTAGCATGGGATGCCAAACGTTTATGCCAGTGTATGATCAATCATATCACTTGGTTGATATCCAAAATGGATCCAATCAAGTATATCTTCGAAAAGCCTTCTTTGAATGGAAGGATAGCTCGTTGGCATATGCTATTGTCTGAATATGATATTGAGTACCAGACTCAGAAGGCAATTAAAGTAAGTATTATCAATCTATCAGGTTCGACTTCCCTGATGATGTTATGTACTTGAAGGCTAAACATTGTAATGAACCATTTCCTGAAAAAGGGCCAGAGCCTGGATCCCAGTGGGGTTTAGTGTTTGATGGAGCTATTAATGCTTACGGAAATGGAATAGAGGAAATCATTATTACTCCTAAGGGTTCTCATATCCCTTTTACTATAAGATTGATGTTTGATTGTACGAATAATATGGCAGAATATGATGGGTCTTGAAGAAGCCATTGATTTGAGAACTAAAATCCTTGATGTGTATGGAGATTCAACCTTGGCCGTTAATCAACTTAAAGGAGAATGGGAGACTCCTCATCCTGGCGTAATTCCTTACAAATATTATACAAGGAGGTTGTCGACTTTCTTCAATAAAATAAAATTTCACTATATACCTTGTATAGAGAATCAGAAGGTGGACGCTCTGGCTACTCTGTCTTTTATGTATAAAGTAAATCGGTGGAATGACACGTCCAATATCACAATTATGCACCTTGATAGACCTGCTCATGTGTTTATAGTAGAATAAGTTACAAATGATAAGCCCTGGTATTATGATATTAAATGTTTCCTCCAAAGTCAGGAATACCCGCTCGGGACATCCAACAAAGATAAGAAGACTTTGAGAAGACTGGCTGGCAATTTATTTATAAATGAAGATGTGTTGTACAAGAGAAACTTTGACATGATCTTGCTCAGATGCGTGGATATACACAAAACAGACATGTTAACGCAAGAAGTTCATGAAGGATCCTTTGGTACTCATGCCAATGGACATGCATGGCTAAAAAGATGTTAAGGGTGGGTTACTATTAGCTGACAATGGAATTTAATTGTTCTAAATATGTGAAAAGTGCCATAAATGTCATATTTATGCTGATAAGATTCATGTGCCTCCGACACTTCTCAATGTTATCTCATCCCCATGGCCTTTCTCTATGCGGGGGATTGATATGATTGGTATGATTGAACCCAAAGCTTCGAGTAGACATCATTTCATCCTGGTAGCTAAATAGGATGAAGCAACATCTTTTGCTAATGTGACCAAGAAGGTTGTGGTCCAATTTATCAAGAATCAGATTATCTGCCGATATGGTGTTCCAAGTAAGATCATTATTGATAATGGGTCGAACTTGAATAACAAGATGATGAAAGAGCTTTGTGATGACTTCAAGATTGAACATCATAATTCTTCTCCTTATAGACCTAAGATGAATGGGGATTTTGAAGCTACAAATAAGAACATTAAGAAGATTATCTAGAAGATGGTTGTGACATATAGGATTGGCACGAGACGCTCCTGTTTGCTTTGAATGGATACCGTACGTTTGTCCGCACTTCAATAGGGGCAACCCTTTTCCCTCTTGTGTATGGCATGGAAGCAGTGCTCCCTCCGGAGGTTAAGATCTCATCAATGCGATCCTGATGGAGGCCAGTTTGTCTGGGGCTGAATGTCGCTAGAGTAGATATGATCAGTTGAATTTGATTGAAGAGAAAATAATGACGGCCTTGTGTCATGGTCAGTTATATCAAAAGAGAATGAAGAAAGCATTTGAAAAGAAGGTTCCACCTCATGTGTTCAGAGAAGGTGACCTTGTGATCAAGAAGATCTTGTCTTTCAACATTGATTCTAGGGGCAAGTGAACTCCTAATTATGAAGGCCCATATGTTGTCAAGAGAGATTTCTCTGCTGGTGCATTGACTCTTACAACTATGGATGGTGAGGAGCTCCTGTAGCGGTAAATTCATGACCACTAAGCTATTGGTTAACTTAACATCAATAAAACAAGAGTCTCCGCCACACTTTTATTATTTTCAAAGGAAAAGGGAAAAAGTACGAACAAAACCCAAAGATAATAAGTTTTCAAATCAAAACTAATAAAATGTCAGAGATTACAGGTAAGGGGGTTGGTTACACATAAGGAAGGTATTAGCATCCAAAGTGTCCTAGGTACTCCTAGGGAGCCCTTTTTGTGTGTAAGTGTTTTGGTTGAAAATGATGTTTGCTAAGAAACAGAAGGAGGGGATGAGAAAAGAATTCATTATTTACATTTTTGTGTTTGACAAGACTTTTGGTTTTATACCTACGTACCAACATAAAAATGAGGGATTAAAACCTCGTAGTTCATGGTAAAAATTTCAAAGATGGGTGGATTGATTTTAACAAAAGCTTAAAGATCTTTTGTTATCAATGGGAGAATACTCAACCAAACATCCATAAATAATGAGGGCTTTGCACATTTAATAGGGAGGGCTCCAACTTGGATTCAATCAACAAGTATGCCACTAACCCCTAATAAACGGAAAGTCTTACAATCAACATATCATCAAATGGGAGAATTATATCTCAACCAAAGATAACTCAAATCTAAATGCTTTCTTTTGAAAAGTTTTAAAAGGAAAAGGCACAAAGTGGCCAACATGATTAGATGAGATTGTTAGTTATTTTTTTGTCTTTTTAAAAATAACGTCAATATGATTAAGTTCATTTATAAGTTTGATTAAGGAAATATTTTGAAAATCAATGGCATAAGGCCAAGGTTTCTACTCATTAAAACAAGTCTAAGTTGAAAAACACAAGAAAATAAGTTTTTGAAAATGAGAGAGAGATTTTTAAATTTAAGAAGGAGGAGGAGATGAAGGGACTATCCTATATAGGATTTAAAAGTTTAGAGTTGAAAAGATCTAACCCATGGGAAGCTTCCACAAGAAAAAAGTGTCAGATAGAAACCCATTTCCTTTGGATTGTCAGGCAAACAACAAAACACATAATCATCCAAGAAATTAATAAGAAGACCAATGGTATCAAATAAAGATAACTAAACATCCAAGAAAACACTCTAAAGCAAGTAGTCTTCAATGTCCTTTAGATGTATCATATGAAATATCCCTTGAAACATACTCAAAGAGGAAAACATCAAATAATATCAATAAGATCAAAATAAAAATCCAGACAAAGAGAAAGCATGTAACAGATGAATGGCATTGGCCAAGGTATCTCAGTCTCAAATGAATGGCATTGGTGATGTTTTTCTATAGCTCAGGGATGTTGTCTACTCTAAGTCCAGGGATCCAAATCAAGTCACAGGCAGAGGTCTAACAGCCAACCAATATATTTTTTTAGGGTTTTGTTTTTATTAAGTGTTTTAAGGTCCTAAGACCACAAACAAAATAAAATCACAAGCACAAAGTATATCATAAGAACACAATATGGCTCAAGTGAGCAAAGTAAAAATGACTGAAACATAAACAATTTGCATGAATGTAAATGACAATGAATGATAAAGCGTAAGAATTTAAATTGCATTAAAGTAAATGACACAAAAATAAAGTCAATACAAATAGATGTTAGTGGGAAAAGAAAAGTTTGTTTTAGTCATTTTTTGGAGAACACTCAATCATCCACTCACAAGCATGAAGATATGAACCTAGGCATCATTCATGAGAAAGGCTCCAAATGGAAAAGGGGAAAAATTTTCACACGATACCATGAGGAATGGGAGACTTGAAATCTCACTTACAAAAATGATATTGCTTTCGGGATAAATTTAGTGTTACGTTAAGCAATCGTAATTGGACTTATGTAGAAGTCACAACTATCTGAGGCCGGTCAATAATAATATTGGTGTTAATGCATGATAGAGAGAAGGTATCAAGACCAAGCTCCTAAAGCATACCACAAAAAAAAGGGGGGGATTGACCTATCTCAATCAAGCTCAAGTTGATTCATCTGACACAAGGTCATTGATGAATCAACTAGCATTTTGATCTATGAGAAATCATTGACCGAGGAAGGATTGGGGAAAAAGTGAGATGAAGATGAAGAGATGAAGTTAAAGAGGATCCCAAATTGATCAAGGGATTTTTCGGCATTTTTTGAAAGTCATAAGTATTTAAAAATCAATTAAAACAAGTCAAAATTCACAAAATTCACTAAAAATATCAAACTCAATCCAAAAATTAATTTTAATTCAGAAATGGGAAGAGGAATTATTTGTGAAATTTTGGTGTTGGTCCCACAATTTTTGGATTAAAAATGAAATTATAGTGAATTTAATAAGAAAATGTTATTTAAAAATTAATTTGGAAAAATAAAACAAATCAGAAAAACAAGGGCCATCAGATCTCCCTCATTAATTAAGATGACAGATATGATGGCCACGCGTGCTATCCACCACGGTCATCAGTCAACGCGTGCACACCAATGGTAATTACAAGGAATATACCATATTAGAACATAGCCACGAGATCTGATGGTTTGGATCATGCCAACACACCACCAGAGCCCTAACTCCGATCATCTTCTCCGGCCAACTCACCGGACTGGTCAAATTAAAATGTTCATGAAAATGGATGGATCATATACCATTTTGAAGAGAAAATCACGAGGATTCCAAATATCACCTCTAAATCTTCCAACTCTCACTCTATAATGAGAAAAATGGAGTTGAAATTTGAGGTTCCAAAACTGAATTACTTCGACCCAACCTCAAAGCAACTCAGTATCAATGCCTACATTGGTAGGACTTCAGTCATACACAAATAAAGCCAAGATCTTAAGAAATGAGAGAGAATTGAAGAGTTGAAATTTGAAGAAATTCACCTTCGGGTAGCAGCTTTGGATCTTGATCTTAATGCAATTCCACTTGGTTCTTCTTCCTCTTGCTTGTAGGAGTTGAATGAAGTGAAAATGGATGTGAATCCTTGGAGTTCTTGTTCATAAACAGAAGTTGAATCAAGAACTCGATTTCAAAGAAATACTCATGGTATTTGATAACACTGAAATTTACCGTATTTTCGACTCCGATTTCACATGCATTCTAGTTGTTTTATTGTTATTTTGTTGTGTTATTACTATATTTTTCTTTGTTTTCAGGTTTTTACTTTAATCGGAGCCCCGATCGAGAAAAGGAGTGAAAAAGAGCTAAAAACTCTAAAATTCAGCATTTTGTACTTGTGGCTTACCCCATGGCTGGCGCCATAGACCCTGCCATGACGTGTCCAAGCTCAACTTTCCTCAACTGCCACGTTCCCCACTACTTCCACTAAGGCGCCTCAGATTGGCCTTGTGGCAGGCGTCATGGCCTTGTGGCGGGCGCCACAAGAGGAATAGTTTTCCCTCCCATTTTCAAGTTGAAGGGCATCCTTGTCATTTCCATCTTTTTACTTGCTTATAAATAGAAACTCGAAATCACTTTTACAATCATCCAAACTTAGAGCAGAGGCAAACTCAGAGCAACTTTGTTTCACTTAGGCATATATTCAGTATTTTAAAGTGGTAATCGCTTCGCATTGGAGTGTTACCACAATTGTGTAATCAAGTCTGTGAATAGAGTCTGTAATCGAGTTTGGAGCACTTTGGAAGGAAGTTAATCCTGCCGCCATTTTCATTTCCGCTTTGCAATTATTCAACCCTCCAATTGGAGCAGATTTTTATTACTTGTCTTTATCTTATTTATTTTCTCGCACTCGCTTTAAATTATTTATTTCCTCGCACTCACTTTACTTTATTTATTTCCTCGCACTCGCTTTACTTTATTTATTTTCCCGCACTCGCTTTACTTTATTTATTTTCCTCGCACTCGCTTTAAATTATTTATTTCCTCGCACTCGCTTTAAATTATTTATTTTCTCGCACTCGCACTACTTTTATTTACTTTCCGCACTCGCACTACTTTTATTTACTTTCCGCACTCGCACTACTTTTATTTAAATTAATGCACTTTTACTTTACCATGTCTAACTAAATTTATAAGGTTAGAATGTAAGGATCGTAATCGAACTGATAATCCGTACAATTGTTCGTAGAAGCACTTAAGGGCGATTTTAACTTTCAACTTAAGTTTTCCCACACTTAATCTCCATTGGGTAAGATCGAAATCCGTCCAACATCTTTTTAAACTTAATTGTTTTTAACTATTTCAAAAACAGCGAAAGCGCTTTGTTTAGTTCATTAGGAGTTTTTAACTTAAGAAGAAAAGAAATTTTAAAACTATTTTCGGACGCGTTTATAAGTTTAGAGTCTGGTTCATAAGAACCTCTTTTGGTTAAGAAATCCAGGTTATAATACTATTCAACTTAGTCAAGATACTATATTTCTTAAAAATAGGTTTACTACTCTAACACAATGCGCGCCTTTTTATAAGTGACAATAAGAGGGTTTGATTAGGGAGTACAACTCGGTTCTGAATACGCGAAAGCGACAGTTCCTGTTAAATTAGTTCTTTTTAAAGTAGGAAACACTGCCTATAAGTAATTCTATTGGCAAGTACTTGGATTATTAATTGATTACGTGAATTACATTCGACCCTGTCTTTATTAATTAATCTTTATTCAACACTTTACTTTTCGTTGCACACTCCAAAAACACCTATTTTGATTGCCTTTGATAAACACCATAACAATAGATAATGATAGATTGACACTTGGTCTCTGTGGATTCGACAATCTTTTATATTACTCTGACGCATTCATATACTTGCGAAAATACCGCATCAAGTTTTTGGCGCCGTTGCCGGGGACCAATTTCGTCAAATTTCATTTCCTTGTTGTTATATCATTTAGACTTAGGCTATTTCCCGCCGGTCAATGCGAAGAACTCGCAGCACCGGAAGTTTAAGCTTAGTATACCCTCTGGCGGAACCTGAACGTTACGCTCGCGCACGTTTATTCTTTCATAGAATTAAGAGAGATATGGCTGAAGATCAAAACCAAAGACCTCTTAAGGACTTCACTCAACCATCTAATGAAGAACCTAGTTCTAGTATAGTAAACCCAACCATCCCAACTAATAATTTTGAACTTAAACCATCCCTGTTGCAACTAGTGCAACAGAGACAATTCGCAGGTCTCGCTACTGAGAACCCAAACCAACATTTAAAAATATTTCTTCAATTAGCAGACACTTTTAAAACCAATGGAGCTTCTCCTGAGGCAATACGTTTAAAATTATTTCCTTTTTTCCTCAGAGATAAAGCCCTATCATGGTTAGATTCCCTTCCACCCAATTCCGTTACGACTTGGGATAACCTTAGAAGAGTTTTTCTTGCTAGATATTTTTCCCTGAGTAAAACCGCCGTTCTTCGAAACCATATAACTAGATTTACCCAAAACCAAGGAGAATCGCTGTTCGAAGCTTGGGAGAGATATAAAGAGTTGTTACGAGCATGCCCACATCATGGTTTAGAAAATTGGTTAATCATTCAAACCTTCTATAATGGACTTCACTATAAGACAAAGATGACCATCGACGCTGCCGCAGGCGGTGCGCTGATGAACAAACCTTATCCTGAAGCTAGTGCCCTCATCGAAGATATGGCTCAAAACCATCAATCATGGGGAGTCGAATGAGCGACAGTTGAGAAGAAGGAAGCCCAAGAAGGAGTGAATGAACTAAGCTCTATAGACATGATGCAAGCTAAAATGGACGCATTAGCCCTCAAAGTCGAGCATATGTGCATAAATCCGAATATTGTAGCCGCAGTTTCCTCGGATTGTGAGATATGTGGAACCAAAGGACACCAATCTGCAGAATGCAGTCTATTAAACGAAACCCACTCTGAGCAAGTGAACTACACCCAAGGGAACCCATATTCGAATACCTATAACCCTTGATGGAGGAATCACCCGAACTTCTCCTATAAAAACAATAACCTAATCCAAAATAATGCACCTCCGAGACCTAGTTATCAAGCCCCTAGATCAAACCAACCTATGCAACCTGTGCCACCAAAGCCGAGCCTTGAGAAAATTATGGAAAATTTTATCACCGCTCAAACCCAACAAAACAAGGAGTTCATGAACCAGAACGTTCATGTTAACGAATTGATTACTCAGTTAGGAACCAAGGTTGACCAAATAGTTACTCATACTAAGATGCTTAAAACCCAGATCTCTCAGGTAGCTCTAAACCAAGCCCCTCAGACTACACCTGGAGGACAATTCCCTGGACAACCTCAACAAAATCCGAGAGGACACGCCAATGCCATTACCCTACGAAGTGGGAACGCTTATGATGAGCCACCAAACCCTAGATTGAGTGAACCCGAAACTTCTAAGGAATGTACCAAGCCCCCGGACGAAGTAAAGGAACCAGAGGAATCTGAAAACCAGGAAGGTCGAGAATAAGGAGAAGAACCTAAAGATAAAACTTACGTACCACCCCCGCCATATAAACCACCTATACCATATCCGCAAAGACTCAAACAAACCCAGATCAATAAACAGTATCAAAAATTTATTAAAATTATAGAAAAACTTCATGTAGAAATCCCTTTCACAGAAGCCATCACCCAAATACCTTCTTATGTAAATTTTCTCAAAGACATCCTTACCAACAAACGTAGACTTGACGATCCGAAGCCTTTGGAATGTAATGCTATTTTCGAGGATAAATTAGCGAAAAAAGATAAAGATCCTGGAAATTTCTCCATTCCTTGCCTTTTGGGTAATCATGTCATCGAAAAAGCTTTTCTAGACTTAGGAGCTAGTGTGAGCCTAATGCCTTTAGCAGTTTGTGAGAGGTTAAACTTAGGAGAATTACAGCCCACTAAGATGTCACTTCAGTTAGTCGATAGATCTGTTAAGTATCCGATAGGCATTTTAGAAGATGTTCCTATTAGGATAGGTCAGTTATTTATCCCTACTGATTTTGTTGTCATGGACATCAAAGAGGACAATGATATACCAATCCTTCTAGGTAGACCATTCTTATCGACTGCAAGAGCCATAATAGATGTCAAGAAAGGAAAGTTGACATTTGAGGTAGGTGACGAGAAAATAGAATTTATACTTTCGAAATTTCTTATGGCACCTGTGATGGGAGACTCGTGTTATGCCTTAGATATCATTGATGAATGTGTTAGAGAATTAGAATAAAAAGAAATTATAAAAACAATTAAGTTACCATCAACTCTCATAAGGGAAGATGATGACTTTAAGAAACCCTACATCGATGATAACCTTTATGAATGTTTATCCCTTACTCCAGATCATATGCCATGCCCTAAGAAACCAACCTTAGAACTTAAGGATCTGCCTAAGAACCTGAGATATGAGTTCCTCGATGAAAAGATGAACCGTTCAGTTATAGTTAGTGCTACCTTGAGCCAAGAGGAAACGAACCAACTTTTAGACGTTTTACGAAGATATCCCTCAGCCTTAGGATATAATATCTCTGACCTGAAAGGTATAAGCCCATCCGTATGCATGCATCGGATTTCGCTCGAAGAAGATTCAAAACCCTCCAGAGAACATCAGAGAAGAATAAATCCTATAATGAGTGATGTCGTTAAAAAGGAAGTTCTTAAGTTACTTGAGGCAGGGATCATCTACCAGATCTCGGATAGTAAGTGGGTCAGCCATGTGCATGTAGTACCTAAAAAGGGAGGCATCACAGTCGTGCAAAACGATAAAGGCGAACATGTAGCAAAACGTTTAGAAGGAGGATGGCGGATGTGTATAGATTATAGAAAATTAAATAAAGCAACTAGGAAGGATCATTTCCCTTTACCATTTATAGACCAAATGTTGGAGCGTCTAGCCAGAAACTCTTACTTCTGTTATCTAGATGGATACTCTGGATTCTTCCAAATACCTATCCACCCCGAAGATCAAGAAAAAACTACCTTTACATGCCCTTATGGAACTTTTGCCTACAGACGAATGCCATTCGGCCTCTGTAATGCCCCAACTACTTTCCAACGCTGCATGATGTCAATCTTTGCAGATTACCTTGATGGTATCATGGAAGTGTTTATGGATGATTTCTCGGTTTGCGGATTTGATTTCCACAATTGTCTTGCTAACCTTGAGAAAATCCTGGAGAGATGCGTGGAGGTGAACCTCGTGCTAAACTGGGAAAAATGTCATTTCATGGTAACCGAAGGAATAGTTTTAGGACATATAGTTTCTGAAAAAGGTATAGAGGTAGATAAGCTAAAATAGAAGTTATAGAAAACCTAAAACCACCAAAAACCATCAGAGAAGTCCGAAGCTTTCTTGGCCACGCTGGATTCTACCAGCGTTTTATTAAGGACTTCTCCAAAATAACTAAACCTTTAACTGGAATTTTAATGAAAGATGCTGAATTCATTTTCGATGAAAAATGTAATGACGCATTTAATCTTTTAAAGCAAGCATTGATCTCAGCACCCATTATGAAACCACCTGATTGGTCAGAACCTTTTAAGATAATGTGCGATGCTAGTGATTATGCAGTTGGAGCCGTTCTAGGACAAAGGAAAGATAAAAAATTACATGCCATTTATTATGCCAGTAGAACCCTAGATGCTGCCCAACTTAACTATGCAACAACTGAAAAAGAATTACTCGCTGTAGTTTTCGCTATAGACAAATTTAGATCTTATCTAGTAGGAGCAAAAATTATAGTTTACACCAATCATGCTGCCATTCGTTACCCATTAAGTAAAAAAGATGCCAAGCCCAGGTTACTCCGATGGATTCTATTACTACAAGAGTTTGATTTAGACATAAGAGATAAAAAAGGCACTAAAAATGTAATAGCCGATCACCTTTCTAGGCTAGAACATCTAAAACCAGAACTAGTACCCATAAATGATGATTTCTCCTATGATAGACTGATAGCTAGAGTAGAAACCATTGAAAATAATAACCTAGATCCTGGTGAGCACCCCCAAAATTCCTTAGAAATAAGTAACGTACCCTGGTATACAGACTTCGTTAATTACCTAGCTGCTGATATAGTACCCCCTGATCTTGACTACCATCGTAAGAAGAAATTCTTCCACGATGTGAGAAACTTCTATTGGGACGAACCGCTCCTTTTCAAAAGGGGTAAAGATGGCATTTTTCGCCGTTGCGTTCCAGAAGAAGAGGTAAATAGTATTATCGAGCATTGTCACTCTGCACGATATGGTGGACATGCGAGCACCTCTAAGACGTACGCCAAGATTCTTCAAGCTGGCCTATTCTGGCCTACCATGTGGCGAGATGTCTATGCTTGCATTGTCAAATGTGATAGATGCCAATGCACTAGAAACATTTCAAGGCGTGATGAAATGCCTCTAAGAAACATTCAGGAAGTAGAACTCTTTGACGTATGGGGTATAGATTTCATGGGACCTTTCCCACCATCCTTAGGAAACAGGTATATCTTAGTAGTTGTAGACTATGTGTCTAAGTGGATTGAAGCTATAACTGCACCCACAAACGACACTAGGGTAGTGATTAAACTATTTAAAAACTATATATTCCCTAGATTTGGAACACCGCGTTTAGTCATAAGCGATGGAGGATCACACTTCATATCGAGAATATTTGACAAACTTTTAAGAAAATATGGAGTTAGGCATAGAGTAGCAACACCATACCACCCACAGACTAGTGGCCAAGTAGAAGTATCTAATGGGGAGATAAAACAAATCCTAGAGAAAATTGTTTCTATTTCTAGGAGAGACTGGTCTCAGAAGCTTCAAGAAGCATTATGGGCCTACAGAACCGCTTTCAAAACCCCTATAGGAACTACTCCTTATGAACTAGTTTATGGAAAATCCTGTCACTTACCGTTCGAATTAGAGCATAAGGCCTATTGGGCCATTAAAACTTTGAATTTAGACTACCTAGCCGCTGGAGAAAAGCGTACCCTTGACATTCACAGACTAGAAGAACTTAGGCAATCTGCCTACGAGAATGCAAAAATATACAAAGAAATAACAAAAGCCTATCACGACAAAAGAATAGTAAAGAAAAACTTCAATATAGGCGATCCTGTTCTCCTTTTCAACTCTAGGTTACGACTCTTCCCTGGAAAGCTACGCTCAAGATGGACTGGCCCATTCGAAGTATCCAAGATTCTGAGATCCGGAGCTGTGGAAATCAAGAACGAAACCTGTAGTCCATTCATTGTAAATGGACAAAGACTGAAGCTCTACGAAGGAGGAGACATTCCAGCATACTACTCAAGCCACACCCTGATTGATCTGCCAATTCCTACTACTACAGGTGTATAAATTCTAATCGTCAAGCTAATGACGTTAAACAAGCGCTGCGTGGGAGGCAACCCATGGTTTTTCTTTCATTTTACTTTTTCGCATTTATTTTATTTTATTTTATCATATTTTGCATTGAGACTAAAATTTGAATGGTTTGCATTTTCAGGATCACTTTCTTAACTTTTACAGGATGCAGGATTTCGATGACATGCACGTGGCCTATAGAGATAATGCTCAGAGAGAGCGCTACGTCACTCTGTATCAGCGCCCTATGGCACCCACACGTTATCCTGATCAGCACTGTATGGAGGCACTGAGTATCGAGCCGAGTATCCGATTCCTTAGCCACCAGCTTCACTAGGACGAGTTTGCTGATGACTTGAGTAACACCTACAGGAACCTGACATTGGAGTTCCTGAGTTCATTCGACTATGACCCATACTCTGGACCAGATGGGTATGCTGCTTTCAGGCTCTTTGGAGTTGAGTACTCTTTCAGCCAAAAAGAGTTCGGCGACCTACTGGGCTTCCAAACCACTCCTGATGCTATCCCGGAGACACCTATGGGATATTTTCTGGGTAAGGAGGTTGAAAAGTTTTGGAGTGATATCTTAGGTGGAGGAAGCCAGGATCCATCTACGCAGCTATCTCATGTTATACATAACCCCGCCTTTAGATACTTTCAGATGATATTAGCACATTCCTTCCTGGGAAAACCGGATGCAGAGACACTACTGAGTGAAGAGGAGATCTTCCTATTATTTTGTGCATCCCAGTCTCGCCCAGTAGCATGTGGGAACTTTTTGTTATATAGTCTCAGCGGTATCTCCAGATCTACCGAAGGAGTCATCCATGTGGGCGAGATCATCACGCAGATTGTTGTCGCTTTAGGTCTGTCTCGCAAGCAGTCACATCTCCGGATCTACTGTAGGTACACTACCATGGACATCGACTTCTGTTTGACCAGAGGGTTGATGAGGAGAGCCTCTTTTCACCCATGTCAGTTCCGATTGCTGGTTGACAACGAGGCTATCCATTATTTCACACTGCCAGATCCTATGATGACTAGTGTGCATGATCCAGCGAATTGGAGTTATGCTCTAGAGGGCCAGGGAGAGACCGTCGAGAAGCCGAGATCACCACCCATTGCTGAATACACGCCTACACCACCATCTCCCAGGATCACTATTTTCTCTAATAATCTTTCATTGCAGACCCCCGACATCCACACTCAGATTACTGAGTGTCGTAGAGAGATCACAGAGCTTAGACAGGAGGTGGCTGACCTCACTTTACAGATGGGAGTGTCTGATCTCACCCATTCTACTGAAGCTGACTGTCTATATCAGGAGATCGTAGAGCTCAGGCAGGAGGTAGCCATGCTCCCTGGATCCTCTCAGGAAGACGACATCCCTACTATATGATCTCACCATTTCATCTTATTTTATCTCTTTTTTATATTTCTCGTATTTACATAACTCATCTTATATTATCGCATTTGGAATATTATATAAACTACGTATATACATTGATATTTCTACTTTTATTTATATATGTCTTATGTTTGTTTTATGTGCATTTTTCTATTTTCAGTTATTTATTTATTTATTAGTCTAATATTTAATTTTTTGTTTCATTTTCATTTTTATTTTTACTTTTATAAAAATTATGCAAGCCAATGATACTAGGAAATCACAAGACAAATGCTATTCGGACCCCTCAAAGCCAAAAGACAAAGAGAAGCCCAAGCCAAAGGACCAAAATCCGGCCCAGCCAGATTTTGCCTTGTGGCACCCGTCATAGACCCTATGGCGCCCGCCACAGCGTCTGTAAAAGGTCGGGGCAGAACCCCTTTCTTCACCATTTTCACACCTTACAACCTTCCAAACCCATTTTTTCACCTTGGAAAAACATCCTTGAACCCACAAAAAGCTCACACCTTTCTAATCCCCACACCGTACAAATCATTTTTTCGATTTCCATTTCCATTTTCATCCGTCGGATTTTGTAAAAATCCAACCTTTTCACATTTCACTTCATCTTCTTCATCACTTTTCAAGAGCTACACAAATGGAGTTTAATGGATTCATTCTTCGAGGAGGGATGCATTTGGCTTTGGGACCACACCTTGGCATCCTCCTTACCCCTCATTCATTAGGTTTGCATTGGGAGAGATCACCAAGCATTTTTATTGTATCATACTTTGTCTTTCTTTGTTTACTAACCAAAATACCAAAAATATGTCTAGCATAGTTTTATTTCTTTTGTAGGTAGTGTGTGCATTCATTTGTGCCCTATCAAGCCCATATCTAGGGTTTGGTACCCTCATTGCAAGATATCAATAAAGGAAAGGTTCATATTGGTTATAAACATCATATATGGATCCCCATCTTCATTATTTGTCATTTTGATCAAGAATTCATCAAGAGTTTGAAGCTTGTTTGCCTTGGAAACCCTAATTCATCTAGGTATCTTGTGTGACTTCCTTAGTAAGTTTCTTCAACAATAGGTCAAATATATCAAGGTATACTTCATTATAAATCATACTATGCATATATTATCCTCCATGAGTCCCAAAGATCAATAGAACTTCAAGTTTGCAAGTTGGTTCAAAGAAGTTGACTAGAGAAAGTCAACTGGTCAAAACTGGGGTTCCCTAGACCCTATCTCCTACAATTTTTGTCCCGTGAAAATAATTCCAAGAGAAAATTTCCTCTTTATGACATTAAAAACAAGTTTAATTTTTGCATAAAGATCTATTTTTTCTTAGAAAGTCATTTTTTATGGTGAAACATTTTTGGTCATTGTGTCTATGCCCTAGTTAGGAGGTCAACTTCCGAGGACTATAACTTGCTCGATTTTCATGATATGAAGGCCATCCAAGTTCCATGATCAATTTAAATATGTCTTATCCAATTTTTATTCTTTGATAAATATCAAATTCAACTCTCAAGGGCATGTGCCAAGAGGAAACATTATAGGTCATTTTGGGCCATCATCATTGAACAAGCAATTTTCCTCAACTTCTAAAATACATAACTCACTCATGCTAAATCCAAATGATGTCAAATTTATGACCAAATTGAAGAGGAATGAAATAACTACAACTTTGGTGAAGAAAGTCATTTGGAGCTCATAGCAAAAGTTATTTAAGGTGGAAGAAGTGGTCATTTGACTTTGTACTTAGAAAATTTTCAACCATGTTTGATTTCTCAAAATTCATCATGATCCATGCTCCAAATGGAAACATGTTTAACATCAAAGTTGTTCCCCTTGATGTCACCTTTTCAAAATGCCCAAGAACACTTCTTTTGGAGCATTTTACAAGGACTTGCGCATGGTTCCTTTGTTGGGTTTGTTTTGGCAACTTTTGAACTCAAATGATCATTTCTTTTTGCATGTTTCCATGTGATAACTTCAGTACCAAATGTGCACGAATTGGAAGTGGATTGCATCATTGGTTGGGCCTAATTCAATGCCCATGCACCCATGCATAACTTGCTAAATTTGTCCAAAATTCAGAAGGTGTGGAAATCAATTCATGAGCTTATAAATAGAAGTGCATTGCTTCAGAATCAAGGACACACATTGGTCAAGCCTTGCCAAGCCATCCCAGAACCCTACTCCATAGAATACCTTGAGGATTTCTTTGAAACCGAGTTTTAATTTCACCTTCTGTTTGAAGATTCAAACTCCAAGGATTCATTGCCATTTTCATCTCATTTGATCACTGCAAGCAAGAGGAGGAAGAACCAAGTGGATTTACATAGAGATCAAGCCAAATCACTACTACCCAAAGGTCAATTTTTCCAAACTTCAAGCCTTCGATTCTCTCTCAATTCTCCACCATTCTCTTTGATTATTGGTTGTCTAAAGTCCTACCAATGTAGGAAACAAGATTGAGTTGCTTTGAGGTCAAATCGAAGCAACTCAGGTCATGTACCTCAAAATTCAACTCCTCATATCTCTCAATATATTTGGAATTGGATAAAATTGAGTTCAAATTCATGATCCTGAGCTTTTTCTCTTTAAAATATTATCCTTACTTTTCACTTTCAGATTGGTTAAGGGTGGACCAGTCCGATGAGGTCCACCAGAGAAGATGACCAGAGTTAGGGCTCTGGTGGTATGTTGGCATTGCCCAGACCATCTGATCATGAGTCCACGTTTTAATCTCAACCACTCCTTCTGATTACCATCCATATGACGCGTTGCCTTAGGTGTATGGTGGGAAGCGCACGTTTGGCCATCAGATCTACCACCTCAATTAATGAGGGAGATCTGATGACCCTCGTTTTTTTTTAATTTTTATTTTATTTCTGATTTTCCATTTAATTCCTTTCTTTTGTTTAATTCATATTAATTTCATTTTTTATCCAAAAAGATGGGACTTTCACCAAAAGTCTTTAAATACTTTCCCCTTTCATATTTTGAATTAAAAATATTTTTTGGAATAATTTTGATATTTTTCATGAGTTAAATGTTTTTTGGCTTATTTTTAATTATTTTAAAATACTTCTGACTTTCCAAAAATCATGAATTTTTTTTGTCTAAGATCCATTGACCTTGTTTGACCTAGGATAAATCCATTGGACATTTATTTGGTGTTTTAAAGGGATTTGAGGTTTTGTCCATTTGTAAATGAATTTTAATTCTTTTTTTAATTGATTTAATGCTTAAAAAATATGTTGAGCCATCTTGATGGTCTTGTGATGTTTGACTTTCTGTTTGGGCCTTGGTCATGGTTGATTTGACTTTTGTTTGATCAATACCATTGGATTTAGGGGATTGATGAAATGTATATTTCATCTTCCAAAATGAATGGATGGTATTGATCAGATGAAATTCCTCTCATGATCAATTTGTGTTTCTACATCCCCCTCCCTCTTCATCTCCATCCCAATTTTTCCCTAATCCTTTACTTGACCAATGATTTCTCTAATGTCTAAATGCTAGTTGATTCATCAATGACATTGTGCCAGATGAATCAACCCAAGTCTGACTGAGATAGGTCTTCCCATTTTTTTAGTGAGTGGTATATTTTAGGAGTTTGGTTCTTTGTACCAAATCTCTAACATGCATTAACACCTATATTTTTATTGTCCGGCCCAGATAGTTGTGACTTCTACATAAGTCTAATTAAGATTGCTTAATATAGAGATAAATTTGTCCCCCAAGGCATAACATTATAGTAAGTGAGATTATAATTCTCCCATTCTTCATGACATTGTATAGAAACTTAGCCTTTTTCCATTCATGAGAGTTAGTGGCATACTTGTTGATTTATTCAAGTTGGAGCCTTTCTCATGGATGATGTCTTGGTTCAAGGATTCTTACTTGTGAATGAATGGTTGAGTGTTCTCCAAAGAATGACTTAATCAATTAAAACTCATCACTAAAACTTGACTAACACTTGACTAACTTTTATTCATGTTGCTTTTTTTTAAGTCATTTACTTTGTGCAATTTAAATTTCAGCACCTTTATCATTCATTTTCATTTACATTTCATGCAACTTATTTATGTTTCAATCCTTTTTCACTTTGCTCACTTGAGTCATGTCTTGTGATTGTATATATTATTTGTTTGTCTTTGTTTTGTTTGTGATCTTAGGACCTTAAAATACTTAATAACAACAAAAAACCCTAAAAAACTTCTTGATGGATTGTTGGATTTGATATGAACTTTTTGACTTAGAACTAGATAACATTCCCCGTGCTAAAGGACTTGGCCAATGCCAACATCTGAGACCGAGCTATCTTTGACCATGCCTTCATCTAATGCAAGATCTTGGATCCCTTTGATACGTCTGCTACTCTATCTCTATGCTTAATTATTATATTGTTATTATTTTCTATGTCTGATGTTTGTTCTGAGTTGATCAAGTAATATTTCATCTGCTACATTGGAAGATACTAAAGACTACAAGCTATTGGAAGGCTTGCTTGGATATTATGGATATCTTTATTTGATGCCTTGGTCTTCATATGATGCTTGGATATTTCTCATTGCTTATTGCTTGTTGATCGTCAAAGTCCAAAGGAAAATGGGTTTCTATATGACATTCTTGTCTGTTGGATTGCATCCCATTGATCAGATCTTTTCAACTCTTACTTTTAATTTTTGTCTAGGATAGTCTCTTCATCTCCTCCCACTTCTTAAATTTTAAAATCTCTCCCTCTTTTCAAAAAAATTCTTTACTTGTGATTTCAAACTTACAAATGTTTTAATGATTAGAAGCTTTGGCCTTATGCCATTGAATTTTCAAATTTTTTCTTAAATCAAACTTGTAAATAAACTTAACCATATTGACTTAAATTTCAAAAGAAAAAAATAACTAATAACCCTATTCAAACCTTTGGCATTTTGTGCCTTTCTATGATAAACTTTTTTAAAAATCAATTCACTAACTTCTTTGAAACTTTTACCACGAACTACGGGGTTTTGATCCCTCATTTTTATGTTGGTACGTAGGCATAAGTCCAAAGGTCTTGTTAAACAAAAAAACATAATCAATGAATTATTTTCTCATCTCCCCATTCTATATTTTATCAAACATCATTTAGACAAAATCACTTGCACACAAAAAAGGGCTCCCTATGAGTACCTAAGACACTTTGGGTGCTAACACCTCCCCTCTGTGTAACCAACCCTCGTAATCTCTGGAATTTTATTAGTTTTGATATGAAAACTTCTTATCTTTAGGTTTTGTTCGTACTTTTCCATTTTCCTTTGGAAATAATAAAAGCACGGTGGCGACTCTAGTTTTACTGACATCAAGTTTATCCATAGCTTGATGGTCACGAATTTACCGCTACAGAAATTAAGTGGCGACTCTACTGGGGAGTAGTCATCAGTGGGTTTAGCCTACTTTTTTGTGTGTATATATTTGTATATTTGATGTTGTTTGTATATATTATTGTATGATACTCTGTCTGTTGTGCTTGATGATCTCATTGTGGTGAGATATGTTCTAACCCAAACTTGAGTGCAATCTAAGATAGGAGGGTGGTATAGTCATGTTGACTTTGAAGGAGTAGTTCTGGAAGATTTGACATGAGATCCCCCACTCAGTGGAGACCTCTTTGGAGTTACTAATGTCACACGAGTAAGTCGTGGATAAACATTACTTTCTCTAAATCTACGGTCTGAGAAGTTGAGGACCGTAGAACATTTAACCTAACTTGGCCTATTTAGGATGTAGTGCGAAGATTGTTCAAGTGCATACTTGATAACAGTTGTTACGCGATATTACACTCAGAGGAGTTTCTCTTGAGAATATTATGGGTTGATGAGTCAGTCATCCTAACCAATAATATCCGATAGATGGGATCAAGACTCTGGGAACTTCTTAGAACATGATATATAGGTTTTTATTCTTAGTACACTCCTATGGGATGGTTCTTAACCCGACTTCATGCTCGTGAATCATAACAAACCCTTTGATTCTTGGTTAATCCGATCAAGTCTTTTAAATATCAATGGAACTTGGGTGTTGATAGGGTGAAAACAATAATCCACCAAAATGGATGATTGATCTTGATTATGACTTAATCCATCCCTTAACCTTTGTTTGTGTTTGCCTTGTGTGTGATTGTTTCATTCATGCATTCATGCGTATCGTAACATTCATCGCAGAAAATAAATTTCAAGGAACTAAGGTCTTATTTGCAAATATTTCCAGACCATGGATTATGGAGGAAGGAACACTAAGAAGTACAATTTCAGATGTCCTGATTTGAAAGAGCTAAGGAAGTTGTCATCCTTTGTATTAGATCACTTGGACTTTAAGCAACGTCATGTAAAGCTCTTGCCTGTACTATCTACTGATATGGTTGAAGGACTTTTGAGTGTTTTGGTTCAGTTTTATGACCCCCTCTATTGGTGCTTCACTTTTCCCGACTATCAGCTTGTACCTACGTTGGAGGAGTATTCCCATCTCTTGGGTATACCCGTATCTGACAAGGTACCTTTAAGTGGATTGGAGGAGATTCTGATATTTCATGTCATAGTCGAAGCTCTTCATCTGAAGAAATCTGAGATTGATGCTCATTTGGTGAAGAAAGGAGGAATTCTTGGGTTGACTTATGTGTTTCTCATTGGTCGAGCTATTATTTTTGCTCAAGCTGGTAGCATGGATTCTTTTCAAGCTATCTTGGTATTACTCATTTATGGCTTGTCCTTGTTCCCTAACATTGACAGTTTTGTTTATGTTAACGTCATTAGAACTTTCTTGATTGGGAATCCTGTTCCGACTCTGTTGGGTGACATGTATTTCTCTTTGCATTTGAGGAATTCTAAAGGTGGTGGAACCATTGTGTGTTGTGTTCCTCTTCTGTACAAGTGGTTTATTTTGCACTTGCCTCAGAAGCCTGCTTTTGTGGAAACCGACAATGTCTACGGTGGTCCTAGAGACTTATATCTCTCACTAATGATGATATTGTCTAGTATGATTCTGCATTGGGTAGCTTGGATATTATTGACAAATGTGGTGAGTTCTCTAGCGTGTCTCTCATTGGTACGCAAGGAGGAATCAACTACAACCCTGCTTTGGCCCGTTGTCAACTTGGGTTCCCCTTGAGAGAACCCAATAACATTCAGTTAGAGGGTCTATTCTATCAAAAGGGTAAAGATACGTTCTTGAAATATAAGTACAATGTTGATATGGAGCCAGATAGAGATTAGTTGAGGTCTATGTCTCAGAAGGACAAAAAGACGTTCAAAGAATATTCCCAGAGATGGAGGGAGTTGGCTACACATATTAGTCCACCTTTGGAAGAAAAGGAGATGACTAAGATTTTCTTGAAGATGCTGAGTTCATTTTACTATGAACGAATGATCGTAAGTTCCCCCAATGATTTCCCCGAAATGGTGAACATGGGGATGAGATTGGAAGAAGGAGTATGTGAGGGACGTTTATTGTTTCCAAAGGAAAAGGGAAAATGTACGAACAAAACCCAAAGATAAGAAGTTTTCAAATCAAAACTAATAAAATGTCAGAGATTACAGGTAAGGGGGTTGGTTACACAAAGGGAAGGTGTTAGCACCCAAAGTGTTCTAAGTACTCCTAGGGAGCCCTTTTTGTATGCATATGTTTTTGGTATAAATGATATTTGATAAAATATAGAGTTTGGGAATGAGAAAGGAATTCATTGATTATATTTTTGTGTTTGACAAGACCTTCGGTCTTATGCCTACGTACCAACATAAAAATGAGGGTTCAAAACCCCCTAGTTCGTGGTAAAAATTTCAAAGAAGTTAATGAATTGATTTTAACAAAAAGTTTAACAAGAAAAGGGCACAAGAGGCCAAAGGTTTGAGTGGGGTTATTAGTTCTTTCTTTTTGAAATTTGAAGTAAATATGGTTAAGTTTATTTACAATTTTGATTTAAGAAAAAGTTTTTAAAAAAATTCTATGGCATAAGGTCAAGGTTTCTAATCATTAAAACATGTCTAAGTTTGAAATCACAAGCAAAGAAAGTTTTTGAAAAGAGGGAGATATTTTGAAATTAAAGAAGTGTGAGGAGATGAATACCCTAAGCAAAAATTAAAAGTTAAGAGTTGAAAAGATCTGACCAATGGGATGCAATCCAACAGATAAGAATGTCATGTAGAAACTCATTTTCCTTTGAACTTTGATAAGCAATAAGCAATATCCAAATATCATGTGAAGATCAAGGCATCAAATAAAGATAGCCATAATATCCAAGAAATTAGTTCAATAGCTAGCATTCTTTAGTGTCTTTTCAATGTAGCAGATGAAATATTCGTTGATCAACTCAGAACCAAAACATCAGACATAGACAATAATAACAAAATAAATAATTAAGCACAGAGATAGAGTAGCTGATGAATCAAAGAGATCCAAGGTCTTGCATCAGATGAAGGCACAGTCAAAGATAGCTCGGTCTCAGATGTTGGCATTGGCCAAGTCCTTTAGCATAGGGAGTGTTTCCTAATTCTAAGTCCAAAAGTTCAGACCAAGTCCAACAGTCCACCAAGATGTTTT
Source organism: Lathyrus oleraceus (assembly GCF_024323335.1). Taxonomy (NCBI): domain Eukaryota; kingdom Viridiplantae; phylum Streptophyta; class Magnoliopsida; order Fabales; family Fabaceae; genus Lathyrus; species Lathyrus oleraceus. The sequence goes on from NC_066583.1 coordinate 311,715,773, forward strand.
TTAGAGTTTTTGTTGTTATTAGGTGTTTTAAGGCCCTAAGACCATAAACAAAACAAAAGCAAACAAACAATATATACAATCACAAGATATGGCTCAAGTGAGCAAAGTGAAAAGGACTCGAAACATAACAAGTTGCAAGAAATGTAAATGGCAATGAATGATAAAGGTACTTGAAATTTAAAATGCATAAACTAAATGACTTGAAAGTAAAGCAATATTAATTAAGAAGTTTGTGAATAGTTAGTCAAATGTTAGTGATGCTTTTTAATTGATTAAGTCATTCTTTGGAGAACACTCAACCATTCATTCACAAGTATGGATCCTTAAACCAAGACATCTTCCAAAAGAGGGGCTCCAACTTGGATAATTTAACACGTATACCACTAGCTCTCATGAAAGAAAAAAAGGTCAAGTTTCCACATAATGCCATGAAGAATGGGAGACTTACAATCTCACTTACTAGAATGTTATGCCTTGAGGGTCAAGTTTAGCTTTATGTTAAGCAATCGTAATTGGACTTATGTAGAAGTCACGACTATCTGAGGTCGGGGAATAAAAATATATGTGTTAATACATGTTAGAGATTTGGTACAAAGAACCATATTCCTAAAACATACCACACACTAAAATAAATGGGAAGGACCTATCTTTGTCAGACTTGTGTTGATTCATCTGAGATAAGGTCATTGATGAACCAACTAGCATTTAGACATTAGAGAAATCATTGGTCCAATAAGGGATTGGGAAAGAATAGGGATGAAGATGAAGAGGGAAGGGGAAGTAGAAACACAAATTGATCATGAGAGGAATTTCATCTGATCAAAACCATCCATTCATTTTGGGAGATGAAACGTACATTTCATCAATCCCCTAAATCCAATTTTTTTGATCAAACAAAAAGTCAAATCCACCATGAAGAAGGCCCAAATAGAAAGTCAAACATCACAAGACCATAAAAATGGCTCAACATAAATTTTAAACATGTAATCAATTAAAAATCAAATTAAAAGTGAATAAAAATGCATTTGTATATGGAGAAAACCTCAAGTCCATTCAAAACACCAAATGAAAGGCCAAGGGATTTATCCTAGGTCAAACAAGGTCAAAGGACCTTAGACAAAAAATTTCATAATTTTTAGAAAGTCACGAGTATTTTAAAACAATTAAAAATATGCATAAAAACATTTAATTCCTGAAAAATACTAAAATTAATCCAAAAAATAATTTTAATTCAAAATATGAAAGAGAAAAATATTTAAAGATGTTTGGTGAAAGTCCTATAGTTTTTTGGATTAAAAATGAATTTTCTATGAATAAAATAAAATAAAGGGATTAAATGAAAATTCAGAAATTAAAATATAATTCAGAAAAATAAGGGTCATCAGATCTCCCTCATTAATTGAGGTGACAGATCTGATGGCCAAGCGCGCGCTCCCACCAAATGCCATAGTCAACGGGTGTACACGCGTGGTAATCAGAAAGAAGGGTTGAGATTAGAATGTGGAGAGATTATCTGATGGATAGGACCTTGCCACCACACGACTGGAGCTAGGGCTCCGGTCATCGTCTTCGGTGGGCCTCACCGGGCTGGTCCACCATCAACCACCACCAAAATAAAAAGTAAGGATATCATTTTAAAGGAAACATGCTCAGGAGCTCGAATCTGGCCTCCATTTTTTTCCAATTCCAAGTATATTAAAAGATACATGGATTTGAAATTTGAGATGCATGATCTGAGTTGCTTCGATTTGACCTTAAAACAACTCAATCTTGTTGCCTACATTGGTAGGACTTCAGACAACCAATAATCAAAGAGAATGGTGAAGAATTAAGAGAGAATTGAAGGCTTAAATTTTATGAAAATTCACCTTCGGGTAGCTATGATTTAGCTTGATCTTGATTTGAATTCATTTGGTTATTCCTCCTCTTGCTTGCAGTGGCCAATTGAGATGAAAAGGGCAATGAATCCTTGGAGTTTGAATCTCAAAACAGAAGGTGAAATTCTAACTCGATTTCACAGAAATATTCAAGGAAATCTATGGTGTAGGGTTCTAGGATAGCTTGGCAAGGCTTGGGAAATGTGTGTGTGCTGATCTTGAGGTAATGCAATGGTATATATAGGCTATGGAATTCAATTTTGCACCCTTTTCAAATTTGGCCAAAAATAGTAACATTGTTGCATGGATGCATGGACATTGATTTGGGACCAAACCATGATGTAATACCACTCTAATTCATGCGTAATGGATACTGAAATCATCACATGTAAGCATGCAAAGAGAAATGATCACTTGAATTCAAAACTTGCCAAAACAAACCCAACAAAGGAACCATGCGCAACTCCCTTAATTCTTGTCCAAATGAAGTGATCTTGGACTTTTTGGAAATGTGAAATCAAGAGGAACAACTTTGATGTTGAACATGTTTCCATTTGGAGCTTGTATCATGATGAATTTTAAGGTGGAAGTTGGAGAAATCAAACATAGTTGAAAATTTTCTAAGTACAAAGTCAAATGACCACTTCTTCCACCTTGAATAACTTTTGCTATGAGCTCCTAACGAAAATGGTTTCTTCATCAACATTGTATCTATTTAATACCTATTCAATTTGGTCACATATTTTACATAATTTGGATTTGGCATGAGGGAGTTATGCATTTTAGAAGTTGAGGAAAATTCTTTGTTCAATGATGATAGCCAAAAATGACCTATAATGTTTCCTCTTGGCACATGCCCTTTCAAGTTGAATTTGACATTTCTCAAAGCATCAAAGTTGGATAATACATCTTTAAGTTGATCATGAAACTTCGATGACATTCATCACATAAAAATTGAGCAAGTTATGGTCCTTGGAAGTTGACCTCCTAACTAGGACACAGACAAAATGACCTATAATATTTCACCATATAAAATGACTTTCCAAGAAAAATTAGCTCTTGATGTCAACATAAATTTTTTTTGGAACGTCATAAGAGTAACTTTTCTCTTGGAATCATTTTCATATGACAAATATTGTATGAGATAGGGTCTAGGAAACCCCAGTTTTGACCAGTTGGCTTAGTCTTGTCAACCTCTTTGAACCAACTTGCAAACTTGAAGTTTTCTTGATCTTTGGGACTCGTGGAGGATCGTATAGGCATAATATGATGCACAATGAATTATAACTTGATATATTTTACCATTTTTTGAAGAAACTTGTTGAGGAAGTCACACAAGATACCTAGATGAATGAGGGGTTCCAAGGAAAACAAGCTTCAAACTCTTGATGAATTCTTAATCAAAATGATAAATGAAGATCAAGGGGATCCATATATGATGTTTAGAACCAATGTGTACCAATTTTGGATTTATCTCTTGTCATGAGGGTCTCAAACCCTAGTTGCGAGCTTGATAGGGCACATGTGGATGTACACACTACCTACAAAAAAAACAAAGTTATACATGGACATATTTTTTGTATTTTGGTTAGTAAACAAATAAAAATAAAGTATGACACAATCAAATGTACTTGGTGATCTCTCTCAATGCAAACCCAATGAATGAGGGGTAAGGAGGATGTCAAGGTGTGATCCCAAAGCCAATGCAAATAATGAGATAGCATGAGGGATCTTAGGGTCAAAATTGGGGTCTTACAGCTGCCCCTATTTAAGGACATTCTGACTAAGGATGTGAAGGTTAAAATCTTCATATCAACTCAGTATAATGGACTTAAATAACAAGATCAAGAAACAAATTTTGGTTCATAAGAGACCTCATGATGCATATGATATGAATGTTAAAATTATCATTGTGGGGAATATATTGCCACAAAGGAAAAGAATCCGAAGAAACTAAAGGTCCACAAGAGCACAATGCATTCCATAAGAAAAACTCATTGGGGAGACAGAAGTTCTGGGGGATAAAAAGCTATGCATAGGCCAGGTTACGACTTAAAAATCACTGGGAGATACAAGGGGATTTTCATGAAAATAAATCAATGGAAAGACTCAGTTGGGGGACAAGGAAAATTTGAATATATTGGGATAACACCAATACAACAAGAGACAACTACAGGGGAAAGCATAAATCAGAACAAAGATGATATGCTTACGCATAGGGGATTCGATTTCACAAAGAAATACGAAACCAAACTCAACTGGGGAAGAAAAAATTCAATACAGGAGTAAAAGAGATGTATTGTCTATTACCGATTACTGGGTAAGAAGATAATAGACTCCGACAAAGAGACATCCATTACCGGTTAGGGTAAACATATCAAGGATGACTCACTGAGGGAAAAGAGGTGTATCATTACCGGTTACTGGGTAAGAATGACCTACTGGGGAAAGAAATCAAACAGGATTTACAACTACCTGTTACTGGGTAGAAGACAAAAGAGAGAATATCCGTCACTGATTAAAGTGAATATATCAAGGATAGATTCAAAGGAAGAATATTCATCATCAGTTAGGATGAACATATCAAGGATAGACCACCTGGGGAGAAGGGAAGAATATTCGTTACCGGTTAAGGTGAAATATCAAGGATAGACTGTTGGGGAAAAAATAGGAATTACAACTATCAGGTACTGGGCAGAAGACCAAAAATAGAAAATATCCTTCAACGGTTAAGATGAACATATCAAGGATAGACTCGGTAAAGGAAATGGGATTTATAACTACCGGTTATTGGGCAAAAGACCGCAAATAAGAGAAAATTCATCACTGGTTAAAGTGAACATATCAAAGATAGACTCTGAGGGGGAAAATAGGGATTATGATTACCTTTTTACTGGGTAGAAAACCACAAAGAGGAGAAAATTTGTCCGCTGTCGAGCACGGGTCAAAACGAGTAATTAGAAAACTGTAGTTTAGCGGAAGCGACAACTCGAGTATCGTATCGCAAGGATTCTTGTATTATTTTTAACCTAATGAAGTCGATTTAAGGGGGGGTATGTTTTAGCGATCGATTAAGAAAACAAAGCAAAAAAGTGATTAAAATAAGCGATTATAAAATAAGCCAATCTACTATTTTCGGTTTCCAGCTAATCACTGGCTTTTACCTACCAATTCCCTAAGCGACTTCGATCTTTATTCGATTAAATTTTGATTGACAAGCGCAATAGATATATGATAGATTTATATTCCTATATTCCGAATTAAGAAAACGGATGAATACAATCGTGAATTAAGCAAACACGATTTACAAATGCAATTTAACGATAAAGCGACGAAAACGGAGATTAACAGTTAGGAATGCAATCATACGAATTTAATCAAAATCATTCCATAAAATACAGATTAAGCAAATAAAATTTCATAAAATAAAATTGAAAGAGAACAAAATTAAATTGGTAGGATAAAAACCTCAAAGCCTTGGAAATTCGGTTACAACAAATTAACTCTAGAAGATTAGTTCCTCTTCATGATCGCACAAAGCAAAAAGTTATCGTGAATAATGTGTGTTTCCTACAGTACCTCGGCTTCCCTTTTAAACAGAATAAGGGTTTCACTTATAATTCAAATTGGGCCGAAAAACCTAAATTCGACCCAACAAATGGGCCAAAATAAATTATTTCCTAAAGTACGAAACTTAAACGAATTATTTAAGACTTATGAACTAAAAATAAGCTTTTAGCTTCAACATAAAAGTTGTATATCTTTCTCTTATCTTTCCAACGCATGTCAAAATGCACAAAACAACATCCAGTAGCTCAAGTTATGATCTGAACAGTGGACAGGTATCAATTAATCGCTAAAACTGAAAATATCAAACGAAAATAGATTAAAGGCAAACATGAACTTGAATTTAAAAACATAATAAAATAGTAAAATAAGAAAAATAAAGTATATAAATGCGTAAGTATAATTATAGATGAATGTGCATCAAAATGTACTGATCATGAGCATATCAAGGATAGTGTCTCTGGAATAAAATAGGGATTACGACTACCTTTTTACTCGGTAGAAAGCCAAACAGGAAGAATATTCATCATCGGTTAATATGCACATATTGTAAGACCTCAATTTTGACCCTAAGATCCCTCATGCTATCTCATCATTTGTATTGGCTTGGAGATCACACATTGGCATCCTCCTTACCCCTCATTCATTGGGTTTGCATTGAGAGAGATCACCAAACACATTTGATTGTATCATACTTTATTTTTCTTTCTTTACTAACCAAAAAAATACAAAAATATGTGTATGTATAGATTTATTTCGTTTATAGGTAGTGTGTGCGTCCATCAATTCCTCATCAAGTTAACAACTAGGGTTTGTGACCCTTAGTGCAAGAGATCAATCAAGGAAAGATTCATAGTGGTTCGAAGAGGTTGATCAGAGAAAGTCAACTGGTCAAAACTACGATTCCCTAGACCCTATATCCTACATTTATTGTCATATGGAAATGATTATAATAGAAATATTACTCCTTATGACATTCCAAATAACTTTCATGTTGACATCAAGAGTTAGTTTTTCTTGGAAAGTCATTTTTTATGGTAAAAGATTATAGGTCATTTTGTCGGTGCCCTAGTTAGGAGGTCAAATTCCAAGGATTATAACTTGCTAAATTTTTATGATATGAAGGCCATCCAAGTTTCATGATAAAATTCAAGATGTCTTATCCAACTTTTATTCTTGGAGAAATGTCAAATTCAACTTGTAAGGGCATGTGCCAAGAGGAAACATTATAGGTCATTTGGGCCATCATCATTGAACAAGCAATTTTCCTTAACTTCTAAAATGCATAACTCCCTCATTAAAACTTCAAATGAGGTCAAATTTATTAGAAAATTGAATAGGGATGAAATATCTACAACTTTGGTGAAAAAACCATTTTTATTTGAAGCTCATAGCAAAAGTTATTCAAGGTGCAAGAAGTGGTCATTTGACTTGGTACTTAGAAAAATTTCAATTATGTTTGATTTCTACAACTTCCACCGCAAAATTCATCATGGTACAAGCTTCAAAGGAAAAGTGTTCAACATAAAAGTTGTTCTCCTTGATGTCACCTTTCCAAAAAGTCCAAGATCACTTCATTTGGACAAGCTTTGATGGACTTGCGCATGGTTCCTTTCATAGGTTTGTTTTGACAAGATTTGAATTCAAATAACCATTTCCTATTGCATGCTTACATGTTAATGTTTCAGTACTCATTATGCATGAATTGGAGAAAGATCACATCATGAATTGGGCCCAAATCAATGCCCATGCATGCATGCACCAAAGTTGCTAAAATTGGCAAAACTTCAAAGTGTGTGAAAAGTAACTTGCTATGCTATATATACATGACCATCGTGACCAGAATGAGGATCCCTTCTGCCCAAGCTTTTAAACATTGCATCCCTAGCGTCCATTAAAGGATAAACTTGAAGATTTCACTTGAAATCGAGTTTCAATTCTCCTTCTGTTTTGAGATTGAAACTCCAAGAATTCAAGCCTCTCTTTGATCCATTTCACTTCCTGCAAGCTTTTAGAGTCGAGCCAAGACAAATTGGAAGCAAGATCAAGTCAGATTCAAGCTACCCAAAGGTGATTTCTCATAAACTTTGAGCCTTCGATTCTCTCTCAGTTCTTCACCATTCTCTTTGATTTTTGGTTGGCTGAAGTCCTACCAATGTAGGCAACAAGATTGAGTTTCTTTGAGGTCAAATCAAAGCAACTCAGATCATGAACCTCAAATTTCAAATCCATGTATCTTTCAATATACTTGGAATTGGATGAAATGAAGGTCAAATTTGAGCTCCTAAGCATTTTTCCTTTAAAACTAGGTCCTTACTTTTTATTGTAATGGTGGTTTATGGTGGACCACCCGGTGAGGTCCACCGGAGAAGATGACCGGAGCCCTAGCTCCGGTGGTGCGTTGGCACCTTCCAAAGCATCTAATCTCTTTAAAATATTTTAATATTGGCCATTGGTTCTGATTACCATTGGCGTGGCGCTTTGACTCAAGTCTTTGGTGTAGCGTGCGTGCTTGGCCATCAGGTCTGCCACCTCAATTAATGAGGGAGATCTGATGGGCCTTGTTTTTTCTCATTTACTTTAATTTTTGATTTTATTTTTTAATAGTCTTATTTTGTTTAATTCATAATAAATCCTTTTTTAATCAAAAAAATATGGGACTTTCACCAAAAATCTTTAAATATTTTTCTCTTTCATATTTTTAATTAAAATTATTTTTTTGGATTAATTTTGGTATTTTTCATTAATTAAATATTTTTGTGCATATTTTTAATTGTTTTAAAATACTTTTGACTTTCAAAAAATCATGAAATTTTTTGTCTAAGGTCCTTTGACCTTGTTTGACCTAGGATAAATCCCTTGGTCATTTATTTGGTGTTTTTGAAGTGATTTGAGGTTTTGACCAAATAAAAATGCATTTAATTCTTTTTTAAATTGATTTATAATTGAATAATTGCTTAAAAATTATGTTTAGCCATTTTTATGGTCTTGTGATGTTTGACTTCCTATTTAGGCCTTGGTAATGGTTGATTTGACTTTTGTTTGATCAAAACCATTTGATTTAGGGGATTGATGAAATGTACATTTCATCTCCCAAAATGAATGGATGGTATTAATCAAATGGAATTCGTCTCATGATTAATTTGTGTTTCTATTTCCCCTTTCCTCTTCATCTTCATCCCTATTCTTCCTCATTCCCTCATTTGACCAATGAAATCTCTAATGTCTAAATGCTAATTGATTCATCGATGACCTTATGTTAGATAAATCAATACAAGTCTGATTGAGATAGGTCCCTCCCATTTTCTTTTAGCGTGTGGTATTTTTTAGGAGTTTAGTTCTTTGTACCAAATCTGTAACATGCATTAACACCTATATTTTAATTGCCCGACCTCAGATAGTTGTGACTTCTACATAAGTCCAATTACAATTGCTTAACATAGAGCTAAATTTGACTATCAAAGCATAGCATTCTAGTAAGTGAGATTGTAAGTCTCCTATTCTTCATGGCATTGTATGGAAACTTGACATTTTTTCCTTTCATGAGAGCTAGTGGTATACTTGTTGAATTATCCAAGTTGGAGCCCTTCTCATGGAAGATATCTTGGTTTAAAGATTCATACTTGTGAATGAATGGTTGAGTGTTCTCCAAAGAATGGCTTAATCAATTAAAACTCAACACTAACATTTGACTAACCATTGACTAACTCTTATTCATTATGCTTTTACTTTCAAGTCATTTACTTTATGCAATTTAAATTTCAGTCATTTATCATTCATTGCCATTTACATTTCATGCAACATATTTATGTTCCAAGTCATTTTCACTTTGCTCACTTGAGCCATATCTTGTGGTTGTATATATTTGTTTGTGTGTTTTGATTTTGTTTGTGGTCTTAGGACCCTAAAACACCTAATAACAACAAAAACCCTAAAAAAACATGTGTGGACTGTTGGGACTTGATCTAAACTTTTGGACTTAGAACTAGGCAACAATCTGTATGCTAAAGGACTTGGCCAATGCCAACATCTGAGGCTGAACTATCTTTAATTGTGCCTTCATCTGATGCAAGACCTTGGATCTCTTTAATTCATTTGCTACTCTGTCTCTATGCATAATTGTTATTATTGTCTATGTCTGATGTTTTGTTCTAAGTTGACCAAGGAATATTTCATCTAATACATTGGAAGACACTGAAGACTGCTAGCTATTGGAGTGTTTGCTTGGATAAGGCTATCTTTATTTGATTCCTTGATTTTCATGATGTCTGGATGTTGCTCATTGCTTATTTCTTATTGCTATCAAAGTTCAAAGGAAAATGGGTTTCTATATGACATTTTTGTCTGTTGGATTGCATCCCATTTGTCAGATCTTTTCAACTTTTAAATTTTAAATTTTTTGCTAAGGGTAGTCCCTTCATCTCCTCCCACTTCTTTAATTTCAAAATCTTTTTCAAAAACTTCTTTGCTTGTGATTTCAAACCTAGACATGTTTTAATGATTAGAAACTTTGGCCTCAAGCCATTGAATTTTCAAACTTTTTCTTAAATCAAACTTGTAAATAAACTTAACTATATTGACTTTAATTTCAAAAAAGACAAAAAAATAAATAACAACCCCATTCAAATCTTTGGCCTTTTGTGCCCTTTTACTTAAATTTTTTGTTAAAATCAGTTCATTAACTTATTTGAAATTTTTACCACGAACTACGGGGTTTTGATCCCTCATTTTTATGTTGGTACGTAGGTGTTGTACCCCAAAATTTTCCCTCCATTTTTTCACCTTTCCATCCATCCACTTGACTTGGGGATCAGTTGTAACTCATTCATATGCATCATTCATTCCATTAGTGAATCACCTTAGATTCAAAACCCTTGGCTTGCGAAGCTAGGGTTTGTGTGTGTAATAACTTCAAAAGCATGGTTTGTCCATTCATCAAAACATAGGGGGTGTAAAACCCTAATTTCTTGATGGTGGAGGTATGGATTCAATAAGGGGTTATCTAAGCAATCCTTAGGGGTCTTCAAAACCCTAATTCTTGATGGTGTGATGTTGGGATCCTGTGGAATTTCTCTGGACCTTGTTTTGGCTATCAAAACCCTAATAAGGGCTCCTACGTTAGAAGACTTATTGTTGAAGCATCTGGTGTGACTCAAAAGGCTTGGCATCATGGAAACCCTAACCAAGGAGTGTATGGTCTCGATGAACTTTGTGGCTCGACTTTCCATATAATAGCCCCTAAACCCTAATTCCATCCATTGCTTTATCCTTGGCATGTTGGGTACCTTTGCTTGATCTTTTTCCCTCGTAGCCTTTGTCTTGGCTCAAGCCTATGGTCCCATAGCTTCCATTATTTGCTCCATCCATGACATTTCATCGGATCATCTCAAGTACCTAGTCCATTCTTGGTTCATTTTTCATCTGGTCATTGGTCTTGAATCTAACTCATTTTTATGTCTTGGTGTTTTGTCCATGAATTGTTGGTGCATTCTCTACCCAAACCACTAAAACCTATTGTATTACAATCCAAGTGGTGATTTTGTCCATTGATTCATGATTTGTACTTCATTCAAGTCTTAGCCTTATTCATTAAGGCATAGTTGTGTTCATAAACCATGTAATATGATCATTCCATTTACAAGTCATGTCCATGTTCATCTCATTCCAAATGCAAGCATTTACATGTACAAAAAAACATGTACAACCCATTTACAATCCATTACATTAATCATTATTAGAAAAAACTACAAATTTCAGCAACTTTGGCCAACAATTGATTTTTTGGTCAACTTTGACCAAAGTCAGCTCATCCCTTTTTGGCCACCTAAGATCTAATCTAATACGCCTTGATTTAATGCATCATCCAAAAGCCATGATTGGTTTGCTTTTGCAATGTTTCTTCATTTGCAAGTAAACTTTGTCCATGTTCAAAATCATGTCCACCACGTCTACAAAACCAACCAATATCATAACCATTACGAGTTCAAGAATCATTACTTAACCATTGATCCAAATTCATACATAATCATTAATTCAATTTCAAGTTTTCAATAAAATTTAATAAACTTTCAAGATTTTCATTTTTACAAAGACATTGTAAGACCCCAATTTTGACCTTAAGATCCCTCATGCTATCTCATCATATGCATTAGCATTGGGATCATACTGTGGCATCCTTTGGGTTTGTCTTGGGAGAGATCACCAACCACCATGTGATTGTATCATAATTTGTATTTTATCATTCACTAACCAAAATATCAAAAATATGTCTTTGCATTTGTCTAACTCTTTTGTAGGTAGGGCACATGATCACCTTTGATTCATCAAGTTCATATCTAGGGTTAAGACCCTCAATGCAATGAGCTCAATAAATAAATGATCTAAAATGGATCTAGGTATCATATATGAGTCCCCATGAGCTTCACATGGTATTATGATCAATAATCCTTCAAGATTTTGGAATTGGTATGCCTTGGAAACCCTAGTTCATCTGGGTATTATGAGTAACTTCTTCAACAAGCTTCTTCAACAATTGATCAAATATTTCAAGGTAAACCTCCAATTTCATCATCTTATGCATATATGATCTCCCATGAGTCCCAAAAATCAAGAGAATTTCAAGTTAGCAAGTTGGTTGATGATGGTTGACCAGAGGAATTCATCTGATCAAAACTGGGGTTCCCTAGACCCTATCTCCTACACTTTTTATCATATGAAAATGATTCCAAGATAAATTTTACTCTAAATGACATTACAAACAACTTTCACGTTAAGGTCTAGAGCTAGTTTTGCTTGTAAAGTCATTTTTTATGTTGAAAGATTATAAGTCATTTTGTTTAAACCCTAATTTGGAGGTCAACTTCCCAAGGTCATAACTTGCTCAATTTTTATGATATGAAAGATTTCCAGGTTGCAAAATCAAATTCAAGGTGTCTAATTTAACTTTTATTTTTGTAGGAAGGGATAATTCAACTTTTATGAGTATGTGATATGAGGATACATTATAGGTCATTTTGGACCAATACCATTGAACAAGTGATTTTCCTCAACTTCAAAAATGCATAACTCATTCATCCCAAATCCAAATGAGTTCAAATTGGTAACCATGTTTAAGGATTTTTAAATAGCTACAACTTTTATGAAGACACTTTTCTTATAAGAAGGTTTTGTTTTCTCCAGATGTCTCATTGGTATTTCTTATGTGCTTTAGCCAAGCTGACTCATCGATACAATACTCGTGCTAATCACTCTAATATTATGGAGCATCTAGAGCAAGAGAACAAAGATTTGAAGGACGAGATTTCTCGTCTGATTTCCATGATGGAGTCAGTGCTAGCCGCTCATAGCCAGTCTTCTCAAATGCCTGCAACTCCTCCTCCTCAGAGGACTGTTATTTCCGAGGTTGCTACCTCTACCATTCCTGCAATTGCTGCTCACTTTGCGCCTAACATGCCTGCCAGATTCCCGTGGGGAATGCCGCCTAATTTAGTGCCTGAAGGATTCGTGCCTACATTCGCTTCCATGCCGACATCTAGCCCAATCATGTGTGTACCTCCGCCTGTTGTGCATACTCTACCCCGTGTTGAAGACACCATCTATCACTCTGAGTCATCTGAGGGCCCTGATGTGTATGAAAAGATGGATGATATGAATAATCAATTCCTTGAGCTGCGAAAGGAGTTGAAGACTTTGAGGGGTAAAGATATGTTTGGTAAGAGTGATGCGGAACTTTGGTTGGTTCCAAATGTTAAAATCTCGGTGAAGTTCAAAGTGCCTGACTTTGAAAAGTACAAAGGGAATACCTGTCCACTCAGTCATCTTGTGATGTACACCAGAAAGATGTTTATGCAAACCGATAATGATCAGTTTTTGATCCATTATTTTCAAGACAGTCTGATCGGTGCCGCTCTGAGGTGGTACATGGGTTTGGATAGTGCAAGTGTCTGCACGTTCAACGATTTGGGTGAAGCCTTTGTGAAGCAGTACAAATACAATGTTTATATGGCACCAGATAGAGATCAGTTAAGGTCATTATCTCAGAAGGATAAGGATACACTTAAGGAGTATTCTCATCGATGGAGAGAGCTTTCCGCTCAGATTACCCCTCCTTTGGAAGAGAAGGAGATGACCAAGATTTTTCTCAAGACCCTGAGCTCATTTTATTATGAGTGGATGATTGCCAGTTCCCCCAGTGATTTTATCGAGATGGTAAACATGGGGATGAGGCTAGAAGAAGGTGTCTGAGAGGGACGGTTATCTAAGGAGGAAGCGTCATCCAACAAGAGGTATGGTAATAACTTTGGTAAAAAAAAGGAAGCAGAGACTAATGCAGTGTCTGTTGGGAGGAAAAGAAGGCCTCATGTAAGAAGAAATCAACCACCCCATCAACACCATCATCAAGTATCATTTGTGATCCCAGTATTTTCTAACAATCATACAACACCATTTCAACAACAACAACGTCAACAACAATAGCCACAACAATGAACAAACGCCTACAACAACAATACCAACAATCATCAACAACAACAACACTTTGAGAGGAAGAAGGTCTCTTTCGACCTAATTCCTATGACATACGCAAAACTGTACCCATCGTTGGTTCTCAAGAACTTGTTGCAACCAAGAAACCCACCTCAAATCCCTGAACCACTTCCATGGTGGTATGAACCGGAACTTCGCTGTGCTTTTCACCCAGGAGCTCCCGGTCATGATATCGAGAATTTCTACCCTCTGAAATATGAAGTCCAGAAGCTGGTTAAAAATGGAATGGTGTCCTTTGAGGACCGTGCGCCGAACGTCAAAGTTAATCCATTACCTGCCCATGGGAATTCATCTGTTAATATGGTGGACGACTGTCCTGGTGAGTTCAAGGTATTTGATGTCCGCTTTATTAGAAGGTCATTGGTGACGATGCACAAGGATATCTGTTTGGTAAGCGATTGTGAGCATGACCATGATGGTTGTGCAATTTGCAGTGTCAATCCCAGAGGTTGTATGGTTGTGAAGAGAGACATCCAAAGGTTGATGGATGAAGGTTTCATTCAGATTGTCCAGTCCCGTCATATAGATGACGATGTGAATGTTATAGTCCCATTATTCAAAACTCCTAAAAAAGTAGTGATCTAGTACGACAGCAACAACAGTAACATCGTCAACAACAGATCGATATCATTGTTGGTTATACGGTTAGCAGGCCCCGTCCCATATGCATCTGATAAGGTTGTCCCATATCACTACAATGCTACCATGCTAGAGAATTGTCAAGAGGTTCCTTTACCTACGACTAGTTCTGTTGTAAGCATAGTTGATGTTACTAAGGTGACCCGTAGTGGTCGAGTTTTTGGGTCGGTGTTCCCTAAGAATGTGGAGGATATATCTATTAGCAAGAAGGTTAATGCGCCTGTGGTGGATTCTGCTAGTGTTCCAAAGTGCCAGTTTTGTGAATCCAGCGGTTTGAAGCCTAGTGATGATGATGAGGTGCTTAGTCTGATCAAAAAGAGTGAGTTCAATATGGTGGAGCAGTTGCTCCAAACCCCCTCCAAGATTTCAGTGTTGTCTCTGCTTATGAATTCTGAGGCGCACAGATAAGCACTATAGAAAGTTCTAGAGCAAGCTTATGTGGAACATGATGTTACAGTGGATCAGTTTGATCATATTGTAGCTAACATCACTTCCTGCAACAATCTCAGTTTATGTGATGAAGAACTCCCCGAGGAGGGTAAAAATCATAACTTGGCTTTACATATTTTGATGAATAATAAAGATGACGCTCTTTCGAATGTGCTGGTAGACACCAGCTCTTCATTGAATGTGCTTCCGAAGTCAACTCTGTCAAAGTTGTCATACCAAGGTGCTCCTATGAGATATAGTGGTGTGATCGTCAAAGCTTTTGTCGATTCTCGCAAGACTGTGATCGGCGAAGTGGACCTTCTAGTAAAGATAGGTCAGAGTGACTTCCAAATTACTTTTCAAGTAATGGATATCCACCCGACCGATAGTTGTTTATTGGGAAGGCCATGGATTCATGAGGTAGGAGTCGTTACTTCAATGTTGCATCAGAAGTTAAAATTTGTTAAGAATGGGAAGCTTGTTATTGTTAGTGGGAGAAGGCTTTATTGGTAAGCCACCTGTCATATTTCTCTTATGTAGAAGCTGGGGATGAGATTGGAACTCTGTTCCAAGCTTTGTCTATTGCTGAGCAAAAGAGAGTTAGGGCACCTATGTCCTCCTTTAAGGATGCACATAGAATTGTTGAAGATGGTCAGTCTGATCAGTGGGGATAAATGGTAGAGGTCTCTGGTAACAAGAGCAGAGCCGGTTTGGGTTTTCAACAAGGTTCATCAGTGGTTAGAGATGAAGATGCGCGACCCAGTTTCCGTAGTGGAGGGTTCATTCATGGTAATGAACAAGACTTAGTTGTTGTGATCGAGGGTGATGAAGACGATGATTGCACCAATTTTGTGACGCATAGAAAAGCTTGCAACAATTGGACTGCTATTGATATTCTTGTTATTATGCATCGATCTAAGTTGGTTTCTAACCCCATTGAATACAATGATCCTTCTCCTTCTCCAAATTTTGAATTCCTTGTGTTTGAGGCCGAGGAGGAAAGTGATGAAGAAGTAAGTGATAAATTGTCTCGTCTTCTTGAGCATGAAGGAAAAGCCATTTAGCCATTCGAAGAGCAGATTGAGTTAGTCAACTTGGGTTCCGAGGATGATGTGAAGGAAGTCAAGATTGGGCCTCCACTATGTCCTGAAGTGAAGAAGGGGTTGATTGATCTTCTTCGAGAATATTCATATGTGTTTGCTTGGTCCTATCAAGACATGCCTGGGTTGGATTCTGAGATTGTGGAGCATAAATTATCGTTGAAACCATAATTCCCGCCAGTCAAGCAGAAGTTGAGGAGGACTCATCCTGATATGGTAGTTAATATTAAGGAAGAGGTGCAGAAACATATTGATGTTGGTTTCCTTATTACTACCGAGTATCTGTAGTTGGTGGCTAATATTGTGCTCGTTCAAAAGAAGGATGGAAAAGTTTGTATGTGTGTTGACTATAGAGATTTGAACAAAGCTAGTCTGAAAGATGATTTCCCTCTACCACACATTGATACATTGGTAGACAATACAGCTAAATTCAAAGTCTTTTCATTTACGGATGGATTTTCCGGATATAATCAGATCAAGATGGTACCCGAAGATATGGAGAAGACCACATTCATTACACCTTTGGGAACATTCTGTTATAGAGTGATGCCTTTCAGTTTAAAGAATGCTGGTGCAACTTACCAAAGAGCAATGACTACTCTTTTCCATGGTATGATGCACAAAGAGATCGAAGTCTATGTTGATGATATGATTGCTAAATCGAGTGATGAAGAAGAACATGTTGAGCATTTGTTGAAGCTTTTCCAATGTTTGAGGAAGTATAAACTCCGCTTGAATCCCAATAAGTGTACATTTGGTGTTCGTTCTGGTAAGTTGTTGGGCTTTATTGTCAGCGAGAAGGGTATTGAAGTTGATCCTGCCAAGGTCAAAGCAATACAAGAGATGCCTGCGCCCAAGACTGAGAAGCAAGTCAGAGGTTTTCTCGGTCACTTGAATTATATCTCAAGATTCATTTCCTGATTGCCACGTGTGTGCCTATATTCAATCTTCTTCGGAAAGATCAATCTTGTGACCGAAGATTTCCAAAAAGCTTTTGACACTATCAAGGAATATCTGCTCGAGCCTCCGATTATGTCTCCACCTGTTGAAGGAAGACCATTAATCATGTATTTGAATGTGCTTGAAGAGAGTATGGGTTGTGTTCTTGGTCAGCAAGATGAAACTGGAAAGGAAGAATATGTGATTTACTACCTCAGTAAGAAGTTCACCGATTGTGAGACTCGGTATTATATGATTGAGAAGACTTGTTACGCATTGGCTTGGGATGCTAAGCGTCTGCGTCAATACATGTTGAATCATACCACTTGGTTGATATCCAAAATGGATCCAATCAAGTACATTTTTGAGAAGCCTGCTTTAATTGGGAGGATCACCCGTTGGCAGATGTTGTTATTAGAGTATGATATTGAGTACCGATCTCAGAAAGCGATCAAGGGTAGTGTCTTGGCTGACCATTTGGCTCACCAACCGATAGAAGATTACCAGTCAGTACAATATGATTTTCCTGATGAAGAGATCTTGTACCTGAAAATGAAAGATTGTGATAAACCATTACTTGAGGAAGGGCCAAAACCTGGTTCCCGTTGGGGCATGGTATTTGATGGAGCTGTTAATCAGTATGGTAATGGCATTGGGGCAGTAATCATTACTCCTCAAGGCACTCATTTTCCATTTACAGTTAGATTGACTTTCAAGTGTACAAATAATATGGTAGAATATGAAGCTTTCACTATGGGGCTTGAAGAGGCCATTGATGTCAGAATCAAATATTTGGATGTCTATGGAGATTCAGCTTTGGTTATGAATCAGATCAAAGGTGAATGGGAGATGAATCAACCCAGTTTGGTACCATATAGAGATTATGCGAGGAGGATTTCAACTTTCTTTACAAAAGTTGAGTTTCATCATATCCCTCGAGATGAAAACCGGATGGCAGATGCTCTTGCAACATTGGCTTCAATGATTGTAGTGAAGTATTGGAATGAGGTTCCCAATTTGATTATGATGCGTCTTGATAGGCCAGCTCATGTATTTGTTGTTGAAGAGGTCAAAGATGAGAAGCCATGGTATTTTGATATCAAATGTTTCCTTCAAAGTCAGATTTACCTGTCTGAGGCATCTTTGAAAGATAAGAAGACTTTGAGAAGATTAACCGGTAATTCCTACCTGAATGGTGATGTTTTGTACAAGAGAAACTTTGATATGGTTCTGCTCAGATGAGTGGATAGACACAAAGCAGGCCTATTAATGAATGAAGTCCATGAAGGTTCCTTTGGTACTCATTCCAATGGACATACAATGGCGAAGAAGATGTTGCGAGCAGGTTACTATTGGCTGACAATGGAAATGGAATCTGACTTTTGCAAGTTTATGAAGAAATGCCATAAGTGTCAAATTTATGCAGATAAGATTCATGTTCCTCTGATATTGTTGAATGTCATTTCCTCCCCGTGGCCCTTCTCCATATAGGGAATTGATATGATTGGTATGATTGAGCCCAAAGACTCGAACGAACATCGTTTCATTTTTGTGGCTATTGACTACTTCACAAAGTGGGTTGAAGTGGCATCGTATGCAAATGTAACCAAGCAAGTTGTTGTGAGGTTTATCAAGAATCAGATTATATGCTGATATGGTGTGCCAAGTAAGATCATTACTGATAATGGATTGAACTTGAATAACAATATGGTGGAAGCTCTTTGCAAATACTTCAATATTTCACACCATAATTCTTCTCCCTAGAAACCTAAGATGAATGGGGTTGTTGAAGCTGCAAACAAGAACATCAAGAAGATTATTCAGAAAATGGTTGTAACATATAAGGATTGGCATGAGATGCTCCCATTTGCTTTGCACGGGTATCGTACATCCATCTGCACTTCAATAGGGGAAACCCCTTTCTCTCTTGTATATGGTATGGAAGTTGTGCTCCCCGTAGAGGTTGAGATCCCATCATTGTGTGTTTTGATGGAAGCCAAGTTGGCTGAGGTTGAATGGTGTCAGACCATGTATGATTAGCTGAATTTGATTGAAGAGAAGAGGTTGACTGCCATGTGTCATAGTCAGTTATATCAACAAAGAATGAAGAAAGATTTTGATAAGAAGGTCAGACCTCGTGTGTTTAGAGAAGGTGACCTTGTGCTCAAGAAGATTTTGTCTTTCAAACCAGATGCTAGGAGTAAGTGGACTCCTAATTATGAAGGCCCATATGTTGTTAAGAGAGCCTTTTTAGGCGGTGCTTTGATTCTTGCGTGAATAGTTCACTCGTCCTGTGAACGTAGATGCAGTCAAGAAATACTTCGCCTAAAAGAACAGCTCGCTAAGTTGAAAACCCGAAAGGGCGGCTTAGGCAAAAAGGAGTGTCTCAGTGGATTGAAAACCCGAAAGGTGATCCAAGCAAAAATTAGAGACATAAAACAGAGAAGAATTATCCTGATAAATTGAGTACCCCACCTTGGGGCAATTTATGCAAAAATTAGGGATTATGGCAAGTAACTGCAGCTTGCTGATCTTCAGTTTTGAAGACATTCTTGAGCAAGTCTGTCAATTCTGATTCATCATCTCCAGCCGTCGCCAAGAGCATAGTGGACATCAAAATTTAGTAGAAGGATTAGTGATCATTGTATTCAATTTAACCCTTTTCCATGTAAATTACCAGTTTTCAACTTTTGTAAAGATCCATGGAGTCTTGTCATTTATAGACTACCATTCTATTAAATAAAGTTGAGCTTTTTATCTAATTGTTTCTACTCTTATTTAATTCAGCCAAATAGTTTTAAATTTTATTATGATCATTTTTGAAATTAAAATTTTAATTAAAGTCATGTTTTCTTAAACATATAAAAGCATTTACTTTAAGCAATCGATTTCATTTAAAAAGAATATCAATAGTGGTCTGAAAGCAGTAAGCTCTAAGTATGAAACATTATTGGTTTTCCCCAAGCAGTAAGCGTGATTCCTCTTTCATCCCTGGCAGCATATTCAACACCCAATGTTTGTTGATTTCCCCAGCTGTTAATTCACCATTATCCCAAGTTGATTTATGGTTGTTCCCCAACTGATGTAGGGGAATTTCGTTGTAGCAGTTTGCATTAGTTCCGACAGAACTTTGGTTTCCCCGCAAGTCGCCATCAAATTTGCTCCCAGCCAGAGCTTCCTCCTGGTTTCCGAGCGGATGTTTGTGTTTGTTCCCCTGCAGGAATGTCTCCCATTTGATATGGTGTTGACCTAAAATTCCCCGCAGAATTGGTAGCAGTATCCTCAACATATCTCCTCTTTTCTTCCCCAGCTAGGGTCGGGCCTTTGAGTTAATGATCTTTTCTCCAACAGTGTTTCCCTCTTTGGTGGATTGGCTAGGATTTGTATCGATGATTCAAATCAGAGACATTTTGTATCCTTTGTGATCGTTTTGTCAGCATAATCATCATATATATATATATATATATATATATATATATATATATATATATATATATATATATATATATATATATATATATATATATATATATATATATATATATATATATATATATATATATATATATATATATATATATATATATATGTATATGTACACGCATATACATAGACACTCATATAACTTCATTGTTACACTTTGTGGTTCATTCTTGTGATTTGATTCTCTGTTATGGTGGTACTTTATCCCCATACAGGTCTGGTATGTCTGTCCTCCTTCAATTGTAGAGTGTCAGCCCCCTAAGCAGAAAGACTTTAACCTTTCTCCTTTCCTCACCGAGTTATTTTCTTGTGGATAATTATTATTTCAGCTTCCTCCCCAATTGATTATCTGGATGAGACCACTCCTCTTGAGCTATATCCTCATTGGGTTGAGTCTTGATTGACCGTTTCTTTCTAGATCTTACCTAGATAGATATTTTTGGTCCCCTAAGAGTGTATTACCCAGTAACTGGTAATATTCTTCTTAGTTTGCAGTTTTTTACTTCTCGCCCAATACCCAGCAAAAGTAACCCCTTTTCTCCGCAGCGGATACATTTTTACGTCTCCCCATGAAGTATATCCTTGATATGTCCATCCTAACCGATGACAGATATTTTCTTCCCCTGCTTTGAGTCTATCCTTGATACGTTCATCCTAACCGGTGAGGGATATTCTCTTTGATGGTATTCTACCCAGTAAAAAGGTATTCGTAATCCCTATTTGTTTCCCAGAGACTTAATCCTTGACATGTTCATCCTAACCGATGACGAGTTTCCTTCTCTTTGCGGTCTTCTGCCCAGTAACCGGTAGTTGTAAATCCTGCTTTTGCTCCCCTTGCAGAGTTTATCCTTAATATGTTCACTTTAACTAGTGACGGATATTCTCTTTGCAGTTTTCTATTCAGTAACTGATAGATGTAATCCCTATTTTTCCCCTCGGAGTCTATCCTTGATATGTTCATCCTACTCTGTGACGGATATCCTCTTTGATGGTATTCTATCCAGTATCCGATAGATGTAATTCCTACTTTTTGTTCGGGCGATTTATCCTTGATATGCTCATCCTAACCAATGACGGATATCCTCCTTAACATCCCCAGAAAGTCTATCCTTGATATGTTCATCTTAGCCGATGACGGATTTTCTTTCCGCTGAGTCTATCCTTGATATGTTCACATAAAAAGTTAGCCAAGGTGGAATAAGTGAACATATGGCTTGACACTTAGAAAAAAATTTGATATGTTAAAATCTCCAAACTTCCACCTCAAAATTCATCACGATACAAACTTAAAATGGGAAAGTGTTCAACATAAGAGTTGTTCCTCTTGATCTAACCTTTCCACATAGTCCAATTTCATCCATTTTGGACAAGGTTTGAGTGGTCTGCGCATGGCTTGAACATGGCATCATCATTTGGCAAGGATCAAACTTCAATTCTCATCAATTCTCTTGGATCCTTGGTTGTCTAAAGTCCTATCAATGTAGGCAATAAGATTGAGTTTCTTTGAGGTCAAATCGAAGTAACTCAGTTCATGTACCTCAAATTTCAACTCCATGTATCTCTCAATATACTTGGAGTTAGGATGAATTGAGGTCAGATTCGCGATCAATGACATTTTTACTTTAAAATCATGTCCTTTTTTTTTCATTTTTGTGATGGTGATGAGTGAACCAGTCCGCCCAGGGTCGCCTGAGAAGGTGATCGGCATTTTGCTCCGGTGATGCGCTGGAACGGTTTAGAGCCACATGATCATCTCATTTTGTTTTAATCACGAGCGTTAGTTTTATATACCATTGGTGTGGCGCGCTGACTCGTGTGCATGGTGGAATGCGCGTTTGGATCCACTTGATTTGCCACCTCAATTAATGACGGAGATCAAGTGGTCCACGTTTTTTCTGAATATTTGAATTTCATTTTATTTCATTTATTTTCATTAATTCATATTAATTTTAATATTGATCCAAAAAATATGGGAGTTTCACCAAAAAAATTTAAATAAAATCCTCTTTCATTTTCTGAATTAAAATTATTTTTTGGATCATTATTAATATTTTTCATGATTTAATTGATTTTGTGGATATTTTTAATTGTTTAAAAATACTTTTAAGTTTCCAAAAATTATGAATTTTTTTCTCCAAGGTCCTTTGACCTTGTTTGACCTATCATAAATCTCATGGCCATTTCTTTGGTGTTTTGATGAGATTTTAGGAAATTGACCAACCATTATTTAATTTAATGCATTTTTTTAATTATTTTTAATTGTTTAAATGCCAAATTAATTGTGTAGAGCCATTTTAATTGACTTTGTGAGTTTGACTTGTGTTGTTGGGCCTTGGTCAAGGTTGATTTAACTTTGTTAGGTTAAGATCATTGGATTTAGGGGATTGATGGAATGTACATTCCATCTCCCAAAATGAATGAATGATCTTAATTTGGTAAAAGTCCTCATTTGACCAATTTGTGTTGAATCCATTCCCCCTCCCTCTTCATCTCATTCCCCTTCTTTATTCATTCATGTCATGGACCTATAACGTCTCTATATCCTAAGGCTAGTTGATTGCAAAATCAACATAAGTATGGATGAGATTAGGTCCCCCATTTTGCATATTCTTTTTATGTGTGGCATGTTTCATGAGCATAATCCATTATATTATGTCTCTAATATGCATTAACACCAAAATTCTATTGCTCGGCCTCAAATAGTTGTGACTTCTACATAAGTTCAATTATGATTACTTAACATAGCGCTAAATTTTGATACAAAAAATGCATAGCATTCTAGTTAGTAAGATTGTAAGTCTCCCCTCTTTCATGGTATTGTGTGGAAACTTGGCCTTTTTTCCTTCCTTTGGAAGATGTCTTGGTTCAAGGATCCATGCTTGTGATAAGTGGGTTGAGTGTTCTCCAAAGAATGACTTAAACAAAGCAAAAGCAATACTAACTTCTAATCAACTAACAACTAACATTTAATTTCAAGTCATTTACTTTTATGCACTTTAATTTTTAAGCTTTTAATTCATCTGCCATTATTCATACCATCCATTATTCAGGTTTTATTTGTGGGATGATCCGTTCTTATACAAAAAAGAAATATATGGGTTGGTTCGAAGATGTGTTCCAGAGGAAGAACAAAGGTAAATCCTCAGAGCTTGTCATGATTCAGATATGGAGGACACTTTAGTGGGGATAGAACAGCAGAAAAAGTCCTCCAGTATAGGTTGTATTGGCCTACATTGTTCAAAGATGCTCAAAGTATAGTAAAAGAATGTGACAAATGTTAGAGGACGGGTAATATTTCAAGGAGAAATCAGATGCCTTAAAATGCCATGTTGGAGGTAGAATTGTTCAATGTATGGGGAATAGACTTTATGGGACCTTTTCCACCGTCATTTGGAAGCAGTACATTTTGGTCGTTGTTGATTATATGTCAAAGTAGGTGGAAGTTGTAGCATTACCACAAATCATGCTAAAGTGGTGGTCAATTTCCTAAAAAATTACATTTTCTCTAGGTTTGGGGTACCAAGAGCACTAATCAGTGACGAAGGTACTCATTTTCTAAACAAGTTAATGGAGAATCTGTTAAGGAAATACAACGTCAAGCATAAAATTTCCACACCGTATCACCCTCAGACAAGTGAACGGGTTGAAGTATCGAATCAGCAGATGAAGCAGATTCTGGAAAAGACGGTCAGTGCTTCTCAAAAGGAATGGTCGATCAAGTTGGAGGATGCACTGTGGGCGTATAGGATAGCGTTCAAAACCTCAATAGATATGTCCCCTTATCAATTGGCTTACGGTAAAGCGTGTCATTTACAGCTCGAACTAGAGCACAAGGCATTATGGGCCTCCAAATTCCTGAACTATGACCTTCCAAAAGCTAGGGAATCCCGGATTCTTCAACTATAAGAGCTAGAAGAGTTTAGAAATCGAGCTTATGAAAATGCAAAAATATGCAAAGAACAAACAAAAAAATGGCACGACCAAAGCTTCAGAAAAAAGAACTTTGGGAAGGACAGTTGGTGTTGTTATTTAATTCCAAGTTGAAGTTTTTCCCTGGAAAGCTGAGGGCGAGATGGTCGGGACCTTTTGTAATTCACAAAGTATTCAAGTATGGAGTAACTGAGCTTAAAAATCCAGCAAACATGGACACTTTTAAAGTAAATGGGCAGAGAGTAAAGCCATACCACCAAGGACAAGAGAGTGGTCTGGTAGATAAGGTTCATCTTTCCTGATAAGATGGATGACCGTCGAGACATGCGATATTAAACGAAACGCTTCGTGGAAGGTAACCCACGCGTTTTTAATTCGTATTTTTGTTTGTGTTTGTTTGTTATTTTAGGTTTACACAATTCCTTGCATAAAAGGGTGATGTTACTCACATAAACACAAAAGTCGTACCAGAAGAAAGAACCATCGAAAAAGTTTGAAAAATGAGCATATCAGCAGTCTGACACGGTCACCCGTGTCAGTTGACACGGCCCGTGTCAGGAGCATTGAAGACATGGGAAATTTCACCTTGGTAGAGGCCTGACACGGTCGCCCGTGTCAGGAGCACTGAAGACATAAGAGATTGCATCTTGGCAGAGGCCTGACATGGCCGCCCGTGTCAGGCCCTATGGATTTGAAATTTGTTTGGAAAATTTGAATTTCTTGTGGGCCCCACCCCTCATTAATACTCATTAACCACTCATTACACCCACTTTATCCTTCCCAAAATTCTGATTTTATTAATCTTCACTCATCATCTCTCACAATTTCATCTTCTCCACCTTCTCTCTCTCAAAAAGCCCTCGTCCTCCATTAAAACTCCACCAAAAAGTTTCCTCCTTTACCACCACCATAAATCCAACTCACAAACTCCCTTCACGAATCCTTCTCCATTTTTCACCCTCCTCACACCCACGGTGTCCGTTTTCTCTAACTCCATTTTTTAATTTCTCTTCTTTTTTTGCAGGTACGAAAATG
This sequence comes from Lathyrus oleraceus, assembly GCF_024323335.1. Lineage (NCBI taxonomy): Eukaryota > Viridiplantae > Streptophyta > Magnoliopsida > Fabales > Fabaceae > Lathyrus > Lathyrus oleraceus. The sequence continues at coordinate 311,741,316 of NC_066583.1, forward strand.
CACCCAAGAAGGATTCTCCAAGGGAAGCAACAAATGATCGATACCTCGAGGCAACGGAAAAGGAGCACCCAAAATCCAAACCCGCACAAGATAGTCTTCAACAATTCGGAGCAGGAGCAACGATATTCAGTTCATAGAAAGCGGAAGCTCACCCCCACCAGGTATATGTGCGAACAAACCCTTAATGATTTAGGCCTAAAAATTGAAGTTGACAGGATGTTCCATGTACTGGGGATATTGGAATTCATAAGCCTCGAAGCGCCAACCTATGAGCGCATCACGCTCGAATTCTTGAGCACACTCGAATTCCAACTGGAGAAGTGGTGGATTAACATGATGAGGTACTACTATGGTATTCTCTGATTCTGCCTTTTTAACAATTATCATGAGCTTTCTATTGAGGAGTTGACAGGTATTCTCCGACTCCCACTGTACGGATCAGGTGCGGTTCCTGATGGGGTTTCTTCAAAAGATTTCTGGACTGCCATTATTGGGAGGACTGATTACACTTCAAAAGGTGAAAAAGCCTCCGGCATCCAGAACCCATGCTTCCGTTATGCCTAAAAAGGTCTGGCGTACACCCTGTTTGGACAGGGTGATAGCACGGGCGTGGCAACTCAGCGGGAGTTGTTCTTCATGTACTCGATGGCACAAAATCAGGCCATCAATGTTGTTGCCTTTGCAGCCAATTACTTCGGAAGAGTTGGGCGGGAAAATTCCTGAGGTATTTCTGTTGGGGGCATGATTACCCAGATTGCTGAACATTTCGGGTATCATGCGGTTTTGCTTGAAGACACCCCGGTGGTAGGTAAGACCAAAATAAATATGACAACTCTCATCCAGCAAGGTATGATTTCTGTTGCACATAATTACTATTCTATTCTAACTCATAAAAGGTTTATCATTGCACTTCCTGATCCTAACAGAGTAAGTATTACTGACTGTGCTAATTGGTTGTATGTGAGTGCTGACCCCGATACAGAGGAAGGCTACGATGCTGAAAATTTGGTTGCAAGTGAACACGCTGTAGGTGAGTACATGAATGAAGACGAGTAGCAGTAGGAGCTGTTTGTACCCCCGCCTCAAGAGCCATTCCATCAAGGCACTGGATAATCATCCATGAGTCACGACCAGTGGGCATGGGTGCAAACCGAGCTCGGTAACATTTGAGCGAGCAATCAAGACAAGGCATCGAGCAGGCTCGGTAAGGGGCGGTATTGGATGAGATGAACCTGATGATGCGACAGTTGATGTTGCACTTTCCGCCCCAGCCTCCTCAGTAGGGCACTGTGAGTCACCCTCCTTCTATCTTGTTCTAAAATATTGAGGCCAATGTTTAGTTCAAGTGTGGGGGTGGTTTTACTATGCTTTTTGCCTTTATTTTTGTTTTGTTTTACGTTTTATTTGATTATTTCCTAACTTTTACGGTTTTACATTTGGTTTATTTTTATTGTTGGGTATCATTTACTACATGTATTCCAGGTTCTTGGTGTATTGTTGGATTAGGTGATGACCATTAGTGGTAGTGGATGAAAGGATCACTCCATTTACGATTGCTTGTTGTGAATGAGCTTCCCAAGAGGTTGATACTGCTGAAAAAAAAGATCGGATGCAACTTCTCGAGCTCGACTAACGTAAGTTCCCTGTGCATTCCGAGTTGAGTAAGAATCTGCACCATACTAGAAGTATTGTGGATGCTGTCAAGCTTTACCTAGCATGGTGAGTGCAGGAAAAGCCAAACACATTTGTCATCATGAGGGATATTTAGGTATGTCTTTATCACTCTGACTTTGTGTAGGTTCTCTGGGAGTGTCACTACATATATACACACATTGAGGCACATTGTTTGAATAATAGCCTTGAACCTTTCTAGCCATCCCTTTAATATTATCCCTTGTTAACCCCGTTGAGCATGCACCTTTTATTTGTTGATATAACCACATGAATGTAAACCACGACCCAAACACTTCCTTACCCTGTTCAGAGTCAATGTTGTGTTTTTAAGTTGTGTTAAATTCTAAGTTTGGGGTAAACCCATAAGTATCTAAAAGTAAGGTGAGTGCGGAAAAAACTAAGAAAAACGACCATCGAAAAAAAAGAGAAAACAAAAGAAAAAAATTGATGGTACGAGAAAGCACTCACTGAATGAGAAACACTCAATTGAAAAAAAGAGATGAGAAAATCAAAGGAAAAAAAAAAGAACTTAGCAATACAAACAGAAAAAGAAAAGAATTGAAAATGAGATGTAGAACCAGCACAGTGACAAGAAAAATGACATTCGCTCTGAACCCAAACCACTTATTTTCCCTTTTGTTTGTGTTTACCACACTGTAACCCAAGCCCCATTACAACCCAAAAGACCTCAAAAAGTGTGTGTTGTGTGTAGTTGATACAAAAGGAGAAACTATTAAAACTTATGAGTTGATATTGCATATTCTGAATTATAAGTGTAAACACTTTAACCCGGAGAGACTTGGTGAGAGTGTGATATAAGTTGATAGGTGAAGTGATACATCAATATGGAAGTGCGGGGGAAAACTCATTAGGAAAAGCAGGGACTATGAAAGGGAGAGTGAAGGTGTTGGCGAAAGATCTCATCAGTATTGTGGTAAGAATTCAATTTTGGGAAGTGACACACTTTGTCGTGTAGAACATTACTTGAGGACAAGCAATGAGCTAAGTTTGGGGTTGTAATCGGTCACCATTTTCACTATGTTTTTGTTACTTATCTGATAAGAAACCAAGGATTTTTGAACACTTTGTACACATTATAGTACCATTGAAGTTAATTTTCATTTCCGTAAGTTATTTAAGCATTTTGTCAATTTTTAGTTTATTTTGTGTTTTCGGGATTTTATGCTTTGGTTGTCTGAGTTTATGCCCTCCAGATCCATGTAGAAGATCCAACGGACTCAATGTAAGAAACTGGAAAGTTCCGGCATTTGAGAAAAGAATATTTTCCAGTTCAGGAGGCCTGACACGGCCGTCTGTGTCACCTGACACAAGTCGTGTCAGGAAGAAGGCAAAGAAAGAACAAGCAATGTATAAGACAAGGGCCTGTCATGGCCGCCCGTGTCAACTGAAATGGCCTGTGTCAAGTCACTTGGGGCGTGTCGGGAAGGAAACAACAAGGAAGAGAGCTGACACGGCCACCCGTGTCAGCCCAGGTGCAGATTCTTCCAATTTTTGGGCTTTTTACCCGGGCTTGAGCTGCAAGGACGTTTTGGGGATTTCCAACCTTTGCCAGGGGATTTTTCACTATCTTAGGAGAGTTTCTACAATAGAGGAAGACACTTTGGGAACAAGGAGAACACAGAGAATTGTTAGACGATCAAGGATTACAAAGATCAAGGAATTCGGAGACCAAAAGATTTTCATGAGCGGAAGTGATTGAAGATCCAAGTCATCCAATTACTTGTAATGTGTATTTTTTATCTTGAATCTATTTTGAACAATATGAGTAGCTAAACCCCCAATGTTAGGGGGTGTCCCTGATTTAGATCTATAATGACTTTGAGTTTACGATTGCATTTATAACATTATTTTTACGGTAATCTTTTGATGTGCTTAACGTTTTCTCTTTCGAACCAATCAAGATTGTTATATGGTTATCAATTAGGTTGGACCACCATTCGTAAGGTTTTCACAAGATTACTCTACAATAGATATCGCCTAGGATTAGGGAGACCATGTATGAATCAGAGCATTCTTGATATAATAAGGCTTAACTTCTCCGATAATTTCCTATTGACATAAAAATTAGGGTAGAATGATTAAAGGTTTTCTCACCAAGGACTTGGGAGAAAATACCCTTGAGAACTGGTAGTAATTGATATTCGTTGATGCAATAGTGACTCAGAGTTGTTACAGGGACAAATTATACACCTTCCCTGGCATTGTCCATCTTCCTTTGCAAACCCTTATTTTTACAGTATTATTTTCTTTTGCATTTATTTTTATAAATTTGAATCTAAAACCCCAACAATAGTTTTTGTTTAATTGAATGATGATTTGAACTCTATATTGACTTGCAGTCCTTGAGATCAACATTCGGGGAATTTCCTCTTTATTACTATAACAGGGAAAATAATACACTTGTTATTTTTCCGATCAGTGTTCATACATGACATCAATTCAAAGATATGGAAACATGATCACAATAATATCAAGCATGGTAGGTAAACACATATGTACAATATATGAACATGAACAAAGATACAATAACATCAATCAAAGATATATAAAGTTAACATGAATATGAATGACAAGGATATATCATAATTAAGAAACAAAGATGAATGACATAATAATGCATGAACATGTATATGGATGTCATAATAAGTATGAATGATTATGTATATGCATGAAGTAAGACATGGTTTAGACATAACATCAACTTAATCATGAAAGCAAGTTAAGGTATTCAAGACATGCATGTTAAGGTTCAATATGATCACAATCAAAGGTTCAACATCATACTAAAAGGTTTGAAAATGTAAGCATACAAGTCATACAAAGACATGTTATCACAAGTTTAAAGCATTTTCAAATACATAAACAAAGATAAACACAAGGGCACACATGCACACAAAGGTTCAACAAGACATGAAAGAATTACATGTGAATCATGGATCAATGGAAAAATAAACACACAAAAGTTCATGGCATGGTAACAAAATTCAAAGCATATAAACATGTAAACATACATTAAAGTAAGTCAAAATTAGGTCAAAACCAATATGTGCATATTAACAACATCAAACAAAGTTCATATATGATGCACAACATTCATACAAGTCATGGTGATCAAGAAAAAAATTAAAGTATCAACCAAAGAGGGTTATTTGAAACCTAAAACAATCCTAAAAAGTACCAACTTTGGACAAGCATAAGTATGTGAAAAATAAATAAATTGTTGAATTTATTTTCACCATTATACAATAAACAAAATTATGAACATATAACAAAAAGAGTGACTCAAAAAGGCTTAGGGATCATCAAGTTATGAGTCTTTGAAGTTATGAAAAACAACAAAAATAAATAGGCAAAAAAATACAATGAATAAAATGGGTATGGGGCGAGGGGGATTCAAACCCAGACCTTGCATACACCAAAGCCTTAAAATGTGTGCTCTAACCACTGAGGTGGTGATACATCCATTAAACAAAACGTAAACAATTAATTATATAATAAAACAAGTTTTAGAAATTCAAAAACATGCGTCACCACCATCTTCATCGTCAACCTCAAGCTCAAACATTGGTGATTTTCATTTTTGCTCATTTCTTAACCAAATCAAAAATTGTAAAGACCAAACTTGCTTGAAATTTCTCAAGGAATTCAAATATCTGCTTAAAATTAATTTAGTTAAATTTTATCTTAGGAATTTAAATCAAAACCAAAAGAACCCTAAAAATTCAAAATGAAATTAAATAGCTATGAACAACAATCAATTCCAAATTGTTAGGGCTTTCATTCCACACATCCAAACAAGCATAGTGGTGTCCAGAAATGTTCAAAATGATGATCTGGTGAGCTTGCTTGGACCCTAGGGAAGTTGTTTGAATGCTCACTTGTGCTTGAGAACCCCTGAATTCTTCTGACCAACTCAACTTGCAAGTGTGCAAAGTGAGAGTTGGAAAATGATGATGGAAGTTTTACAATGATGAATCTTTGTATTGGTTAAGTTCTAATGGATGTATGGAAGGTGTTTGAAGTGGAAATTTGGAGAATTCACGAGTGGATTGAGAGATGGAAGTTTAAGGTTTGAAAATTTGCAACAATGGTGTTTTGAGTGCAAATTTTTGTGTGTTTAGTTATGAGGCTTTACCCTCTATTTATAGAGGCTCTAAAGGGCTCAAGTAACTTGCAGAAATTGATTTTAGTTCAATTTGAGTGCTGGTTTGAATGTTTGGTTTCATTTTGCATAAAAATGTATGTTGGCTTTATGATGAAAATGTGGAGTGAATCAAGAATCTTTGTCATGCTTTTCTAAAGTCTAGAAGGTTGCTTATGGCTTTAGAGGTTAAGTGTGATTAGAGGAAACAATTTAGAAGCTCAATGAAAAATTTGTTGAAAAGTGATCCTTTATACAAATGGATATCAAGCTTTATGCAAAATCTTCCAAAAATGGCATGGTGAAATGGATAAAGGCTCAATTCTTTGTGCACTGCACCAAAGACTTATGTAAACATCTGATTATGGAGAGACTTATACACAAAAGGATCTGCAATCAAGGGATTTGCATGATTGAAATGGTTTTCCTCCAAGAATTCATCATGAACATGACATGAAAATCAAGTTTGGAACCTTAACTTCCAATTTTCAAAACTCATAGCTCATGCATGGGAAAAAAAATTTACTTGTAATCTTTTGAAAGCCCGAGACATGCTCTACAACTTTCATGTTTTGAGTTTTTGCTGAATCTAAATGGATCATAATAAAAAATGGCTCCAACGTTTATTACTTTTTAGGGATTAAAGTTGACTTGAAATTTTTCTAAGTGTTTGAACTTGAGACACCAACTTCATGGCCTCATAACTCAAAATCCTTGCACTTCAAAGGAATCAACCCTCTAAGAAAAAGTTTAATTATGGAACAAGATCTTTCATTTATGCTTTGGATCAACTAAAATGGTTGCTTGGATTAGAAGTTATGGCTTTGGGAAGTTTGCCACTTTTGACATGAAATTTGGACACTTAGTGAAATTTTCAATGTCTTCAACATTGCCCTTTTTGCAAGTAACCTCAATTCTCTTGATTTTTATTGATCAAATTAATCAATTAAACATATCTTCATGAAATTTAACTTTAGAAGTTCATATTTGATCATAAATATCAAAAGTCAAAGGTTTGACTTTGTAGTGTACTGGTTGTGTATCAAATGAATTTGAATTTCTTGATCTCCAATGAATTCAAACTCTTAAGCCAATTGAACATCATGGATTGGATCTAAGGATATGCTTGAGTATGTTGAGTCATGTCTTGATCAAAATTCTCAGATGAAATTGAATGTTGCTGAGAAGCCCTAATTGGTGAGCCAGATGAAAGTGAAGCTTGATGCACTTGTGATTAGGACATAATACACTTATTTGTTGATGGATAGAGATATCTTGAATGTATTAGAACTTGAATTATTGATGATCAATCCAAAACTTTGACTGATCAATCCTTTGAGCTCTTTGAGGGAAACCCTAATTCATAGATGAAACAAAACCAGCCATATTTTGATCTTAAGATTAGAAATGCATGAATGATATGTCTAGGATGCAAATGATTATGAAATCTAGGGGTAATATTTGGGGTGTGACAATATGCAATGCATGAACTTTGGGGAGACACTCAATTCACCAATTTGCGACGCACACTCAAACTTCTCTCTCATTTTTTATTTAAAAAAATGAAACATATATAAAGTTGAGGAAGACCGGTTTTCTTCCCCAAACAACAATATCTCTAAGAAACTTCATACTCATTTTTTCCAAAAACCCGTTGTATCCTTTTCTTATAAAAAATTCTTCTACACAAAACTACACCAGATGATAACAACACTCCTCACAAACCTCTTATCCTCTCTTTTTTTCTTAAACAATAAGCACACTCACTACACCAAAACAGTGACCACATCACTCATAACATCTCCTTCCTCACACTACTATAACACCATTTTCATGAACACTATTTTCTGCATACTTCACCTTTATTAACAACCATAAACAACAACAAGTATCTATTCAATCTCCTCCATGTAAATACCATGAACCACAAACCATTTCTATTCATTCAATAACACTTCTTACTTTTCATTTTGACCTACCCACGTGAACCTCATCATCTATCTCATGATAACAAAACCTCTCATTATCAACACCCTTCCATTCATATCATAAATCTCCTTCTTCCATTTTCACTTCATGCTACAATTATTTCTCACTCACACTTCATGAAACAACAAGCAATCATAACTCCCCATCTCTTTATGTCATCCTTCATAAATCTTGAACTCACATAAGCCTTTCACTCTCAAAGTCTATCCTTTAACATTTCAAAATTATAAAGAAATAGTACCCTCATCTTCATGTACTCACAAAAACCATACTACTAAACCACCATTCTCATTCATCAACCTCTTATCTCCCCACTTCCATAAAACAACAGCTCCTCCATTTCCAAACACACATAACAAACTTCATATTTCTATACTCCTTTCTCCTATCTTCTTCAACTTTTCCATATTTTCATACTCCTTCCACTTAAACATGATAGCACCTTCACCTTTATTAACACATAACTCACATTTCTCACCATAAAAACCTCTCTTTTCTCTCACAAATAACTTGCCCTTTAATACAAAAATCACTCCACTACTTCATCAACAATTATCATAATCATCTTAATTTTTACCACCATAAAACATTATTTTCACTCCTATAACTCACCAAAAAATCATACTCACTCAACACGAGTGTACATATCAAAACTGAGTTGTATCTTCCACAAATGCAGCAACCATCGTTCACACTCACTTCCAACCGACAACCATGCAACAACAGTCTTCATTGTTCGGTTATCTCTCACTTTCATCTTTAATTTGTGTGTTGATTTTTGAGTTTTTATTAGATCTAGTTTGATTTGAGTTTGATTAGTTTTACTCATTTTTTCTCTTTTATGTTTTGCTGGATAATGAAAACTAAATAGTGAAGTTTGTGTGGTTGTTTGCTCTTCACGTATAATTAAAGAGATGAAGAAGATTAGTTTGTTTTATTTTTTAATATGCGGCATGTGTCTAATGATAATACGCTAATGTAAAATAAAGAAAAAGAAAAATATTGCATTTGTCTTATAATGTGTGAACGAAGAAATCGGGTGCTCTGTTAGAAAGATAGTGAATATTACACGTCTATTTATTTATTTATTTTCTTTTTTTTCTTATTTTTTTTATATTAATTAGGGTTTAGTTTGGTTTGAATTTGAGCTTTAGGCCTATGGTGATTCTTAAATATGATTTTACTAATATGCACTCCTCTTATTTTTTATTACTTTGATTTCTAATTTTTTTTAGTTTAAAATGTTAATTAATTAATAGATTATTTGATTAATTAATTAGTTAATTAGGTGTTAATTGATTATGTTTTTTATTACTAAGTAGATTATTAAGTTATTTGTTGCATCGATTTCATTGCATTACGATTTCGGAAGTTTAAATACAATTTAGCTTTCAAACATCGTTTGGATGCATATATTCGGTTGCTCGGATTCTTATAGAGTGATTCATACATAAATCCATTTTAAGTTAGCTTTAGATCTAAATTCAGTTGCTTTCAATTTTGGTCTATTTTCGTCTCGTGGCTTACTTTTGGACCTTCTTACAATGAGTTCGGTTGGTTTCCAGTCTCGTGGCTTATTCTTGGGGCTTCTTACAATGAGCTCTTTTCTTTTTATGTGTTTGTATTTACTTGTTTGATAGCCTGTATGTTTATTGTTCTATCATATCCCATGATTGACAATTGTATCCCCATCTTTTTTATTGTAATTTGTATTTTTTTTTCATTAGTTAGACAAATTAACCATTTAAATAGCAAAAAAGAATAAAATCAATCATTTTCAAAAAGAGAAAAAAATAATAAGCGCTTGATCCAATGTCGAGCCATTTTTCTCAAGTCAAATCATCAACCATTGCCACTCTCCAAATTTCTCAAACATTCCACATTCAAATCATTTTCAATCATTCATGACACAACAAAACTCCTTATCTAAACGTCAAGACATTTTCCAAAAAAAATAAAAAATGACTAAATAATAACTTTGACCATTTCAAAATTGAAAGAAAAAGACTATCAGGGTGAAAGGTCTAGTCATAGTCCCAAGTGTTATACCTAAATTGTAAGAGCTTGCAAGTCATAAACATTTGTCTTTCGCTAAATATTTCAAATGTGACCCTCTTTCTCAAAAAATTGGAAGAAAAAGACTACCTGGGTGAAAGGTCCAGTCATAGTCCCGAATGCTAGGCCTAAGTTGTAAGAGCTTGCAAGCCATAAGTGTTCGTCTTCCCTTCAAAACACTTGTAAATATTCAAACCTTTTTTATAACAAAATTGAGAGAAAAAGACTATCTGGGTGAAAGGTCCAATCATAGTCCTGAATATTAGACCCAAGTAGTAATGGCTTACAAGTCATAAATATTCATCTTTTAAACCAAAAAGACATTCAACCAATAAAAAAAAAATTGTCGTTGTGCGATCTTCAAAACCATTTCATAAACGAAAGGTATTTTGTCTTGAGACGATTCAAAACAATGCTTCATCCACACATGTGTGAGTTGAGATAAATGGTGTTTTCCCGTGAATATTGATATCTAGAAATCCATTCAATGTAATGCAATTGTCTGCTCCTCGCTTTTTTTGGGTAGCAAACAATGTTTTTTCCGTCAATTGAGACAAAATAGCCTTCGCTAAAATCAACAAACAAAGAAACATTTTCTACCAAGAACTAAGTAAGCCTTGAGTTCTCTATTGCACCCAGAGATATGTATGAATGAGATTCAAAGTCTCGTTAGACACCCTAATAAAAAATAAACCTTTTTATACTATCCTTTTTCCTTTTAATAACTTGAGAAGCCTAACATTTTTAAGCTAGAACTAATGTTCATAACTAACTAAACGGTTCCCGTTGAGTACAACGGGCGTGAGGGGTGTTAATACGTTCCCATTGCGTAGTCGACTACTGAACTCTGATTTGGTTGCGACGACCAATATCATTGTCGTTCTTTTAGGTTTTTATCAATATTTTCCCTTTCTCTTTTTTGGGAATAAATAAAGTTCGGTGGCGACTCAGTTAAGTCCATCATGCGAGTGTACAATTGCGCTTCGCGAGTGTCGTGTTCTCATTTTTCAAGGTACAACACATAACAGTGTTGTTGATCTTGTAGGATAAATCTCTTGGCTTTATGAAGAGAATATAGGGTGTTGTTTATGGTTTCTCAAGACATATGACAGGTGACATCTTTCTATTTTATTGACTTTATAGTAAGGAAGAAAGGTTGTTTGACAAAGGAAGACAACAACTAGTGTTCCTTAATTGGTAAAAGATGTGCAAATTACTTTTAATATTTCATATTCGTGAAATATAGGGAAAGATATTTTGTTTCCTGATGTAAGTGTATCTTCAAAATACATACTCAAGGACATCTAATAAGGGATTGATCAACCTAGTACGATGAAACCTAGGGAGAAGCAAGATAGTTATCATTAAAAGGAAAAAAAATAAAAGTCCATAAAAAAAGGATGCTCATCAAATCAATAGATTTCTTGGATACATTACAAAACACACCATCGGGTACTTGGTCAAAGATAAAAATGGTAAGAACATTGATGTCAAAAGGTTTTGTTGCATGTTTTGTATTTATTCCAACTTTCGTTCGAGAGTTCCTTGTGGAATGCATGTGCATTCTTCGTCATCCGTACAATGAGGTAATATCGCTTTAATTTTTTGCTTTGTAAGTCTTTTCTTTTACACGTTTATTCTTCAAAAGTATATGATATAATTTGTGTATGATACATGTTATAAGTGTTCATTTCCAAAAAATGTAGTTGATAACCATTATGTATTCCAATTTATATGTTTATAGTGACCTCATCTTAATATCTTCACATGTATTATATATTGTTAATATTTTATGCTTACATTTTTGTGTTTGCATGTTAATGGCTATCAAATCATGAAAAATGATCATTTTCATGTGTATCTCAAAAACTCTTCATGCATATTTCAATTTGAGTCTTTCAAGGTCGACCCAAAACCTTATGTTTCAAATTTTTCACTTGTTGCACCTCATGTGTCGACTCATGTTTCGTATAGGCCGGCTCATTAAATCAATTTTCATATATTTTTTTTAAATTTGATTAGGTATTGTTGTACCCCAAAATTTATCCTCTTCTTTTTTACCATATTTGGCTTATGTTTTATCACCATATACATTTATGCATATCATTAGTTCTATGGTTATGAGATCAAGGCATCTCTCTTGTGACCTTCTTCAAACTTTAGAAGGGAGAACAGTGACAATCAATACAAGGAGGGTCTGATATCCTCAACTTCATGATCATTCAAGCTACAAGGGTTTCCTCATGCCCTAAGACATCTTAAATGGCCCATTACTCCATCAGTTGAATGAGAATTGCAAGAAAATGGGAGTGGACCACACTCTCATATCTCTTGGTCCCTGAGCTAGAAGTATTGATTATATCAGTATGTGGCATACTCATAAACCAATTTTGGATCATCTTCATCATATTGTAATGCAAGACATCTTTGTTCAAAAGTTTATCCACTTTCCCTATAAGAATCAAGGTTTTGAAGATGAGCACTCCTATCTTATCATTTTTGACTGAAATTAGGGTTTGTGATAAAATCAGTTTATTTCTAACTTTTTGAGCAAGACTTGATTCCATGGTATCATATGTGTCTTTAAGTGTCTATGTGTATAAGATTGGCCATCAATTCCATTCATAAGAGGTTTAATTGCTCAGGTGATTATTGGTTTGATTCAATTAGGGAAAAGTCAACTTTTGATTTTTTTGGTCAATATTGTGTTCCACAAGTCAAATATGGTCTATGGTTGAAATTTGGTCAAGAAAAAGCCAAGAGATTCATCAAAAATCAAGAATTATGGAAAGTTGGTTAAATTGGAAATTAGGGTTTTGAAACTTACTATTTTTAGGGTTTTGAAACTTACCTTCATTGCCAATTTTCTCCATGATCAAGACTCCAAATCAAATTTACCTTAACATGAACTTTGTTCTCCCTTCTCCAAGCTTTAAGGAGGTACCAAGATTTGAAGAATTTGGATCATCATAGCTCAAGATATGATCATTGAAGTGGGGTGTTTCAAATTCATTCATTTGTCCTAAGACTTAGAAAAATTCTAAGTGTCCCAAGTCAGGATTCCCAAGCATGTTCATGGCAGTTTTTCAGGACCTTAGGGGCTCCATCTCAACTTGTTTCCAACATGGAAGGTTTAGTATTAAGTCTCCTCTTCCCATTGATTCCAAGAGTAATTCGTTTGGATAGCCACAACTCAAGATATCACCCTCACAAGTCATGACCTTGGTTTAGTTGATTGGGTTTTATACTTATTGAAATTTTTCTAAGTATTTGGTCATTTCAAACAACCTACTTCATGTCCAATTTTCACAAGGTTACAGGTTTCATTTGGATTCGACCTCAACATGAAAGTTGTAGGACATTATCTCCTCTCCATTTTTGCTTCAAGAAATTTCTCATTTAGTGGCTTAATGAGAAAGTTATGGTGATGTCAAGGTGGGACCTCAAAGTTGTCAAGGACCTATAATTTACATAAGTGCATGCATATTCATTTTGTTGTTTTCGTGCCCCTTTTTAATGGACTTCAAAGCCTTGTTTCAATTTTCCTCTAACATGAAACTTGTTCACCTCCCTTCCCTCTTTCCAATAAGCCTTAGTTTATTTCATTTGGCTAAGAAACCATGGAGTTATGTTGGTTTGAACATGGTTGATTCCTAATTCCAAATATCATGAACATCATTTATTTTGTGCATTGTTTTGCCTTTTACTTGCAACAAGGCTTTTTCCACACGCACACTATGAAGGAGAATAGCGATCCAAAACGCAGCAGAAATTAAAATTTTCTCCTTTAGTGATCCTTACGAATGGGCATGATCAGTGATAGAATCGTTACTTCTTGTGGCGATTGAAACATTTGATGCAGATCTAAGGAGCGATCACGAACGTTGAATGGTGACAACACCTCTACTCAGTCCACACGAACGAATTCCTTCAGTCTCAGTGCTAGTTACTACGAATGAAGGCTTTGAGTGAGTGAGTGAGAGAGAGAGAGAGAGAGAGAGAGAGAGAAACAAAATTTCATCTGTGCAAATGCTTATGCACAAGGGTTCTATTTATAGAACCACTTGTGTGGGTTGCAAGCTAAAAAACTCACTTAAGTGTATGTGGCCCATATCTTATGATATACCAAAATCACTTAAGTGCATGGTACCTTACCGTATTTTGTATTCTTCTTAAGTGCACTGTACCTTGCGATGTTCTATAATTCACTTAAGTGCACCGTACCTTACAGTGTTCCTTTTTTACTCTATCTCTCATCAATCCATCCTTTTTTCTATATTGAACACAAGGCATAGACCGTGTCATCCTTGTCCAGTTCAATATTGGGCCCTTAGACATTTATCCTATTACGCAGGATGGGCAAATTCCATCTAGGTCACTCATGTCCCTCAACATGCTTCATGGAGTACCCATCAACTGTCTTTATGGTCATCCAGTTACGAACAATGTTTGATCAGCAATAAGGCACTCGACTCTACATCTAGGGTCCATAGTGGTTTCAGGTCAAAGGGTGGTATACACCACTATCACCATGAGAATAACTTATGACACTTTGCATAACATTCTATATAGTATTCTCATAGCGGGTCAATCCAGTATAAATATTACTCCTAATATTCATTCCTATGTTTAAGACTTGATAACTCCTTATCCATGATTCATGAGCTGTGATCATCAGTCTACATACATAATAGTCTTAATGCTTTAATGTTATCCCTTCTCACAACAAAGCTCGACTACAAATACTTTAAGAATAGTGTCCTTATGTTTAATGGGATCTCATGATTAAGTCACACTTGATACATTAAACGGACTAGCTATTCTAGGGACTTTATTAAACCAACATAATAAATAAAAAGCCTTTTATTATTAATAAATAATTCGATACAAGTACCAAAAGTATTGACCTCTAGGGCTTACACCAACACATTACACCTCATTCCTTGCTTCTTTTGGCCAAGCACCATGCCTTTTCCATGCATGCGCACCATGCATCAACGTTACCAAATAGGGAAAATGTTCCCTTTGTCCAAACTTGCTTTATCCACTCTCTCTCAAGCCACAAGTTCTGCCCCTTTTCCACTCCATTTCAACTCCTTAAAACGACACAAGACTCACCTCATTACCGTCAAAAATGCAGGATGCACACCTCACTCACTCTCATTCTGATTTTGTCCAAACTTGGAATTACAACTTTGCCCAAGTATGATGACCCTTATAACCTCACTTAGGTCCCATATAAAAGGTTCATTCCTTCTCTAAACCTAGAGAGGATGTTGGTTGGAGGCTGAACAGAAAGATAATAAATCTGAACTCTCTCCATTTTCTCTACTTTTCTTCCATTGTTGAAGTTGCTTGAGGGTTTTTATCTGGCCCATCACTGCTCCTCATTTTCCTACTAGTCTTGTCATCTTCTTTCTCCAAGAACCCAAGGTGCAGTAGACATCATCCACTAGGTAAGTTTCCCGATTTTATTCTTCTTCATGCTTAGTCATTCACCATGTTTAGGATCATGCATATGCATCTGGTAGATCTACTCTTGATTAGATCATGGAGCTAGGCTCACATTTTTGTTTACAGCTTTGAAATGATTTTTCTTAAACATGTTTGGACCCGTGTGTTCTTTCCCATGTTTCTCCATGTTCCTTTGTTCTTTTTAAAATCTAAAGATGCCATGTTGTTCTACTAATTGCGTACTTTAATTTTGATTCAAAATTCATTTAATTTGGTGGAGAGATGAGAAAGTTATTTGAGGTAGAAGTGAGCATGTTGGAGTCGAGTTTAGGGCTTGTGGTCTCATTTTTGTGCATGCCTAAGGTTGAAGACGGAGATGTGGAAGGATGTGATTGACTATTGTTGTGTTTTGTCCTTTTGTGTTTTAATGAAATGTGATCGGTTGATGAATGTTACACATGATAAAACGTGACAATGCATTTTAGTTCACTTTTATTTTTCTGATTTACCTTTTGGATTGGGTCGTGCACAACTTGTTTCCCCCACCCCCTCTTTATTTTTGCCCATTTCCATTACAACAGGTTGCCTCTTATTAAATTTGCTAGCATGCACCCCCTGTTTCTTTTTATTTAATATTTGTTTATTTTCCTTTTTAACTTTTATTTAAATACTTCCTTTTATCCAAAAATCCGTAAAAAATTCATGAATGACATTTTCATATTATTTAATTTTTCATATTTTTTAAATTCATTTTTGATTTATTTTAATATCTATTTTGATTTTTATAATTAAATGTGTTTAACTGACCTAGTTTTAAATGTTAGGGTTTAATTTTTTATCTTTCCTTTTTGATTTTGATCCAAATTTTTGTACATATATAGACACATGTATATAGGTCCTTTGAGCACTCATTTGATGTTTTAGTTATCAATTTTGCGTCATATTTGAACCTATTTTTGAAGATTGCTTGGTATGATCAATTTTTTGTGCATTACTTAAATAATTGATTTGTTTGAACATCTTTTGCACATTTTTTGAATCAAATGTTTAGGAGACTTTGATATTCTGACTTCATCTTTCTATATTTAATTTTTCATATTTTTTCCATGCTTCTAACTATTTTTCTTGAATTATTCAAAGTATGCTTATTTCTTGTGATACATTTGCACCTAGTTGTTTATTTTGGTATGCACTTGTGCAACCATTTAGGGATCTCTTTCTCATTCTTTCTTGATTTCTTCATCGTCATTTAGGAGTCCTAAATTCACTCATATGGACCATTTTAGTTATCTCCAATTGGTGCCTCTTTGCTTGTTTGTCTAGAGTGCCATTTGCTTGCTTATGAGACCATAGTTTGGATTTGGTCTTGTGCATTTCAACTTGGGTACTATGGGTCCAAATGAATTTGATTCCTCTTGTTTGTGTTTATTATTTCCTTGGTATTGGTATCCTTATACGTTTCTCTTATGATTCTTTGAATGGTATTACATTGCCACTTCATCATGATGCCACATTAAGAGCCACATTCTTCTTTTCTTAACCTAGTTTTGAGTTTAGTGGTGAAGCTCTTAGGAGTTTGGGATCCATCCTTGTAATTTAATTTTGTTCTTATTTCATTTCTTTATGTTTCAATTCCATTTTAAATTGCTTTTTTACTTTGGTTGGGAAAAGGACTCCTTGCTTGGATGATGTCCATCTTTTTGACTTGTTAGTTATGCTTAAACTTTGAGTTTGTGGGTTTGTTGGTACCTCTTGAAGTTTAGAAGTTGTTTTCGATGCTTGGAAGAGGATTTTGTTATTGTCCCATGACTTATAAGCATCCCTTTCTTTAATCTTTGTTCATCTTGTTGATTTTTTATAAAAGATTCCTTTTCTAGGATGATATCTTTATTTGTTTATCAAGATATTTAGCTTTGATGTGTGCGAGAAGTTTTGGTGACTTACTTTGTTACTCTTGAACCTCATCTTGAGTTAAATTATTGTACAATTCACAACACTCCTTGATGTCATATGTGTGCCTTCATTATTTGATTACTTGTTGCTTAAGCTTCTTTGAACCTATGTGATTGGTTGCTATCTTGAAGCATAGCTTATGTGATTCATTCATAATGCTTGATTTGACTTGTATGTGAAGTTTAATATGCCATATACTTCTGACTTGTTTGGTTTGATACCATTTTACCATGATTCTATTTCCTCTATACTTGATTAAAGTTCATCAACCTTAGAGGCATGACTAGGGTTTGAATTTGATTATTACATGTCTTAACCTTTGAGTATATTTTGATATAATCTTTGTGATGTATTGAGTTTCTTTATGTATTTATTCTTTGATTTGATCTTGAAATTCTATAATATGTCCTTGGCTATGTCTAAATTGTCCACACACTTGTATTCATTTCATTTTACAAATTTACATGTTGATTATATGCTTTGATGCTTAACTTGGATGTGATGTTCTTGCTCATTTTGATTTGGTAACTTGTCATTTGCTTGTATTCTTCTTCCATGACTTGATATGGGTCACTTTATTTATATATCATCTACCCTTTATTGACTTGATATGTTTTGTTTAGTTTCCATCTTTTTGTCCCATGACATGATATGGATTACTCTGTCTACCTTCTATCTGTTCTCTCATGACTTGATATGGATTGTTATGGCTTGTATCTTCTTTCCATGACTTGATATGGATTACTTTGTTATCTCTTATCTATTCTTCCATGACTTGATATGGACTGCTTTGCCTTTATATTATCTTTTCTTTCCCCATGACATGATATGGATGGCTAATTACTTTTCTTTTACCATGACATGATACGACTTACTTTGTGAATTTTTTTCTACTTTCACCATGACTTGATATGGATTTGTCTTCTCCTTTCATCCCTTTCCCTTGTGTGAACAACATGCTCCCTATAAGATTTATTTGGTTCATTCTTGGTTAAGTTTGAACCAAAGTAGACCTTAGGTTTATTAACCATGCATGACAACTAGGGGTGGCAATTGGATCCATTATGACAAAATCCATCCAATCCATCCATAAAAAAATTCATCCAATCCATCTACTACATAAAAATTAAGTTAATGGATTGAATTAAATCCATCCATTTATAAGCATGGATAGATCCAATCCATCCAACACATTTTAATGATCAAATGAATTTTTTTTATCTAATTTTAAAAAAATAAATTTTTTCAAATATTAAAAAAAAAATTGAAAAATAAAAAATATTTTTTTTTTTGAAAATACAAAAAATCGATTTTTTCCAAAAATTTAAAAATCATTTTTTTTTGAAAAATACCAAAATTTGATTTTTTTTTCGAATTTTTTTTTTACGAATATAATTTTTTTTCCGAAAATAAAAAAAAAGGAATTTTAAATTATTTTTTTCGAAAATACAAAAATATATATATTTTTAAAAAAAATGATTTTTCTCGAAAAAAACCGATATTGTTTTATTAAAAAAAATAAAAAACTTTTTGAAAAAAATAAGTGATTTTTTTCAAAAAAAAAAGTTCAAAGAAAAAAAATGGATGGATGGATATCCATCCACTAAAAATATGATAATGGATGGATTGGATGGATTTTATTCTTAATGGATGGATTGGATTGGATATTTTTAAAAAACTTTTAGTGGATTGTTAATGGACTAATGGATTGTTTTGATCCATCCATTAACGATCCAATCCATATCCATCCAATCCATCCATTTTGCCACCCCTATGTGAAACCTGAGAAGGCAGTGCATGTGCACGAGCCATCATCATGACAACATTAGTTAACCCCTTTATCCTTAATCCTAGGTCAATCTTTGCATGATAACTCAGGCAAATGTTTCCCTCTTATCCTAACTTTAGGACCACTATTGCATGCCAACATTAGGGTTTATCTTGAGAATTCCCTTATATTTTCCATTTCTCTTTTGCATTCGCTCTAAGACAAAAACCTTTCTTAATCAAAATTCAAAAACCTTCTAAATACTACTTGAATTCTTTCAACAATAAGAGAGAAGTACTCAGATACCTCCTGCTTTGGGTGGATCATTTGATGTATTCTTTCAACAAAATACTCAACCAATCAAATTTCTTTTAACATTTGGCTTTTCTTATGAAAATTTTCAATAAGGGTGGTTACCCATAAAAAGCACCAACAAATCAAAAAAAATTGAAAAGAACTACGGTGCTCTGATTCTTTTTGATATGTAGGCATTGAGTTGCAAAGTCTAAGCGAGCACAATAATAAAAACTTTCTTTTTATTTTGTAAGTAACTCATCCATTTGCATGCATTCCCTTTAGTCAGTAACTTTTAGAATAAACGCACCCTTTTGATTAGAACAACAAGAGTGGATCCTGTAGAGTACTACAGATGCGAGGGGTGCTAATTCCTTCCCATCTTTTGGTTACGATATCATCAGATTCATCCTTCTGTAGGTTCACTCAGTGTTTCCTTTCCATCTCTTGGGATAAATAACATTGGTGGCACTCTATTTCGTGTGCGCGTTTCTCCGAGATGCGACAACTATGTGTCGACACATGTGTCGAGTGTGTCGACTTATGACCTATTCAGGTCGACACATGTATCTAACAGGTCGGATCATAACATGTTTTTGTGTCATTTCTCTTTATTCCTCATCGTTTTTCTTCATACATGCATTCAACCTCACACCTATTCATTTCTCCTTGGGTCAAGAAATATTTTAAATTGTCATTAATCCTTCATTATACCTCTTAGATTCCTTCACCATAAATCATCCAATCTACATTTACCAACATATCATTAAACCACCTTATTCAATCATCACACCAACTCATTATCCTCATATCTCCTATTCTAAAACCCTCATCCTCACATTTTTCAAATCACACCCAAGTCCTCCAAACTCTGAATTTGCATTCATTTTTAGTTTTCATTATCATCTTTGTGTGTTTTAGTATCTTTATCTCTGGTTTGGGTTTCTGGGTACTCATATATCCCTAACATAACTTCATTTCTCTTTCACATATTCTGTCAAACACTTGTCGTGAAAACTCTTTTTGAAAATTTCTCCTTGGCACCAAAGATTGCAAGAAACAAGAGTGATCTCAAGAGTAAGGGAAATGCTACAACATCCTCAAGCATTCTAGAAACTACATTTTTATTGGTTTCTTCTACGTGTGTTAAGGAATTTGAAGAGAAACACCAAAATCGTCTTGTTATGAAGCAGCATGTTTGGAAACTTGTTGTTGTTAGTTGCTTGGACATTCCATAGGTTATTTGTCTTGTTGAGCATAAACAAAACAACTACTTCTTAAAGCTTTCACAAGATTACAATGAAGATCTTATTCACGTGTTCTACTCTGGGTTGCACGATAGATGTGGCTCCACCTTCAAGTTCACCAACAAGTAATAAGGTTTATGGTTTTACTGATGATCTTTTGAAGTTACTTATTGGAATTATTATTGTTAGTGTTGATGTTGAATTGTTGGTGACAGATACCAACGTTCATCATGATTTTAAATGGAACATTAATCTGAATGAGTTGCTTAAGGCTCCCCAGTCCAATGATTAATATGATACCATAACAACCGATCAGTTGAAAATGGTTACTCATATTTTGCTATGGCTTGTTTCTCATGTGTTGCACCCAAATAATGGTGGTCACTCAAGGACTCACAATGCTGAAATCCACCTTGTCTATATTCTTCTGAACAAAATTCGTATAAATTGGGCAAACTACTTTGTGTTCCGGATGTTTGCCATCAAAGAATGTAACAAAGGAACTTCATTCTGTTATATTTATATGATTGCCAAAATCTTAAACTACTTCGACATAGGGATGTCAAATCTTCAGTATAGATCTCTGGGTATGGTTCAAGAGTTCTCCCAACACACTTTAACCAACATGGGATACTTTTGGGATGAAGACCGCCAGGTGTATTATTTTTGTGTTAGCAAGAACGGTAAGAAAATTTATAACTTTGATGACCCTTCTGAGTTTGTTGATGATGTTGTTGAGCTACATGTGGTTAATGATCAACCTATTGGTGTTCCTCATCATGTACCTCAATATGATGCGGTTATGCAAGATGTTGATCATGAGGATGGTCAAGGTAGCAAAATTTGTGTTGAATATGGAAATCAGTATTTCATTATCACTATGCTTCAAAACATTCCGGTTAAGCAAGATGAGCGTTACGATGAGGATTACCGGAGGTGAGATGCTTTTGAGGCAGATCAAATGGAATAATTTCATCTCATTCAAGAGTATATGACAACACAAGACACCAACTTTGAAGCTTTTGCCTCTTATGCGACTAAAAAGCTTATCTTTATGCATAATGAGATGGATTCTAATCATGATACCATAATTTCTAGGATAAATCACATGATTTCTTCTCAAAATGAGAATCACTACCAATATGCACAATTCTATCGAGAGATGTGTGATTTCTTGGATCACCACTTTGGAAATGATGGATAGGTTTGGCATCATGGTGTGAGGCTAATGTCTAAAGGTCGTGGAGGATGTTGAAGTGATGAGATTTTGTATCTTTGGGTCAAACATATTTCGGAGCATTTATATCATGCATTTCATATTGTAAGACCTCAATTTTGACCCTAAGATCCCTCATGATATCTCATCACATGCATTTGCATTAGGATCACACCTTGGTATCCTCCTTACCCCTCATTCATTGGGTTTGCATTGGGAGAGGTCACCAAGCACATTTGATTGTATTATACTTTGTTTTTCATTATTTACAAACCAAAAAACAAAAAATATGTCCATGTATAGTTTGTTGCTTTTGTAGGTAGCGTGTGAGTTCACCCATGCTCCATCAAGCTCATATCTAGGGTTTAAGACCCACAATGCAAGGAGATCAATCAAGAGATAATTTACATTGACTCTAGACATCATGTATGGGTCCCCATGATCTTTGTAGTGGTAAATCCATGACCATCAAGCTATGGATAAGCTAGACGCCAATAAAACAAGAGTCACCACCGCGCTTTTATTGTTTCCAAGGGAAAAGGGAAAAGTACGAAAAAAACCCAAAAAGATAAGAAGTTTTCAAATCAAAACTAATAAAGTGCCAGAGATTACAGGTAAGGGGGTTGGTTACACATAGGGAAGGTGTTAGCACCCCAAGTGTCCTAGGTACTCCTAGGGAGCCCTTTCTTGTGTGCATATGTGTTTTTGGATAAATGATGTTTGCAAATAAAAAGAGTGTGGGATGAGAAAAGAATTCATTGATTATATTTTTGTGTTTGACAAGACCTTCGGACTTATGCCTACGTACCAACATAAAAATGAGGGATCAAAACCTCGTAGTTCGTGGTATCAATTTCAAAGTGAGTGCATTGCTTTTAACAAAATTTTAAGTTTAAAAGGCACAAGGGCCTAAAACGGTTTAAATGAGTGTTAGTTATTTTGGCTTTTGAAATTTTAAGTCAAGTATAGTTAAGTTTATTTACAAGTTTGATTAAGAAAAGATTTTTAAAAAATGAAATGGCATAAGGCCAAAGTTTCTAGTTTGCAATAAGGTCAAAGTTTAGAAAACAGACACAAGCAAAAAAGATGTTTTTAAAAGGCAGAGAGAATTTGAAATTAAAGAAGTGGGGAGAAGATGAAGAGAATAAACCTAAGCACAAAATTAAAAGTTGAGAGTTGAAAAGATCTGACCGATGGGCTGCAATCCAATAGACAAGAATGTCATATAGAAACCCAAATTTCCCTTGGACTTTAGAATCAAGCAACAAACAATAAACAAATAGAAAGTTAAAGAGAAAGGCATAAAATAAAGATAGCCACATCCAAGCTTAGCAACTCCATGATCCTCTTCAGATTTTGCCCATGTAGCAAATGACTTCAACGAGGAGCATTATGCACAGGTTCAAAATAACAGCTTCAATATGATCATGTTGCAGATGAACTCAAATGGATCTTCAATGATGTATCAGATGAAAGTTTCAAATCACAAACACTTGGTTACATGAAAGTTGGCATTGGCCAAGTCCTTTGCATAGGGAGTGTTGCCTAAATTCTAAGTCCAATAGTCTCAGATCAAACCAACAGTCCACACAAGATATTTTTTAGGGTTTTTTGTTCTTATTATGTACATTAAGGTCAAAAGACCTCACAAACAAACAAGTATATGCAAACACAATATATCACAAAAATATGGTCCAAGTGGACAAAGTGAAAATGACATTAACATAAACAACTTAAATGGTATGAATAATGGGAAATGAATAAAGCTTAAAAATTAAAGTGCATTAAAAGTAAATGACTTGAAATTAAATGTTATTTGTTAATGAGCTAGAGGTTAGTATTGCTTTTGCTTTTGTTTTGTTTAAGTCATTCTTTGGAGAACACTCAACCCACTTATCACAAGCATGGATCCTTGAACCAAGACATCTTCCAAAGGAAGGAAAAAAGGCCAAGTTTCCATACAATACCATGAAAGAGGGGAGACTTACAATCTCACTAACTAGAATGCTATGCCTTTTGTGTCAAAATTTAGCGCTATGTTAAGCAATCGTAATTGGACTTATATAGAAGTCAAAACTATTTGAGGTCGGGCAATAGAATTTTGGTGTTAATGCATGTTAGAGACATAGTATGATGAACTATGCTCATGAAACATACCACAGACAAAAATAATATGCAAAGTGGAGGGCCTAATCTCATCCATACTTATGTTGATTTTGCAATCAACTAGCCTTAGGATATAGAGACATTATAGGTCCATGACATGAATGCATAAAGAATGGGAATAAGATGAAGAGGGAGGGGGAATGGATCAAACACAAATTGGACAAAAGAGGACTTTTACCAAGTTAAGATCATTCATTCATTTTGGGAGATGGAATGTACATTCCATCAATCCCCTAAATCCAATTATCTTAACCTAACAAAGTCAAATCAACCTTGACCAAGGCCCAACAACACAAGTCAAACTCACAAAGTCAATTAAAATGGCTCTACACAATTTATTTGGCATTTAATCAATTAAAAATAATAAAATAAATTCATTAAATTAAATATGGTTGGTCAATTTCTTAAAACCTCATCAAAACACCAAAGAAATGACCATGAGATTTATCATAGGTCAAACAAGGTCAAAGAACCTTGGAGAAAAAATTTCAGAATTTTTGGAAACTTAAAAGTATTTTTAAACAATTAAAAATATTCATAAAATCAATTAAATCATGAAAAATATTAATAATGATCCAAAAAATAATTTTAATTCAGAAAATGAAAGAGGATTTTATTTAAAAAAATTTAGTGAAATTCTCATATTTTTTGGATCAATATTAAATTTAATATGAATTAATGAAAGTAAAAGGAATAAAATGAAAATCAATTAAATTAGAAAAACGTGGACCACTTGATCTCCCTCATTAATTGAGGTGGCAGATCAAGTGGTGGGGTACGCGCGTTCCATGGAACTTGGACTCTTTGGAAATGTTAGATAAAGAGGAACAACTCTTATGTTGAACACTTTTCCATTTGGAACTTGTATTATGCTGAATTTTGAGGTGGAAGTTTGGAATTTTCAACATATCAAAATATTTTCTAAGTGTCAAGCCATATGTTCAATTATTCCACCTTGGCTAACTTTTTAAGTGAGCTCCAAATGAGAAAAGTGTCTTCACCAAAGTTGTAGCCCTTTCAAAAACCTTCAAAGTGGTAACCAATTTGACATTATTTAGATTTGGGATGAATGAGTTATGCATTTTTGAAGTTAAGGAAAATCACTTGTTCAATGGTATTGGTCCAAAATGACCGATAATGTATCCTCATATGACATGCTCATAAAAGTTGATTTAGCTCTTCTTCCAAACATAAAAATTGAAGTAGACACCTTGAATTTGATTATGCAACTTGGAAATATTTCATATTATGAAAATTGAGCAAGTTATGGCCTTGGGAAGTTGACTTTTAAATTAGGGTTTAGACAAAATGACCTATAATCTTTCAACGTAAAAAATGACTTTCCAAGCAAAACTAGCTCTAGACCACAACATGAAAGTTGTTTGGAATGTCATTTTGAGTAACTTTTCTCTTGGAATCATTTTCATATGATGAAAATTGTATGAGATAGGGTCTAAGAATCCCCAGTTTTGATAAGATGAAATCCTCTGGTCAACTACCATCAAGAGTTTGAAGCTTGTTTGCGTTGGAAACCCTAATTCATCTAGGTATCTTGTGTGACTTCCTCAACAAGTTTCTTCAACATTTGGTTAAAAATATCAAGGGATACTTTATATTACATCATCTTACACATATATTATCCTTCATGAGTCCCAAAATCAAGAGAATGTCAAGTTAGCAAGTTGGTTCATGGTGGTTGACCAGAGAAAGTCAATTGGTCAAAACTGGGGTTCCCTAGACCCTATCTCCTACAATTTTTGTCATATGAAAATTATTTCTAAGAGCAAAGTTACTGATAATGCCATTCCAAACAACTTTTATGTTTAAGTCAAAAGCTATTTTTTCTTGGAAAGTTAGTTTTTATGGTGAAAGATTATATGTGATTTTTTCTGAACCCTAGTTAGGAGGTCAACTTACAAAGACCGTAACTTTCTCAATTTATATGATATGAAATCCATTAAAGTTTCATGATCAAATTCAATATGTCCTTTTCAACTTTGATGTTTGGAAGAAGTTCAAATTCAACTTTCAAATGCATGTGCCAAGGTAAAACATTATAGGTCATTTTGGGCCATTACCATTGAACAAGTGATTTTCCTCAACTTCTAAAATGTATAACTCCTTCATTCCAAATCCAAATGAGGTGAAATTTGTGACCAAATTGAATATATTTGAAATAGATACAACGTTTATGAAGGAACTTTTTCCATTTGAAGTCCATAGAAAAATTTATTCAAGGTGGAAGAAGTGAACATTTGACTTGGCACTTAGAAAATTTTCAAACATGTTTGATTTTCCAAACTTCCACCTCAAAATTCTTCATGATTCAAACTTCAAATGGAAAAGTGTTAAACATGAAAGTTGTTCCCCTTGATCTCACCTTTCCAAAAGTCTAATATCACCTCATTTGGCCAAATAATGAAGGACTTGCGCATGGGTCCTTTTCAAGGGACCAATTGGATGATTTTCACCTTCACATTTCAAACTCAAATGAATGACCACATGACATGATTTAAGCATGATTCTCAAGCAATTTTGGACCTGAATACATCACTTGATAGGCCTATCACACGCCCATGCAAGCATGCAATAAGAATTGCTAATTTTGGCAAAACTTGAAAGTGTGTGGAAATGAATTGGAATGCCTATAAATACAACCCCTCATGCTCATAATTGAGGACCTCATGCCCAAGCTTTGAACCTGCAATCCAAACCCTCGCCATTAAAGGATAATCTTGAAGGGTTTCATTTGATAATCAAGCTTCAAATCTCATTCTGTTTTGAGATTGAAACTCCAAGAGTCTAAGCCATTTTCCGATCTTAATCACTTCCTTCAAGCTTCTAAAACCAAGCCAAACTGGGATCAAGATCAAGCAAGGTTAAAGCTCCCTCGAAGGTAATTTTTCAGAATTTCCATCTCTTCGATTCTCCCTCAATTCTTCACTATTCTTTGTGATTTTTGGTTGGCTAAAGTCCTACCAATGTAGGCAAGAAGATTGAGTTTCTTTGAGGTCAAATCGAAGCAACTCAATTCATGATCCTCAAAATTCAAATCCCTGTATCTTTTTATATACTTGGAATTGGAGAAAATTAAGGCCAAATTCGAGCTCCTGGGCATTTTTTCTTTAAATCCATGTCCTTGTTTTTCATTTTGGTGATGGTTGCTGGTGGACCAGTTTGGTGAGGTCCATCGGAGAAGAAGACCAGAGCCCTAGCTTCGGTGGTGTGTTGGCACGCCTCATGACCATCAAATCTTGTTCAAATGTTCTAATCCTAGTTGCTCCTTGTGATTACCATCCTTATGACGCGTTGACTGAGGTGTATGGTGTGAAGCGCGCGCTTGGCCATCAGATCTGCCACCTCAATTAATGAGGGCGATCTGATGGCCCTCGTTTTTTAAATTACCTTTTAATTTTTGAATTTATGTTTAATTGCTTTATTTTATTTAATTCATAATAATTTCATTTTTAATCCAAAAAATATGGGACTTTCACCACAAATCTTTAAATATTTTCCTCTTTCATTTTCTGAATTAAAATTATTTTTTGGATAAATTTTGATACTTTTCATGAATTAAATATTTTTTTGCATATTTTTAATTGTTTAAAAATACTTCTGACTTTTCAAAAATCATGAAATTTTTTGTCTAAGGTCCTTTGACCTTGTTTGACCTAGGATAAATCTCTTGGCCATTTATTTGGTGTTTTGAAGAGGTTTTAGGTTTTGACCAAATTAAATTGAATTTTAATGCATTTTTAATTTGATTTTTAATTGATTAATTGTGTAAAAATCATGTTGAGCCATCTTTATGGTCTTGTGATGTTTGACTATTTGTTTGGGCCTTGGTCAAGGTTGATTTGACTTTTGTTGGATTAAAATCATTGGATTTAGGGGATTGATGAAATGTACATTTCATCTCCCAAAATGAATGAATGGTTTTAATTTGAAAAAATTCCTCCCATGACCAATTTGTGTTTCTCTCACTCCCCTCCCCCTTCATCTTCATCCCTATTCTTTCCCTTTCCTTTCATTTGACCAGTGAAATCTCAAATATCCTAAGGCTAATTGGTTCATCAATGACCTTGTGTTAGATGAACCAATATAAGTATGGATGAGGTAGGTTCATCCCTCTTGATCTTTTCTTTTAGTGTGTGGTGTGTTTTAGGAGTTTGGTTCATCATACCAAATCTCTAACATGCATTAACACCTAAATTTTTAGTGCCCGGTGAAGCTAGCGGAAATATACCTGAACGTATCGCACGCTCGAACATACAACAGAGTCGCCATCGAACTTTATTTATCTCCAAAGGGAAGGGAAAACATCAATAAAACCCGGGGGAAAGAGATATGCTAGGTAAGGAAGTCGATTATGTAAGGGGAAGGTATTAGCACCCCAAACATCCATGGTACTCCATGGGAACCGTTTTGATTGTTCTCGCTTGAATAGGTGTTATCTAAAGATTACTCGCAAAAGAATGGGGAAAGGAAAGGAATTTAGATAAAGTGCTCGATGAGGATTAGGGCCATCATGCCTACTGTCATACCCCAAAATTTGCCCATTAATATTTCAAGACATTTTGCAAGGCATTCCGACTCATATATAACACTGATCTTGAAGAAACAAAAAAAAAAAAAAAAAATTTAATTAATTAATTAATTAATTAATTAATTAAATAATTAAAATAAATAAATAAATAAAATATAACAAATTATTTTGGACTTGGGTCTCCCTCATTCCAAGCCCATTACCCACGAAATTAGTCTATAAATACTGAAGTTTCAGTAGGGGAGTTACACTTGGAGTTTAGACTTGGAGTTTACACTGGGAGATTCACTGGAGAAAGAAGGAAGAGAAGCAAAACACTCTGAGTTTCCTTGGAACAAAACCTTGAGGAAAAAGAAAGAGAGAGAACAGAGAAGGACGGATAGAAACTTTGGCATAGGAACCCTGCCTACCCGGAGAATTCAGAGTAAAGAAACCCTGAAGGCAGCCCATCTGCACCGAAGCCATCGCCGTCCAATTCCCGCTGCCTAACTTATTCCGATACTACAAGTGGTCAATCCCTTCAACCTTGAATTGGCAAACAGGTTTGCGTATCTCTATTGTTTATACTTTCAATTGGCCATATCTACATATATAATGTATCATGATTAAATGTTGATATATAATTTGCTTTCGTATGGGAATCTAAATACGCCTGAACCCTGAATGTTTGACCATGTTATTCCTGTGATAAAATGCCATAAAATTCAAAGTTCCTAACATGGGGCTGTTTTCAAATTCAAAATCCGTGGCCTTCGCTAGGCGAGGCAGAGGCGAACGAGACAGTACCTGATTCTTCTAGTCTGTTTTTTTTATGTTTTTATCATAGCCATGCATTATTCATCCTATCCTATTTATTGTTGTGATATTTCTCCGGTGTAATCTTCGATTGCACCCTGATTTGGTGTTCTGACATGTTTCTTTTTTTGAGTTTCGTAAAGGTTCACATATCCCAGGAAAAGGTTATTGGCTAGGTATTCCACTTTATTTGTGGGATACCCTTGTGGAGTTTCACCCTAAATTAATTTTTAATGTATTAATTTCTAATGTATTAATTTTTTAATATATTATTTTTAATAATTTTAATGTGGAGTTTCATCCTAATTATATAATTAATTGTAAAACTTTGCCTTTGAATAAGTGATCTTGGACCTCTCTTTGTTGCCTTACGATTACGATATTACGGTCATGTCCCGCGAACGTGGG
The DNA here is from genome assembly GCF_024323335.1 of Lathyrus oleraceus. Lineage (NCBI taxonomy): Eukaryota > Viridiplantae > Streptophyta > Magnoliopsida > Fabales > Fabaceae > Lathyrus > Lathyrus oleraceus. Next base: position 311,771,043 of record NC_066583.1, read on the forward strand.
GATACCCTTAGCAAAGACCCTTCGGTTAAATCATCATAAAATAAATTATAGTCCCTCGGATGTTGCCTTCGAATATACAACTTTGTCCCTCGATGACCCTCCGATGTTGCCTACGGTTAAAAGATGATAGTCCCTTCGAATGCTAAGGTATCCTCGTAACTGTTGCCTTCAATGACCAATCGATGACCCTACGATGACCCTTTTACATCCAAAGGATAAAACTACTTATTTCTCAATAATAAGGACAGTTTTACCCTCATAAGGATAGGAAATACTCATAAAGCCCTTGGGTCGGTATAACTCTTAATTGCTGGCTCACAACCTAAAACATTTTTTCACACCTCACACCTTTCAAAATACCTTCAGAAAATCACCACTTGGTATACATTCATACTAGAATCATTACCGAGTTATATTTTTCTAAACAATTTTCAAAACTAAACGAGATAATCACTTTGTATACATTCATACAAGAATCATTACAAAGTTAAATTCTCTTTTCAAAACAATTTTTCTAAACAATTCACAAACACTTTTTTTTTAGACAAAAATAATATAAGTGATCGAGCAATTAAGAGCCCATGGATAACCATGGATACAAAGGGTGCTAACACCTTCCCTTTGTATAATGTACCTCCCGAACCCAAAATCTAAATTAAGGTTTTTCCTGTTCTTTTCCACCTTTCCTTATTGGATAAAAGAAAAGTCGGTGGCGACTCTTGCTAACCGCGACATTGCGATTAAAACCACAAAAAAGTCCAGTTCACCGTATGACAGAACTGGCGACTCTGCTGGGGACCCTAAATATTTAAAAAGAGAGGTTACCTTAAAAACAAGATCACTTATTCAATTTGTCTGATTTATTTTTAAGGGATTGCTTGGGTATGTTATGCTTGAGTGAAAGATCCTACACCCGGATCTAGTGTACCTTAGGTAAGTAGCAAGAGATCATCGCGACTGTCCGGCGTATACTGGAATGGTCAAAATGATGGCTACGGTTAATGTGGCACTTTGGATGTCCTGATGTTCCTCATGTTAGTTGAGGAAATATTTGGCATTCGCGTGGTGTCATAAAAGCATTAACCAGACCTTTAGAACCCTAATTGACTCATCCTGGCCATTAGAAAGTAGTGAGATAACTGGCTTCGGTTCCGACTGGAGTTGGTTGAGACTCGATACTACACTCTTTGAGATTGGACTTTAGGGAAGCTTCGGTCAACCGCTTGGTGTTGCACTGAAGTGGACTTAAGGAAAGGTCAATGATTTGAGATCCTTCTTGAACCCGGTTACTATTCTAAGACAGGTTGAACCAACCAAACTTTAGTGGGGAGGGTATTTACCTATGGAACTCACGCAAGCCTTAAAACCTAGGAATGATTGTTGTGTGACTTGCTTGTGCTTGTTATTTATCTAACAACATAACATCATAACATCATAACATCATGGCATTGTACTAACCATTTCAAGGATTTAGGGATTTAACTCTGCTAAAAAAAAACAAAAACAAAAGCAAAAACAAAAGAGAAAAGAAAAAAAAAGCTCTTTTTGTTAGTTTATGCAAAGTTAAATCCCGAAAGTCCTTGAAAACATTTCATACATTGCATTGCATCGCATAACAGGTATTCTAAAGGATCAGTGTTCTCACGATTTTCCTATCAAACAGATTCCAGCAGATTCAAACAGATTGAACAATGGCTCTCGAACAAACTGTCAAAGATCTCCAGGCCCAGAATGCTCAATTCCAGGAAATGATGCTGAGCTTATCTAAGGGGCAGGAAGAACTGAAAGCTCTTTTGATGGAGAAGAAGAAGGACCAGAAACCTGTGGGTTACATCAACCCGGGGAGAAGGCTTAAGGGACAGGTTACAGGAGTCAAGATTAGAATTCCGAAGGATTCAGAAGAAGAGACCGAGAATGATTCGGAAGATGAGAATCCTAATCTCGTCAATTCTGAGGACGACGATGAAGATTATGAACATGAACAGTACTCTCCGAAGGATGATAAGTACAAGTTGCTGGAAGAACGTATGCTAGCTATGGAGGGGCAGAAAGTGCCCGGTCTGGATTTCGAAAACTTGGGTCTGGTCTCTGATGTGGTCATTCCCCGCAAATTCAAGGTTCCCATTTTCACTAAGGGCTTATGTGAGAAAGATTCAGCCGCACACTACTGATAAGAAACTGTGGATCCATTTCTTCCAAGAGAGTCTGTCTGGCACACAGTTAGAGTGGTATTATCAGCTTGAGAGCTCTAACATCCGCACATGGACTGATTTAGCAACAGCTTTCTACAAGCACTACCAGTATAATTCTGAGTTAGCGCCTACTCGGCTACAGCTACAAAATATGACTATGGGCTCTAAAGAAAGTTTCAAAGAATATGCTCAAAAGTGGAGAGATTTGGCTGGCAGAGTCAAACCCCCTATGACTGATCGAGAGTTAGTGGACATGTTCATGGGTACACTGACTGGCCCATTCTACAGCCATCTACTGGGAAGTTCCTCGTCAGGTTTCACTGAACTTATCTTGACAGGTGAACGGGTTGAAAGCGGCATTCGAAGTGGAAAGATACAGGCAGCTACTTCTGCAAGCACCAAAAAGTCCTATCAGGGAAAGAGTGAATCAAATGCTGTGTACAGTGAGAGGAAGCATAACAAGAAGAATCGTGACCATACTGTTGGGGCAGTTACAATTGCCGCACCGCCATCTCAGAACTTCCAACACAGACAAGACAGGTCGAGAAGACAGTTTACCAAGATCAATATGACTTTAACCCAAGCACTGCAGAGTACGTTAAAGGCCAATTTGATTACCCTCAGAGGCCCTCCTGCAAATCCCAACACTACTTCTCCTCGTTATAATCCCAACGCCAGGTGTGCCTATCACTCCGATAGCCCCGGGCATGATACGAATGATTGCTGGTTGTTGAAGAACAAGATTCAGGATATGATCGACGCTGGAGAAATTGAATTTGATCCTCCGGCGACCCCCAATGTCATCACAGCACCTATGCCTAATCATGACCAGAATGTTAATGTTGTGGACGACAATTCTCACGTTACTGACGTTGCTGATTTAGCATCTCCTCTCCTGATCGTTAAGAAGAATTTATTGCAAGCTGGTTTATTTCCAGGTTGTGCTGAAGATTGCGATCTCTGTGTACTCCGACCCAATGATTGTTTGAAGTTGAAGAACGGCATTCAACGGCTGATGGATGATCGTACAATTCTATTTGAAAGGGTTCCTAAGGTGGACAACTCTATTGAAGAGGTATCTGTGATTGCTAGGTCCAAAGCTCCAGTGAAGATTACCGCTACTAGAGTGCCTGTGAAGATTACCGCTGAGCCCAAAGTGGCTCCCCTGATTATTACCGCACCTGGCCCCGTGCCATATTCCTCCAGCAAAGCTATTCCGTGGAACTATGGAGGCGACGTTTACATCCATGGCATAAAGCAAGTTGGTAGTTCTGCTAATCCTAATGATATTGTGGGGACTAGTAAAGTTACTCGAAGTGGAAGGATCTACTCCCCAGAAATCTCACCTCCCGCTCCCGAAATTCGAGGAAAAAGACCAGTCAATCCTCCTCAGTCAGAGACATCGGTCGAAGTTACTTCTGAAGATGTTGCCAAACAGGAAATGGAAGAGATGCTGAAAATCATCTGTAAGAGCGATTTTGATGTAGTGGAACAATTGGGGCATACTCCGTCTAAAATCTCAATGTTGTCCTTGTTATTATCCTCTGAATCCCATGCCAATGCATTGATGAAATTCTTGAAGACCGCTCATGTGCCTCAAGAAACATCCGTCGATCAATTCGAACATTATGTTGCTAATTTGACTGTTGACAATGGCCTAGGCTTTTCCGATGCTGACCTGACGCCAGCAGGAAAGAATCACAATAAAGCTCTGCATATCTCCATCGAGTGTGAGGGGATCACCCTGGCTCACGTGTTGATCGACAACGGCTCTTCCTTGAATGTGCTCCCGAAAGCTGTACTCGATAAATTTGACTACAAAGGCATTGAACTGAAACCTAGTGATGTTGTGGTGCGTGCTTACGATGGTGCGAAGAGTGTTGTCTATGGTGAAGTGGTTCTCCCTATCAAGATAGGACCTCAAGTCTTCAACACTACCTTTCACGTGATGGACATTCGTCCCGCCTACTCCTGCTTGTTGGGGCGCCCTTGGATCCATGGGGCAGGTGCGGTAGCTTCGTCGCTTCATCAAAAGCTGAAGTATCCAATAGCAGGCATGGTTGTCACTGTATGTGGAGAAGAAGAGTATATTGTCAGTAGTGTGCAAGCCTTCAAATACGTCGAGATGGATGGTGAATTCTTTGAGACTCCTTCTCAGTCATTTGAAGTGGTTCCTCCACCCAGTCCTGTCCTTAAGCCAACTCCCCTTGTGCCCAAGGTTGTTCGTGCTCCCCCTGTCATGATCTCTCTGAAAGATGCTCAAGCCGCGATTGAAAATGGTGATCGTGCTGGTTGGGGTCAACTGATCAATGTACCGTACAAGTCTGATAAAGCTGGCCTGGGGTTTAACTCTGGAAAGATAGTCAAAAATCAGATTAATGCTATGGAAGATGCTGATAGTGATTGCGACTTGGATAGCTGGATTTTCCCAACAATTGGTGACGGACTCAACAATTGGAAGACTGAAGACATTATCCCGATTTCCTTTAGTCAGGAGTAATTGTTATTGTTTATTCTAGAATTGCAAATTTTAATTTTCTTTTACAATCAAACTTCTTAAAGCATTGTGTCTATGCCCGAGGCACAATAGCTAATTTTTTAGGGTTTGTCATTTTCATAAGCATATTCATATTCAATAAATCAATGGACTTTTTGCATTCAAATATTGCGCTCTTTATCTTTCCTGTCATTTTTCAAACAAGCTATGTTTTCTTGCGCACACTCACGTAACAATTTGCCGATCCATATCCACTCTGGATCCTGTTGGTAATGAGTCTGCTACTGTTCATTATGACTTTGAAAATCCGATCTACCAAGCCGAGGATGGAAGCGAGGAAGATTGTGAAGTCCCTGGAGAACTTGCCCGACTACTGCAAGAAGAAAAGACTATACAGCCGCATGAGGAATCAATTGAAATTGTAAATCTGGGTACTGAAATAAACAAGAAAGAAGTCAGAGGTTTCTTGGGGCACTCGAATTACATTGCCCGATTCACTCCACACTTGACTGCTATCTGCAAACCCATCTTCAAATTACTGAGAAAAAAATCAAGAGATGGTATGGAATGATGAATGCCAAGAAGCTTTTGACAAAATCAAGAAGTATCTCCGAGAACCTCCAATTCTGATACCACCAGTTGAAGAAAGACCTCTCATCATGTATTTGACCGCGTTAGAAAATTCAATGAGGTGTGTGTTGGGGCAACATGACGAGTCTGGTCGAAAAGAGCATGCCATATACTGCCTTAGCAAAAGGTACCGGCTGTGAAACAAGATACTCACAGCTCGAGAAAGCTTGCTGTGCTTTGGTTTGGGCTGCTCGCCGACTAAGACAGTATATGTTGAATCATACCACTTTATTGACTTCTAAGATGGATTCTATCAAATATCTATTTGAGAAACCCGCTGTCTCCTAAAAGAGGATTATCACTGACAATGGCACTAATTTGAACAACAAGATGATTACTGAACTCTGCACGCAGTTCAAAATAAAACACCATAACTCTTCTCCGTACCGGCCAAAGATGAACGGCGCTGTAGAAGCGGCTAATAAGAATATTAAGAAGATTATACAAAAGATGACGGTAACATACAAAGACTGGCATGAGATGTTACCATTTGCTCTTCATGGTTATCGTACTTCGGTACGAACTTCGACAGGGGCAACTCCTTTCTCTTTAGTCTACGGAATGGAAGCCGTTTTACCAGTAGAGGTTCAGATTCCCTCTCTAAGGATCATGAAAGAGGCGGGCTTAGACGAAGACGAATGGATTCAGACTCGACTCGATCAGATAAATTTGATGGATGAGAAGAGACTTGCGGCTGTATGTCACGGGCAGATATATCAGAAGCGCATGACCAGGGCATTCAACAAAAAGGTCAAGAGACAAGTGTATCAAATTGGCGACTTGGTAATCAAACGCATCATCCTACCACAAACTGACCCCAGAGGCAAATGGACTCCCACATACGAAGGGCCATTTGTAGTTAAGAAGGTATTCTCAGGTGGAGCCATGATACTCGCTACAATGGATGGTGAAGACTTCCCACATCCCGTGAACGCGGACATAGTTAAAAAATACTACGCATAAAAGAGACCCGCTAGATCGACGTATCTAGGCAAAAGTAAGGGCATCCCGGCGAACCAAAAGGGTTCGGGCAAAAATTAGGGATATATAAAAAAAAATGTACACCCGGCAAGTCGAAAACATGAAAAGGCGGCTTGGGCAAAAAAGGGTATCCTGGTGGACTGAAAACCTGAAAAGGCGGTCCAGGCAAAAATTAGGGATTAAAGCGTATGACTATGTCCCGTTCTCAGTCAACTTTCATCCAAGTTCGAGGGACTGACCAAGCCAATCACTTCTATCCGACATCAAGGGATGAGATGCTCGAAGACATAATGACAGTAGTAGGCTTAAAATCAATAGGACTTCTTCCACATAGCTTTCTCTTTGTTTTCGACAATTTCCTCTTACTAGGATTTCTGTCTCCTTGTACACAAATTGCCTGTTTATAGGCCTCCTTTCAAAATCAATACAACCCTCTTTCAAAAAAAAGATGCTTTTGTTTTTACTTTTTCTGTTTTGTTTGCGTAAACGTCCATTGATTTAATTTGAATTAATATATGCATTTGAATATGACCAATGTTTACCAAAATACATGCATAGAATAGCAATAGCAATTACTACAAGACTTCAGGATCGAGGATAAGGTCTAACCATGCTTCCAATGAATCCGCTACCAATTCTCTTCCCCAGCAAGCCTATTTTTCCCAGAAGAAATTGGCAGTATTCCCCGGCACAGCCAGCTATTCCCCAACAGAGGTCGGCATCGCCAGACAGGCTGATCATCTCATCCATCTCCAGCCCGACTCTGCTGAATATTTCCACCATCAGACAGAAATCAAGCATCCTCAGCCGAGAAAGGGTCATCGACACAAATGTCTCAAATCAGTAGATGGGGATTTATTTTCCCCAGTAGAGTCCCCAAGCAGAACTTCTCATACGCATAGCTCATTCATTACATCCTTTCACAGCATACGCATGCATACAACATTCACATTTATTTTAGCATAACACGAAACATCTCATGCATCATGACATAGCATGAAGCTAACTTTTTCTTTGCAGGTTAATTATCCTCCTGATATAGTCAAAGTAGAAGGTTCATTCAGACAGACACCTTTATCAATCACATTCAAGATTCAGATATATATTTCAAATACAGTTCATGGGAACATTCATTCTGACAACACTTCGATATCCTCCTAACGATGGCATCTCTAAGCCCATCCCAGACATTTATTGCAAGTACAACATATACAGGTTATCAGATACAGCCTAACGTACGGTTCATTCTGATTCAGCCCAACATATGACTTCTTCAGCAACTCCAATGCGGTCTAACGTACGACCCATTTGGACCTTCAAATCCTCAGATGCTGCCTAGCGTACGGTACATTCAGGGGTGTAGTCTAGCGTACGACTACTTTCTTTTTCAGATGCAGCCTAACGGACGGCTCATTCTACAACTCGGATACGATCTAACGTACGATCCATTCTGAACTTCAACAACCCCAACGCGGTCTAACGTACGACCCGTTTGGATCTTACAACCCTCAGATGCTACCTAACGTACGGTACATTTCTGAAGTGTAGTCTGGCGTACGACTACCGCTTTCATCATCAGATGCGGCCTAACAGACGACATATTCTGCGACGGTCTAACGTACGACCCGTTCGGATGTCCATCCCCTCAGATGCTACCTAACATACGGTACATTTCTGAAGTGTAGTCTAACGTACGACTACCCCTTTCATCATCAGATCCTACCTAACATACGGTACATTTCTGAAGTGTAGTCTAACGTACGACTACCCCTTTCGTCATCAGATTCAGCCTAACGTACGGCTCATTCTGCAACTCAGATACGATCTAGCGTATGGTCCATTCTGATCCTTTATCCCCAACAGCATATGACACACTCCGACTCCCCAGCGAAGTCGGCAGCCTAATGGATGACTCATTATACGGTCTAACGTACGACCCAGTGTGGCACCCATGTCTTCAAATTGGCCTAATATACGGCGCAATCTGAAGCTTTCGTCATCAAACCTCCCGGATGACATCTTTAAGCCCATCTCCATCAAGACCAACTGTCGATTCTCAAGTGCAAATTTTTGGGGCATTCTAGTGTTCAATAATCTTCCACCTCCAGACCACGAATGGCGTATACACCATTCTAACTCTCTCGGTCCAAGAATATTGAACAAGGGCAGCTGTCATACCCCAAAATTTGCCCATTAATATTTCAAGACATTTTGCAAGGCATTCCGACTCATATATAACACTGATCTTGAAGAAACAAAAAAAAAAAAAATTTAATTAATTAATTAATTAATTAAATAATTAAAATAAATAAATAAATAAAATATAACAAATTATTTTGGACTTGGGTCTCCCTCATTCCAAGCCCATTACCCACGAAATTAGTCTATAAATACTGAAGTTTCAGTAGGGGAGTTACACTTGGAGTTTAGACTTGGAGTTTACACTGGGAGATTCACTGGAGAAAGAAGGAAGAGAAGCAAAACACTCTGAGGTTTCCTTGGAACAAAACCTTGAGGAAAAAGAAAGAGAGAGAACAGAGAAGGACGGATAGAAACTTTGGCATAGGAACCCTGCCTACCCGGAGAATTCAGAGTAAAGAAACCCTGAAGGCAGCCCATCTGCACCGAAGCCATCGCCGTCCAATTCCCGCTGCCTAACTTATTCCGATACTACAAGTGGTCAATCCCTTCAACCTTGAATTGGCAAACAGGTTTGCGTATCTCTATTGTTTATACTTTCAATTGGCCATATCTACATATATAATGTATCATGATTAAATGTTGATATATAATTTGCTTTCGTATGGGAATCTAAATACGCCTGAATACCCTGAATGTTTGACCATGTTATTCCTGTGATAAAATGCCATAAAATTCAAAGTTCCTAACATGGGGCTGTTTTCAAATTCAAAATCCGTGGCCTTCGCTAGGCGAGGCAGAGGCGAACGAGACAGTACCTGATTCTTCTAGTCTGTTTTTTTTATGTTTTTATCATAGCCATGCATTATTCATCCTATCCTATTTATTGTTGTGATATTTCTCCGGTGTAATCTTCGATTGCACCCTGATTTGGTGTTCTGACATGTTTCTTTTTTTGAGTTTCGTAAAGGTTCACATATCCCAGGAAAAGGTTATTGGCTAGGTATTCCACTTTATTTGTGGGATACCCTTGTGGAGTTTCACCCTAAATTAATTTTTAATGTATTAATTTCTAATGTATTAATTTTTTAATATATTATTTTTAATAATTTTAATGTGGAGTTTCATCCTAATTATATAATTAATTGTAAAACTTTGCCTTTGAATAAGTGATCTTGGACCTCTCTTTGTTGCCTTACGATTACGATATTACGGTCATGTCCCGCGAACGTGGGGATACCCTTAGCAAAGACCCTTCGGTTAAATCATCATAAAATAAATTATAGTCCCTCGGATGTTGCCTTCGAATATACAACTTTGTCCCTCGATGACCCTCCGATGTTGCCTACGGTTAAAAGATGATAGTCCCTTCGAATGCTAAGGTATCCTCGTAACTGTTGCCTTCAATGACCAATCGATGACCCTACGATGACCCTTTTACATCCAAAGGATAAAACTACTTATTTCTCAATAATAAGGACAGTTTTACCCTCATAAGGATAGGAAATACTCATAAAGCCCTTGGGTCGGTATAACTCTTAATTGCTGGCTCACAACCTAAAACATTTTTTCACACCTCACACCTTTCAAAATACCTTCAGAAAATCACCACTTGGTATACATTCATACTAGAATCATTACCGAGTTATATTTTTCTAAACAATTTTCAAAACTAAACGAGATAATCACTTTGTATACATTCATACAAGAATCATTACAAAGTTAAATTCTCTTTTCAAAACAATTTTTCTAAACAATTCACAAACACTTTTTTTTTAGACAAAAATAATATAAGTGATCGAGCAATTAAGAGCCCATGGATAACCATGGATACAAAGGGTGCTAACACCTTCCCTTTGTATAATGTACCTCCCGAACCCAAAATCTAAATTAAGGTTTTTCCTGTTCTTTTCCACCTTTCCTTATTGGATAAAAGAAAAGTCGGTGGCGACTCTTGCTAACCGCGACATTGCGATTAAAACCACAAAAAAGTCCAGTTCACCGTATGACACCTACGTATCCTCATAGTGCAATGAGGAATTCAGAGCTCCGTAGTTCATAGGACTAAACAGTGGGAGATGAAAAGAAGTTGATCAAGGTATGATCTGAACCGAAGAATAATATGATTTGAACTCCAACAAGGGGTGAAAATGTGAACCCAAGAGTAAAACTGGTATGAACCAACAAGTGAGGGCCTACAACACTGTATTGGAATAACCAAAAAAGATTAAATTAAGTGTTTAATTACATAGTACAAACAACTCTTGGTTCACAAAGAGATACAAGATGGAGCACAAAGGTATACTATATTTGGTTCAAAGAATAGGTATATCACATGGAGTGAATGGATGTATAACAATGAGTGCATCATGGAGATGAACAAAATGAAGTGACCAAGGTCACAAAATTGGAGGATTTGGTAACAAGTGACTGAAGAAGTATTGTTTGAAACCCAAAGGTGAAAGTGTATTGGAATCCATAAGATAAATGGGATTTGTACCATAGAGATGTTTGGGTGACGGGCCAAACAACTCTAGATAGAAATGCGGACTTTACATTATACGTCCTAAAAGGATGAATATGGAATTACAAAGAAAGTTGTATTTCGATGTCAAAGGAATAATATGTCTCTGGGTGAACAATTTATGATCAAAGGTAGGTAATGACTAGTGAAAGATATGGATGGTGCCATAGGGCGGAAGAAGGAATAATTAAGAGTATGCTCGCCAAGGATTCGCATCATCGTGCCTACGTATTCTCATTGTGCAATGAGAAAGTCAGAGCAATCGTAGTTCGGAACTACGAGAATAGAAAGAGAGACATACAGTGATGAAAAGTATAACTTGTACCAACAGAATGGTATCAAGGGAACCCATAACTGGAGGGAACTTGGAATCAAAGAGTAAACAAGCCTCTCAACCAAATAAATGAATTAAATGTCTAGGTACGAGCCAAATAACTCTGGATTCACAAGATGAACTGGTTTTACAATGTCTCAAAGGGGTAAAAGCGGGGCCCAATAGAAAGTATTATTGTGTACAAGGAAATAGTATATCACTAGATGGGGAACAAACAGTTCGAGATCAAATAAGAATAATATCTTGGATCCAGGAAGGGATGGACTCTTAATCGAAGAGCAAAATGGCCTCTTATCCGAAAAAGAATGAATTAAATGTTTGGGTGACGGGCCAAACAACTCTCAATTGATGAGGTGGACTGTCGTTATCGTCCTAAAAGGATAGACAAGGAGTCTAAGGAGAAGTATAGTTAATCTCAAAGAGATGGTATTGATTGAATGAATGAAGAATGATTGATTGATAAATAGGGTAGCTCGCGAAGAAACTGAGTTCTCCTGCCTACGTATCCTTATAGTGCAATAAGGAAATCAGAGCTTTCGTAGTTTAGCCTACTACGGCTGAAAACAAGATGATTAGGGAGGAAAAAGAAAAGATGATAGAATGATTGAATGAAAGAGTGGAATAAACTTGATAGTTACTTGATAAGAATCACACTAAAGTCTATGAGTAAAGGTGGATACGATAAGCAACGAGCCAAACGTCTCATACCCAAAGATATCCAGAATGAGTGTAGGAAAGCTCCAGTCTCATTCCTTATTTACTACTTAAGGCTCATGGCATGTAGTTCTCATCCTAACTTTCAAGTCGTGAGAGGTGAGTCTTTATTGTTGTTTTTTATGTTGACGAAGACCTTATCAATCGTTCGATCCGATTTGCACTAAAGTCTATGAATATAGGTGAATACGATGAATGTTGGGTCATTCGTCCCATACCCAAAGATATCCAGAATGGGGGTAGGAATTCTCTAGTCCCACTCCTTCTCTATTGCTTAAGGCTCGTGTCGTACAACTTGATTCATGATTGATAAGTTGTTGATGTAGTCCTTGCTTGTTACGGGATGCTTTATAAAAAGAGAGATAGACTTGTCAATCATATGACTAGAATTGTGCTGAAGTCTATGAATAGAGGTGAATACGATGAGCGTTGGGTCATTCGTCCCATACCCAAGGATATCCAGATTGGGGGTAGGAATTATCTAGTCTCATTCTTTCTCTACTACTTAAGACTCATGGCACACAATTCCGACTTTGATTTAACAAGCTCTTGTAATTTTCCACCTTTGATTACTTGTATTATCCACTGCTTGGTATGATTGAGGATGCCTTGATTGAAGATCTGACTTGAGGCTTCGAGCTCCACAGCTTAGAGAAAAAGTCACCAAGGATCTTTTGGTCATTAAAATTACACTGTGGGATTATACAAGATCAAAGGATTTAGTTAATCCAAATTGCTTTTGATCAACTTGAATCGAGGATTTGAATTAGTTTTGAATTTATGATTAATCCTAATCTAAGGGTTAAAATTTAATTCAAAGGATATTCCTAAGAGAGCATGCAATTGTTAATCAGAACTTGATTTAAAACTAATTAAAATCCTAAGTCAAAATTAGTCCTAAAGAAGCATGCATTTATATGGCTAAAATGACAAAATAAACCCTAAAGGGGCAAAATGGTCATTTAACATGAATATTCAATTTAAGGACAAAATTAAACCCTAATCAATATCCTAACGAAAAACTAAAAATTAATCAAGTTCTAAAAAAAAATTAATCAAATCAAAGAAACCTAATTATTTTTAAAAATCTAACTAAACTAAAAAAATATATTCTAATTAATCCAAATTTTTATTCTAATTAAAACCATAATTCTAGTTAGTCCTTAAAATCTAACTTAATTAAACTAATCCTAAAAAACTCTAAATGACCTAATTAATAAAAATAAAACTAAACAACAAAATGGATCAAGAACAAAAGGAATAATGGGCTCAGATTGGGGGTGTAAAAAACAATTAAAATAAGGCTCAATGGCCCAAAAGACTCACATAATCAATTTTGTCTTATTCCTGTTTTGTCTTATATGTTGTTTTGTCTTATATGTCATGCTGAACCAGTCATGCTGCGACACGTGTTTTCTAAAAAAGTGAAAAAAGGGAAAAAGAGGTAGGACACGTGTCACGATTCTGTGAGTTCTGAGTTTAATCAATAATTGCTCATTAATTAATTACACATAATCTTGAATTTTGATCTACTAAAAATTAATAAATCAAAAAGTTAATATGCAAATTATATATCATCAGACTCGATTTTTTGCGAGGAATCCAAATATGCGATCGAATTTTACAAATGAGCCACGAATTTTGAAGAATCGGGCAAAAAGGTAAAAAACAAAGTATGCAAAGAATCGATTGATTCACATTTGTTATAATGATTCGTGAAAAAGTAATCACATATTCAGAATCGTGACGAAAAATCGCTTCTAATGACATATTCATACGTAATTAATGATGAAGAATTAAAAAATCACTATTTTTAAGTTTTTGTGTGTTTATGCAAAATAAGTGTTTATTTAATAAGCAACATTCAAAATAATATCTAAAATTGATCAACAAGCAAAAATTCAATAATTCATGGCAAAGGTGTGGAAGAGATAAAAGATTACCAACAGAGTGGAGTTTTGCTCCGTTAGTGTTGAAAATCTAAGCGTCGAGAAGAAACCCAGAAAACATCAAGAATAAGCTTCATTAATCCAATTAACTTTCAAGCTTTAATAATTATTATTGATGATGAATCAATGTAGAAGATAAATCATAAATGTAGAATACTGATGAATAAGCTTGAATTGATGAATCTTGGATGATGATTGTTGATAAATCTTGATAAACTTTTGATGATGATTGTTGATAAATCTTGATAAACTTTTGATGATGATCGTTGTAGAAATTGTTGATGGATGTTTTTTGATGATATTGTTTGAATTGTTGATTGATAATTTTTTATGATAATATAGAAATTATTGATGGCTAAGTTCCACCATTTTAGAACTTCAATGTGAAGTTCTAAAGGGTGATGAAGATGAACTTTAGTGAGGGTGAGGGAGGAGATAAATATTAAGAGAGAAATTGAGAAGAAAAAGTGGTAGAAAATAATGATTAATTATGAATTTTCTAAGTTAGGTTAGTGATATTAGCTAAAACTAAAAATATGAGAAATAACATGTTTATATAGACTTGGTAGGTGAATGATCACCCTTGGATTATGATCCAAGTAATTGGTTTATCAATGATTAGGAGTTAATTTAATCCTTAATTGCGGATCACCAATTTCGACCATAGGATTAAATGTTAAGAGTGGCTAGGATTGAGTGAAAAAAATGGAAGTTGAGATTTATGTTTGTTTGAAAGTTTTGTGTTAGTTTGGAAGTTATGGTAGTTAAGGGTAATTAGGTAAATGGATTACTTGTGGAGAAATAGGTAGTTAAGGGTAGTTAAAGACTAATGATGTTGGAGTTTAGCAAAAGTATCAAGTTATGATGTAAGGCAAAGCGTCACTAGTAATTGAACTTGAATTTTCATGCACTTGTCTTGATTTTTCTACCACTTTTGGCTTGAATTTTGAGTGGCTTAACCCATGAATTTTAGTACTTTTGAGAAGTGATATTTTCCATTAAATGAATGAAATTTGCCTTTTATTCTAACTTTGTCCTTTCCTTTTAATCCAAGCAAACTTCCGAATTAATTGATGGTCGTTTCAATCTCTCATGATAACCATGATCTCAAATAAAGAGATGATCCCACCACAAGTAATACAGGAAATAAACCTGAATAATTACCAAATAATACCCACTTTAAAAATCGACTTAAACTAATTAAATCTATTATCACCGAACATTTGGCCTAAATTTGTTACCATATGCAAATATTGATGAATGCATGATCAAATAGAAACAAAGTATACAAATGAAAAAAACCATAAGCTAGGAAAATTGAATAAAAAAGTAGAGCAAATTTTGGGGTATGACACCCGGCCTTAGATAGTTGTGACTTCTACATAAGTCCAATTATGATTGCTTAACATAGAGCTAAAGTTGACCCTAAAGGCATAACATTCTAGTAAGTGAGATTGTAAGTCTCCCATCTTTCATGGTATTATGTGGAAACTTGACCTTTTTTCCTTCCTATGGAAGATGTCTTGGTTCAAGGATTCATGCTTGTGAATAGATAGTTGAGTGTTCTCCAAAGAATGACTTAATCAATTAAAAGCAAAACACTACTAACATTCAATTAACTCTGACTAACATTTGACTAACTCTTATTAATATTGTTTTAATTTCAAGTCATTTACTTTATGCAATTTAATTTCTAGTCATTTATCATTCATTGCCATTTACATTTCATTAAACTTGTTTAAGTTTATGCCATTTTCACTTTGCTCATTTGAGCCATATCTTGTGATTGTATATATTTGTTTGTGCATTTTGATTTTGTTTGTGGTCTTAGGTCCTTAAAATACTTAATGAACAACAAAAACCCTAAAAAATGTTTGGTGGACTATTGATCTTGATCT